>NC_089903.1:2168250-2478000 GCF_040182565.1 Anser cygnoides | reverse complement strand
GATTTTCAATGGAATGAAGGCCACTTTATTTTCAACATTTACAGTTATGTTAACACTTATTAAATGAAAAACACTAGATGGAGCAACTATCCTATCTTAACATGCCTTTCTCTTCAAGGACATGAAGTTTCTTTCAAACCTGAATAATCAAACCTGAATAACAACATTATATCCATAATAATGTTATGACAAACAGCCTTTCCTTAGAAATACTAGGAAGCAGGTACAAAGTTACTTGCTAACAGGCAAAGAAAACTGTCTTTGGATATTATTCAAGAACATCAATATTACAAATATGTATAGATTAAATACTAAACAGCTCTAACCTGTTTCCTATTTAAAACCTACTCTGAATAGAGTAATTTTCAGACTTTTCTATGCTACAGAACAGACCTATGTTTTTCCTAGTGCCACATACATGAAAATGATACCTTGGCAACCTTTTCTTCAATATACAGGTTTTTCTCTCCAAAAACTTCAGGCACGTTATATTTATCTCAAGTTCTAATGTCTTATACATACTTTTAAGACTTTTATTATACAGCTCCAACTTACTTTTGTATTTTTTTCCCCATTCTTGGTTGTAATTTCATTCCTTTGGGAAAAGGAGCTTTCCTATGAGTAGTAACAAAACTTAGAACATCCCTGAATTATTCTGAAATTTTAAAACCTTAAATTTGAAGGTAGCTTTAGATTTTGGTGAAAGAAAAGAACAAAACAGTCTTCTGGTTCTTATCTCTGTTTTCCATTACTTATGGTAGTAAGCTGCTCTAAGAGACGAGAAAAATCAACAGCTTCTACAAAAATATGAAATCAACTCCTGTGTATGCTACTGGTTGACAAAGACAAAATTCCTCAGTATAAACGAAACACACACACTTCTAATCCTTCCAAAACACTTGGAAATGCAAAATAGAATAAAATAAAATTAGCCATCCTTTTTTTTTTTTTTTTTTTCTCAACTAAGCATCTGGAGACCATACTCTTACATAATCCACTAAAACAATTTTCACAGAGTAGCTAACTGCTCTTTCTTCTCTCTTGAAACTAAGCACCTGGCAATTCACACTGCAGGTGCTGTGCATCTTTGAGATGGCTTTCTAAAACATACAGAACACAGGAAAGCAAATCTGGAGCACAGATCTTTCCAAACACAGCAATTGAGGCTCGTGTTTCTTCCAGGCACACTATTACAGCAACAGAACTGACTAGAACTTGAAAAACACCGATGAAAGAAACTGAGAAACCTTGTAAGCATTATTCACCCTTATCAAAACAGCTCCAAACCACCTCCCTCCCAGAAAAAAACATGCAGATTAAAAATATTTTCAAACCAGGATTTTGGAGATTAGCTTTATTAATTCAAATTTAACCATCTAAAAGTTACTTATTTAGTACAGAATTCTATAGCCAATGAAGACAAAGATGACTCATTAGAGTAGTTTTCCAATTTAACAAAAAGGGGATGAATCACTCTTCTTACATCACACATGGATCTTGTATATATCTTCTTAAAAAGAATGTTCTTAAATATTGACTCTTAACTAGAAGCCTTACTTTTAGAATGGTCAAGAAGGGGTAAGTTAAATTGTACATTGGATTAAGAAAGAAACCTCTAAGTATCTTTTGTTTCAATAACAAACTCCTTCAATTAATATATATATATATAAATCAGATTTCTCATATTCTTGGTGTATTTCATTACTCTTAATAATATGCAGTTGGATATTTTAACACCATTAAGGACTATTTTACAAGAAAATAACTTGCTATTATAATTGAAAACACATTGAATTAAAACAAAGACATTGTCTATAGAAATGAGACATTGAATGCAGTTTTGTATTCCTCTCAGGCCTTAAATCCACTGCCTTGGAATTCATACGTTTATCTGAATAAAATAATAAAAAATAAAAATAAAAAATAAAAATCCAAACCCAACACTAGAGGTGATTTAAGTCTAGTTTCTAAGCATCATATTAATAAATTTGGTGCTTGTGCAAATTCTACTGAAACTCATTAGAAATCTTTTATGTGACTTTAACAAGTGTTCAATACTCTCAAAGTCCACCATAACTCATATGTGAGTTACACAGAAAGAACTCTGGAAATAATACTACTGCACATTTCACCAAGTATTAACCCTGCTTCTGCAGAACTATTACATCTACTGCTGACCCACAATCCAGAGAGAATAACGTATGAACTTTAGAAATGAAACAATATCTGTACTACTAGCGTTCCAAATATTAAAAACATATTTTTAGAGTAAAAAAGCTGAGAACCAATGGAATACTTTTTGTTCTTAAGTTCCAAGACCACAATCAAGTGGGACCACACAATGCCATATATAAAGGACATCTACTGGCTATAATTACTAGCACAATGGTGTTGACATAATGATTAACATTCTATACTGCAAAATAGTTGGGATAGAAATAGAAAAAAAAAACTCCATAACTGATCCTAAGAAAGATAATAATAAATCTGTATCTTGAGTACAGAAATATAACTTTATTCTCAAAAAACTATACATCTAACTATTTCAGTCGAATGAGTACTTTTGCATTCTCATCCAGACTCTATCATCATTCTCTCTCAATTTCTTAATGATTCTCACCTCTTCCTAATTTCTGAATCCACAAGGAGCTGCCTCTTTTTGTGGGGTGGAGGTGGTGGGAGCTCTTCCTTGGCATGCTTAACCAGGATTTGTTCTCTCGTGGTCACCATAGTTACGGTTTCCATTACAGTTGTCTGTGTTAGTGATGTCTGAGTGGTAGTGACAGCCTGTGAAATCTGTGAGAAGTATTAAAACAGAGGTCACACATTGGTTGAAAGACTTCAGTAAAGACCGTTTGGACTAGCAATAGCAAATAATGAGAAACTGCCCCTGTCTGATTGTAGGCTGACCTTCAGAAAAAAATAACACTACGAACTCAGACAAAATTGTTTTATCTGACTCACGCTATGTGAATAAGATATCTGCAGAAGTCAATATCAAAATCAGAAAGAATCCTAAACAGGATGAACTTATGGCTCCCTCTTAAATCATGGTGAATGAAGAAAAGAAATAAGTGGTAACAAAAAGGTCAATTTTATGAGGGAATTGGATAATAGAAAATATATGAAATGTTACTATTGCTGAATGTTACTTTGCCACCATTCTGAAGATTTATTCCTTGAGAACTCATAAAGGCATTATAATGGCACTAAATTGCCAGTTGCTATTTTTACCGTTTATAATAATCTTTAAACCAGAATATAGTTCATCATAGCCTACTTGCACAGAAAGGCAGTTAGCTTTCTGTCATGAAATCTTAAACTAGAAAACATGCACTAGAAGACAAGTAAATTTGCTTCAATTTCATTCTGTAATTAAAACGTAATAGGAAGAGGTCATATCTTATATTTATTATACTTATTTTATTATACTTTATTATTATATTATTATTATATATTATTATATATTTTATTATATTTTATTATACTTTATTATACTATATTATATATACTTATTATAGCAATACTTAAATATGTAACACCATAAAACACTACCAACATAATACACTTACTTTGCCCAGTAAAATGAAAGTTAACCCTTCAGATAGTTCAGTTGCATAATAATAATAAATCTGCTAATAGTTGAAAGATTTGAAATGCTGTACATGTATGTACTGCCTTTTTATATTTGGTTCCATGCAACACCAAACTAAAAACTTCCCACTTAAATATGGGCAGCTACTCTTAAGTACCTTAACTCATCAAAAACTGGTCATCTATTTTTTTTGTTCTCCCAGATGATGGGTTACTTGTCAAAATGCTCTAGTTACAGCTCCAGTAACCAACCACGGTTTAGGGCAGTGAAATCGAAAGTAAAAGGACAACATTATACCAGGACCAGGGAAAGCTGTGCACCAGAAGAGCTCTGCTTCTTCACTTATTGCCGATGTGCAAGAATTAAAAAGGCCCTCTAATACAGAGACAAGAATGCTAGTATCTAAAATTCCATGGAACTATATACATATACATAATATAACATAAACGGTCTATTCGTTCTTGCATCAGAATCTCAGAAAGAGTATGGAGTTACCTTATTTGAGACATCAGCATTTCTAAAAGAACAATGGACAACAGGTTTACCAGGTATTTAACTGTAATTCCTTTCCCACAACACTTCCTTATACTGAAAAAACAGTGTGACAAGGAAAGGGGCATACAACCAGCCTGTTTTCAGCAGGCAACATCAGTAAAGTTAACAAAAAAAAAATAATAATAATACTGAAAATACTGCTAACTTCACCAGATATTTTACATAGTGTGCTAAACAAAAAAGTCTTGCTGTTCTTTGTCCAGTCTGCCAGTGGAAATTATGGGTAGGGAGGTCCATTACCACTGTAATTGTGACAATCTTAAAGCAGCCAGCTCAGTGCTGTGCCTCCCCCGCTAGAAATGACCAGCTATCTAGACTTTATAGAGAAAGAATCTGAACTGCTCAGAACACAGTGAAATTAAGATTCAAAAAAATTAGCTTTTTTGTTTGTTTGTTTTGTTTTTTTTTGTTTTGTTTTAATCTCTGGATTAATAACATCAAATGGGGTAAGCTGATTGTGAAATGTGGGGACTTAAATAACATATGAACTACATAAATTCTGTGGAAGAAAAAAAAATCCAGTTGGCTTTTTAATCACTGCAATATTATATATTAATACTTGGTTCCCTCAACAACATTGACTTTGATATCTTCAACTATACAAATCACAGCAATAAGGAAACACTTCGGTATAATTTTATTAACACTTTATACAGCAACATTTTCAACATTTTTTTTTAATTAATTCTATTTCTGGGTAGGAAGAAAGAGCAAAATAAAGCTCCTGAGGTCCAGGGTACTATGAAATTTGAGACAACACATGATGTCACCTTTCCCTTGGTTGTCTGTGCAGCTAAGAGCACTCCAAATCATTACTTGCTCCGTATATGAAGCTTTGACTACAGTCACCTTTTCCTCTTGTCACAAAATTCGTATTGCACTGAGTTTTATCTAAAAATCAATGATAGGATGTTCCTGACACCTGAGGTCATATCCTGCCATGTTCCATTTGCCAGTCAATATCAGGGTACAGTTTACAGTGAAGCAGGTGTAAAACAGAATAAATCACAGCTAGGGTACTGTAGGAACGATATGCAGCATGCTGCCAATGGCACAGGAGAAGCAGTTTCAGCTGGTGATTTGGTACTGTGCTTCAAAAGCAGGCAGTATAATTATCATATGCTCAGAGCAGTCGAGTCACGATGCTGTTGGGAGTAATGACTCATGTCAAAACAGTAAAGAAGTATTTTTCATGCTTAATCAATAGGATTGGAGTTTAAATACCATATACTTCAAAATGAAATGGGAGATATGAATTTGAAATTCATAATCATTCTAATTACAGAGACTGGGGAAGGCTAAAAGGTACTGAAGATTACACTGCAAGGTGAAGTTCAGGAACTTGGTATGTGTTTAAAGAGTGCAGACACTTTAGTGGGTAAATGAAAATCCATAAAAAATTAGGAAATACAAAAAAGGAAATAGCTTTTGTTTGCCTCCCTAGCAAACACCTCTAAAACCTTTAAAAAATGAAGTGGTTTGTATCATGTATAGTTCAAGGATGGTCCAAATAATGACAATATAGTTTCCTTGTCTCTTTAAATTCCTGAAAGGCACATATAAATCCGAGAAGGGGCGATACAGACTAGTCCTTTAACCTGCTAGAGAATCATATGGAAGCGCTAAGGTGACTCACAAGGCTGCACATTAAAAGGCTTTCAAAATACAATGCTTGCCTTTGGTTTCACATCAGCAAACTCATCCTTTTTTTGGAGTGGACAAATTTCAACCTTCCTTTTCATCTTCTACAAATAAAGGTATGTACAATTTGTGTATAGCACTTCAGTAGTTTTATGTCATTTTATTTCTCTTTTATATGGCAGCCTACCTTTAACACCATCATTTATTTCTGCCTTTAGAAATGCCCTGAGTCCTGATATAGCCATAATTTTCCTTAACACTCACTTTTGGAGCTGTCGGGAGTTCTTTGATAAAATGTATGCATGTGAGTGGGGAAGTTCGGATGAAGAATGTTGTTTTTGTTAGTTTGGGAAGGCTTTCAGTACAATTTAGTGAAGCATAATGAAGTCACTAAAGGTGCATTTAGAGTTTCTGAAATTTATACATTTACTTTACAAAAGTTATCCTTGTCCTTGTTTCCAATGTGTGCTCAATGAAGAAAATCAGTCACTTTCATGATGAGAATAAACTGCTTTTTAGGGGTGTCTCTCACCCTTGCCATCCATTCATTGCAGCAGAAGCTTCAGCCATGATTTCAGATTAGATGCTTAGCTGAATTCAGTGCTGTGAAATTTAGATGTGGGAAGATTCACATTTTATCTTCTGCACATTTCCTTTGGGATGTATAACTGTTCTATGTCTAATTGGAGAAGCAGCTTTGATCTAAGGCTGAGATTGTCTGTTCTATATAATTTCGTATTTTGTTTGCTAGTTAATCATTTAGTGACACTCCAGTAAGAGAAGGAAGGGAAATAACTAATGACAAAAATAGAAGTAAGAAGGTACTATAAGAATTATTAATGAAAGCAATAAAGTTCATTTTGAAGTCCATATCCAAGTTGGAAGAATAAGATCTGCATTTGCTGATAGATTTTAGTGAAAAATGTTATATTTATTGTCACCCTTTTCCAACTCCTCCTCAGTTCATGATTAGCCATAATAATTAGATCTTCTTTTAAAGGCATTTTTTTCTTGACGACTAAATATGTAAATAAGCTCTGTAATGAATAAACCACACTAGCATTATCTGTCCTGCCTAGATAGAAATACATGACAATAAGCACACCATCAATAATTCATAGTGCTAGGGTAAATGTGAGGACATACTTAAACTGTGTAACAGTGCTTTAGGAAGTGATCCTTTAGTTAGCACTGAATATGCAATGTCTCCAGAATTTGAAGCAATAAGCCCACATCACTGTACCGATTCTGTGCCAAGAAAAGTAGCTTCTCGGAGGAGGAAAAGATTATCAACTGAAGTGAGGTGTTATGATAAAGCATTTACACTGTTTTGGAAATCCAAAGCATCTCCCACCTGTGCTGCCCTGTGATCTCTGGATGTACAACCTTGGGATTGCTCACTTCACAAGGAGGCTATCTTTTCTGTAATCTAAGTTCTATTTAAGTTCCATTTTGAAAATGGAACTCAACTGCTTTTAGAACTGATCACCAATCTAAACCCTTGAATACTTTGGACTGGTTTCAAAATATTTTTTTTTTCCCCAACACATCATGACTGCAGGTTTTAGCGATTTTAGTGATATAAAATACCAGTAGTCTTGAGTTCTGAACCCTACTGTCTGTTCAGGAGAATCTCGACTGTTAATTGAAATGTGTTTTTTAACCTAATAACACAAATATGCCGAAACAAATGAAGCTATGCATGCTTTAGGGAGTGCAGACAAGTATAGAAAAGAAGGGCTTGCACCAACTTCTAATTAATCTTTCAAATTGACTTCAAAAATTTGCCATGGAAAGGGTGGGAACTTTACACATAACATGGATGCAGGTTTGAAATACTTGTCTTACCAATAGGACAAATATTTTAAGACAGCTATGCTACTAATATGGTTTAGAAAAAGAAACCAAGCAACAAAATATGAATGAAAATGTTATGTAACTTTTGTATCCAGAATATTGATTCTCACTGAATAGTTTATAGGACATGCACAGTTTATAATAAATTAGGCAGCCTTTATATGATTCTTTTTTTTTTTGTATACATGGCATTTGTATTATGTAGCTTCTACTCTTCTCAGTTTAGTAGGTGATTTATTTCAGCATACTCAGTTTATCTTATGAAAGTTTAACATTCCTCTTGTTCCTGTTGTTAAAGTAAATGAGAAAAGTTATAACATTTATTTGTTAAAATCAGAGATGTTAATGTGTCAATTACTAGTGATATTTAACAAATATATGAAAGTAACAGAACATTATGAAGCCTGAATATGTGTTGTTTTTAAAAGGAGCTATTGAGTTCCTTTGTAAGAACATATTTATGTTCTTAAAGAGTACATACTGTGTAGGCTATAATGAATATAGTTCTACAATGCTTGCTTCTTTTGTAGGACACAACAGTAGTAGGAATACATAAGCCTATGACCTGGCATAATAATTTCTTGAAATCACATGACCCTAGCAGTCCCAAATTAATTTTCTTCTGCTTAGAAGCAACAGGTTTCATACCGCAAATATACACGAATTAAATCAATTTTTCAACTGTTACAAATACTATATAGCACAAACTGATTTTGACTTCTGTTATTAAGTAAAATTGCATCCCTTCTCAATTTTCTTCTCTCTCTTCTGTTGTCCCAAACTGATTTTTCCAACTTCAGCTAAACAAGGAACTACACCACAGACCAAACTAGAAGATTAATGTATATGGGTTGGAGTCAGTATTAAGGGGTACTTAGATCACTACAAAAAGTATAGCAGTTTCATTTAATTGACTTTCTCCAGTTGTGCCCAGAGTAAGTTTTTAGAAGCATAAGCATATGTCAGCAAAAGCATGCATCATGATAGAGGGGACTGAATTAAACTGACCAGAAATGCAACAAACACTGTAGGAACAGGACAGAGGTGCATGCAGTAGCATTCTTCTCTATGTTATTATGAGAAAACACTTTAATGTCCATTTCCATTTCCCTAGTCATATAATGCTAGTACAAAAAATAACTCAATATTAATAATATAAGTAAAGGAATGGGGAAAGAAAAAAAAAAAGTGAGCTGATTTGGGTTTAAATCCAACAAGAAAGAGATGCTGACAAATGGCCGGGAAAAACAGACGGATACATTTTTGGGTATTACACCAGAGCACTGATTTTTGTTACCAAGTTTAAAAAACGTGAAACTTTAAACCTCAGTTTATATTTTAATATTATGGTAAACAGAAAGGAGCAGGACAGAATAATAATGGTTGATTTTTGTTTTTGTTTTTAACTTGGCATTTGGGCCAAAAGTATTGCTTGGTTTATTTTTCCAAGAAGCTTCTTTGGTTGTGGCCTCTCTTTTTAATCTTTATATCAGCAAAACATAAGCAGAAATAAAACAGTAATTGAGTAAGTGCTCACTGTTGAAAAGAAATAAATATAACTGCTGATTAACCAGCAAAAAGTTTTTACACCAATTTCAGGCTAAGTGCTATTCCACAGAGACAGACATAAAACAGTTCACTTGAAGTGACCAAATATTATAGATTAAAAATGTGCTAAATGGAATGAATATATAAAATATTCTAACAATCTGAGAATGTAATCAACATTGTAAAAAGAGACAAAAAAAAAGATAAATAATATTGTGGAAAGTTATATTACAGTTGTATTATGCTGTCCAAAAAATAAATTATTTCTTAACAAATCATGCAGGAAAAATATTTAAAACCATATAACAGTACCAACACTACTTCAAGCATTAGTCTGGCAAAGGATTTTATTGTCAACTGATGAAATGATTTTTTACAAACCTGCTTAGAATTGCTTTCCAACTTCTGCACAAGGCTATCCCAACGCTGGGCAAAATTTTCAAGACGGCTTTCCAGCTTCTGAGCTACTGCTTTATTTTTCACAGCTACAAGGAGGTCTTGGCTGAGTGAGTTTAGCTTACTCATCATTTGCCTTTTCATTTCCAGATCTCCTTTTAGGATCTGTTAAGCAAAGCAACAGCAGGAAGACAAGTAATTCAAATGGGGAAAAAAAATCCTTAGAGGAAAAATCCTAAAAAGAGCATCACAGAATCATAGAATATCCTGAGTTGGGTGGGACCCACAAGGATCATCGAGTCCAAATCCCGGCTCCACAAAAATCACCACACAAAATTCAGACCGTATGCCTGTGACCATTGTCCAGATGCTTCTTGAACTCCAGCAGGCTCGGTGCCATGACCACTGCCCTGAGGAGCCCGTCCCAGTGCCCGACCACCCTCTCATTGAAGAGCCTTTCCCTAGCACCCAGCCTGACCCTCCCCTGTCCCAGCTCCATGCCGTTCCCTCGGGTCCTGTCGCTGTCCCCAGAGAGCAGAGCTCAGCGCCTGCCCCTCCGCTCCCCTCGTGAGGGAGCTGCAGGCCGCCATGAGGCCTCCCCTCAGCCTCCTCTGCTCTGGGCTGAACAAACCAAGGGACCTCAGGTCCTCCTCATACACATTCTCCTCTAGACCTTTCACCATCTTTGCAGCCCTCCTTTGGATGCTCTCTAATAATTTTTATGTCCTTCTTATATTGTGGCGCCCCAGACTGCACACAGTACTCAAGGTGAGGCCGCACCAGTGCAGACCAGAGCAGGACAATCCCTTTCCCTCAACCAGCTAGCAATGCCATGCCCGAGGCACCCTAGTGTATGGTTGGCCCTCCTGGCTGCCAGGGAACACTGCTGGCTTATGTTCAGCTTGCTGCCAACCGTAACAACTGGATCCCTTTCCATGGGGCTGCTGGGCTGCTCTCCAGCCTCTTATCCCCCAGTCTCTACAAATGTCCAGGGTTGCCTCTTCTCAGGTGCAGAATCTGGCAATTGCTCTTGTGTATGCCTTTTTTTTTTTTTTTTTTTTTTTTAATTGCCCAGCCCTGTAGTCTGTCAAGAACTTTCTGTAAGGCCCCTTCACCCTTAAGGGAGTCAACAGCTCCTCCTAATTTAGTGTCATGGGCAAACTTAGTATGCATTTGAGTCCTGCATCCAGATCATTTATAAAAGCATTGAAGAGAACTGGCCCCAAAATGGAGGCCTGGAGAACCCCACTGGTGACTGGCCGCCAGCCTGATGTATCTCCATTTACTTTAACCCTCAACCCATCAGTCAACGTTCACCCATTGTGTTATGTATCTGTCTGGCTATATGCTGGACGTTTTGTTCAGAAGGACACTGTGAGAAACAGTATCTAAAGCTTTGTTGAAATCCAAAAAGATTACATCTACTGGCTTCCCTTGGTAAAGAATTGAAAATGGTCAAGAATATTTCATACAAACTCCTATACTTCTGAGGTGCTGTTACTATAAAAACTGCTGGTAAAGCTGACATAGTGGAATGGACAGATTGCACTTCACAAAGCAATATAACATGACAGGTGGAGCAACTCCAGACATCAAAGCATGCCTCAGGTGGTGGTATAAATCAAAAAAACTAATAGCTGTGTGGCTTTATAACCTTAAAGCTGCACTAATGTTAACAACTATATCAACATTTCAAACAATGTTTCTTCAAACATTTGTTGTGCTTTGCCATATACTGCATATTAAAACTGGGGAAAAAAAAAAAAAGGTTTCGAGAAAACTAATTTTTAACCCCAAAGCAGGGTTTAAAAAAAAAAAAAAAGAAGAAAGAAACAAACAACAACACAAAAGAACATCAAAATAAGTAACTTAGATTTGACAGTATTGAAGAACCATATATTCCTCATCTTTCTCAGATCTCAGCAGGTCCTCGTTATACAGCAGTCATCTCCCAAGGAATCCAGAAGGCTGGGGAGTCTTGGGAGCTCTCCTGAGTGTGCAAAGAACACGGCAACACAACTGGGAGTCTGGAAACCCCAGTGTGCAACCTCTGCCCCCTGGGAGTCACCATACAGCTTGACGGCATAGATGCTAATGGAAAACAAGGTATCTACAGTCTTCCTTACATCTGTACTGCAGTAAACTACAAAGGGATCCAGAAGCTCCTGGGATCTTTACATACAAACCTCTCTGTAAAGTAGGCTGTTCAAAGATCCAAGAGACATCCACAGCATCAGCTGCCACCTGGATTTTTTTTCATTTTAATTTTCTTAACTGTACAGGTTTACCTCATTCAGTTTTGTACATTAATTATTAATTCTCTGCATACTTATGGGTACTAACCAGGGCCAAATTATGAACTCTTTATGCAGCTGAGGGTTGCAATGTAAACCTCAAGTCTACACATTTCAAAAGGGGTAATTATACAATTATTATAGATAGATTATAGATAGAAGTAACCATACATATACTTTTTTG
The DNA here is from genome assembly GCF_040182565.1 of Anser cygnoides. NCBI lineage: Eukaryota > Metazoa > Chordata > Aves > Anseriformes > Anatidae > Anser > Anser cygnoides. Next base: position 2,465,930 of record NC_089903.1, on the reverse strand, counting down.
CAGCCATATGCTCCAAAACTATAATATAAAACACATCTAAGTAAATAAAAATTTGAAGCCTTTGTAAACATTATTATGCCATTTATGTGTGATTTGAAACATCGTAACCACTGATGTTAGGTACCATGAATACCAAAATTAAGTTGACATCTCCCTAAGAAATAGCTACTACCACAATTCATATTTAACAATCTGTTTACACAGTAGCAGATCTAACACAGGGAGCAGACTAGGTGTAAAATAAATTACCAGCTTAAATTTTGCAAGGATTACTATATTTTACCTTTCCCTGGGGCCTAAACTGTCAGAAAAAGCTTGTTTGAAAGCTCCATACCATCAAAACCATCAGAAGTTGTACTCAGTGAAACATCATTAAAAAATTCTGTCTTTCGATGTTTTATTTCCGACCTCTGTTGATGTCAACAGCTATGGAAAATGAGTTCAGCATCAAGCCAAGATACATAGAGTACAACCAATAAATGAAACAATACAAAAGGAAGGATGCTAAAACTTTCTGTCAAAGCTACTGCTCACAACTACCTAATGCTCTTTTGTGATAGTAACAGTTAAACTGCAAAAACATACTGGAGGATTCTGTTTTCACATTTCCTTACTGAAAACGTGCTGGTGTTCTACAGTAACCAATACATGCTTTAGTTTTGATTTTTTTTTTTTTTTCCAGTACAAGGATAGACTTCAAGCTAATATCAAAATATGTAATTTAGCTATATGCAAGAAAATAAACAGGACTGTTTGCTGCAAGAAAATAAACAGGACTGTTTGCTTTATGAAATTAATTATCAAATAACTCAGTCATAACTTCTATCAAGTGCATACTGTAAACTCCAATATTTGAACATTATAAAGCAGTTTCCTTATTTGTGGTTAATGTGCTTTCACCAGTTGTTTTTTTTTTGTTTTGTTTTGTTTCCAAGTTTTTACTTTAGTTATTACTGTTTTGCTTTTACTTAAACCTCACAAAAACATTCTTTGCTCATTGAAATATTATAGCAAGCAACATCTGCTGTAAATTAATTGGTTGGCTGCTGATTTATTCGAGTAAGAATCAGTGTTAATACAGTATCTTATTTATTTCTTCTAATAAGTAAAGAAATTTGCATTAAGTGAAGCAAGTGAAAATTTAACTATATGCTAATCAATTGAATTTATTAATTGAATTAACTTTTTTATACCTTTGCAGTAGTTCTCAGCATTTTATATTAAAAAAGAGTAATACCATCCCCTTCATTTTACAGGCTGCAAAACTTAAGCGCAGAACATGGAAACAGCCTATCAAGCCCATGCCATAACTGCCAATGAAATTTCACTTCATTCTGCACACTTGTGTTATGCCTTCTCCGTACATAATATCCTCCAATTTATTTCATGCTCTATGTCACCCTTTGTCTTGTGTAAGAAGTCAAAGATAATAATAACACAGTTATTCTAGGGAAATATTTTTAGAACTGGAGCAACAAACCTTCAAGATCAGAAACAAATGACCACAAGTCAGTGTTAATACATGAGCAAATACAAAATATATAAATAGCATATATAAATATATACATTATATAATTTTAATATAAAATATATAAATTCTGAATGAATCCTCTTGCACAAGCCATTTGATATTAAGAAATACTTTTTTTTTTTAAATAATAAAATTTACCTGAACAAAAATTCTTACAAACAGATATTGTGGGTACTATATATAAATTAAGAAGAAATCTAATTGACTTTATACCAATTAAAAAGAAAAAAAAAAAGCTAGAACTGGATGAATTGGTAATTGATCAAAAATAAATTTCACCGATTCATTTCAGCTGGTAAAAATTAACAAAGAAAACTCGACTGCTAAAGCCAAGCAAAAAGGAGAGAGAGCACCATAATATTTGGGACCTCCTGAATCTTTTTTTTTTTTTTAGATGGATTTCAAGTTCCCACTGTCCAGAGTGTATCCTAATTTCCATATATTAGAGCATTCTGACACCAAATTGAAAATCAAAGTTTAATTTACATAGTTTTAGTACAAACGTGTTTTAATTTGCCTCTATTTTCCAGTTTGGCAGAATGACATCTGAGAAAGAATCTGCAGAGAACTAGTATTTGTTAATAACGGTGAGCCTGCAGTCAATTTTTGGCAAACATGTTTGTTTATACCAAGTGAAATGATCAGAATTTGGGCTGCCAAAATCTCCCAGCACTTGTAAAAAAGGAATCCACATGTAGAGAATCCCAATCCTTCTGTTTAGGATTCGGATTATCAGACCAGGTAGTTCATGTAAAATAGGACAAATAGGCTGGAAGCTCTTCTGCCATATCATGATATCAAAACTAAAAATCTTAAGATATGATGTTCATTCCTACTGAACTTGTTTGAAAGCAAACAAAAAAACACTGCAGTTTGTTACCATACTGTTAACAGTATAAGCATTTTTATGTTTGTAAAGAATGTATGTGAATTCTGATTATTACAACCCTAGAAAAGGCTGGCCTAATTATAATGGCAGTTTTTCATGACAGCTGCTTCATTACACCCAAACACATCACTATGTCCAAAATAACATAAACAAAAAGACAAGTACGACTTGCACATCAGTGTCAGCATATAATGATCCCACTGTCCCCTATTTCTAAAAGCCAGTCCAAGAGTTGAAAAATGTATTTCCTGAGAAGAATTTTCATGTGGGTAATGCATTAATACAAATTCCGTGTGATTCAGAGAAGACTAAAATATTAAACTGTCTTCCACAGAACTCTTGACAATTCAATATTGTGTGAAGGTAGAAATATGTCACTGGAATTTGGAGAAGACTGCTACTGAGTCTAAAACCTGATAGGTCCAGTCTGATAAAATAATCACTTTCGTTATTATCATGTTGAAACATTTAGTTCCATGGCAATGCTTTTGTTACAGTAACAATTAACAACACAATTAGCTTTGTAAGTGTATGTCTTTATTTCATTAACTATATCTATGAAAATACCATTAAAGGCAAGTATTTCCTTCTTGGCATCATATTTCCAAGCAATTCTAGAAGGTATCCAAACTGGTCTTATCTGTAACACTTTCAAACCATTAATAGCTTTCTACTTCACTATTTCTGATAAATGTTTCAACCTCCACTTCCAATCTCCTCCATCATCTTGCGAAAACCCAGAAATGCTAAATTATTGAATAAATCTCAGTTTCTTGCTATACATTCCTTTTCATGAAGGGACTCTAGAGCATTGTGGGTTGCCTCTAATTCATTACTCATTAATAAAAGGATTGAAATCAATGTCAAGATTGCTTACAGGTTAGATTACTAGAATTTGCAAGAAGCATATACACAGAGACAACTGACTACATAAATAATTCCTTTCCTTTACATGAAAGTTGACTTAATCCTAAAATAATCTTAAACCACAGTCCAAAGTCTTGAAATAATGCCTAGGAGTCTTTTTTTTTTTTTCTCCTATTGACAAAATAAATGACAATATCTGTTTAAACAGAAGAATGAAGTTCCTAAGTTCAAAAAGAAAATGAAGTTCCTAGTTACAGTACTAATTTACCCACTTTAACAAAAGCATGGACATGAATGTTTCCTTTCCTCTAAATGCATAAGCAGTCATTCTTTTGTATAAGATAATTCCTAACACACCATTTTATTTTCAAAGCTCCTAATGTTATAGAACCAAGTCCAGTTTGTGCCAAATTTTGCATTTTTAGAGGTAAGGCATCTTTTTAAGCCAGTGAGAAGTACATTCCGTCCATAAAGACGATGAATTGTAGAGTATCTTCTGAAGAATAAGACAGAAGATAAGTTGAAAAGGGTGTATTTCGTGTATGCATGTGGATTCCCAAAACACAGTTGAGGTAAAGTTGTAAAGTAATATTAATATTAAAAGTTAAAGCTTTTGTGTCTTTAGCTTTTTCAAGTTTAAGGAATGTATAATGGATTTTGCTGTATGATAATTACTTACATTAATATGTCTTTGTGCATATATATAATCACATATTTAAGACACAATGCTACTGCAGTTCACTAACTTTTGACAGAAGAGACAACCAAGAAACATATCTGTTAACAAGTTAACTTACTAGCAAGATCATGGACCAACCAATTCCATGCACTATTCCATAACATCCATTCCCAGAAATATGAACCAACTATTCTATTAAATTGTATTATCTGAGGGTAGGATAAAATCACATGCACTCATATTAATGAATGGGAAAGCTGAGCATAATATAGGACAATAAAAAATACATACAGCTAGTTTGCGTAGACTGGTCAGCATTTCATTTTGATCTTTAAAGCCAGTTGTATGAATTTTGCTCAGAGCATCCTCTTTCTCAGTAAGCCACGCATCAAAAAGGCACTGAAAGAAGATTGAAGAGAACAGCATGAAAAGGCTTCATTCAGGCCATTCCTAGTGCAATTTTTGGAAGGACGTTCCAATTTATAACTGCTAACGCTACTCACCTGCTCTTCTGCAAAGTGCTGCCATTTTCTAAGAATATCTTGCAGAAGGACCCATCGCTCTTCTGTCCATCTGCAGATGGCTGCCCACCTGTTTCCAAAGTGCTAGAAGGAAAGAAAAACACAAAAAGTATTTGATTACATTTCTTAAAACAATGCAATCTGATCTTCCTATAGACATATATGTTTGTGAAAACACTTTCATAACTCACTTTTTGCAATCTTAAGTCCTTAAAATATGTTGCATGTTACACTGAAATAGATGTTACCACTTACTGAAATAAGACTCAAATAGAGAGAATAGGCAAAGTGATATAGCCAGAAAGAGGGAGATAATTTTAACAGTAATCTAAAGACACATTTTTCTGTTAAGTCTTTGGCACTGTGCTGTCAAAAAAACTAAAAATAAATAAATAAATCCATAACTTTATGAATCCCAAAGCACAACTACTTGAAATGTAATTACAGGGGCCCAAACAATTAATTGTAACAATAAAATATCTGTTTTTTAAGTTGTTCTGTCAATGCAGTTGATCTAAGTTCTTTTTTTCCTTTACAATATTGCCGTAAGAGAAAAAAACCTTTAAGGTAGCAGTAGCACAAACCCCAGTGAGGTTTCTTGTATATTTCTAGCATATGCTACTATATAGCTGTGCAAAATGCTATGTTGTTCTTTCCCTCATTTTAACTGAAAGTGAGCATTATCACTTTACTTAATTTTCCTGTCAACCTTGAGTGAAAAATGCCTGAGACAAGATAGGACTTACTAGAGCTGTGATGGTGCAACATGCTGTAAAACTTTTATTGTAACAAATTACAATGATTTAATTACCCTTGAACACCATATGCAAATTATTCAACTCCTCCCAAATACGAAACCTTATAAAATCTGAAGGATACTCTATACTACTGTGTTCTTATTTTCCATCAACTTCAATTGCATATGTATTGACAAAAGGATTTTTTTTCCTTTTTCCTATTTATTCATATTTCATATTTTTGTATTTATTTTTCATGGGGCTATAATTTAACTTTAGCAGAATTTAGTATTCAAAATGTGAATTCTTAAAACCAGGGTATTTAAATATTATATCTAACTGAAATGCATGTAAAAGATCCAAACGTACTTTCTATCAGGATTGAAAATTTTATTTTGCACTTCCTAGGAAATGAAAGGTAAAATTTTAGGTTGCTGTTTGAATTTGTGGCTTTAACAATTTTATATCAAAGTAAAAAGTAAGCAGATTCCATATTTTTCTTTTACTGAAGGCTCACACCATAATAAATCTTGCAGACTGAACAGGCAGTTGTCATGACATTCAGTCATATCATTACTGGTGAAACACTTTTGCCTTCAGCTTAGTAGGAAACACTGCAACATTTTATTCATTCATTTTACCTCTCATCATTAAATAAATTTGTAAATTGCATTATAATTGTTGCAGAAAATAATTGATGACCAGCCAATAAAAATATCATTATCTATTTATTTATTTATTAAATGCCCTTTGTAGGAAACTCATGACTTTAAGATAGTATTTTTTGGCCTCACAGGCTAAATACTATGTGTACTGTAATGCATAGTCAATAACGCCTTTTCTGCATAAATTATATTTTGACTAATTTTACTGATCTGAAAAACTAAAAATCTTATGTAGCAACATGATAAATTATGTTTACTGTCGTTTGTCCTGAATCTGATTACATTTCCACTCTAGCTCTAGAGAATTTCAACCCTTTTTTCCAAGGCCAGAAGGTAACCTAGCATATCTGCAAATATGCAGCACTAATACAGTTTTTTACATTCAAATACAGGTTTTTTTTTTTCCGTTTTTTTTTTTCTTCCCCTTGGAATCTTTGCTTGCTGATTACTAGTTCAGAAATCATGAACATATCATTCCTTATAGTTCAGATGGTTCTTCTCTGAAACTCTTTCCTAACAATTCCCAAAATTCAGGGTAATTATTACTAGTCAACTACTAAAAAACATTGTAATGATTCAATAAGTCAAAAGAAGGGGCTTCTTGTCATTACATAACAATGTCCAAGACTAAATACTTCATTTTCCGTATGTCCTTTTTCTCCACTAGCAGAGGAGAAAATTCTGTTTGTAAAATTCTATATATACAGATAGTGAGGTGAACCACATTTGGTTGTTTTGGTGCCTAAAGGTCTGAGTAACAACAAAGTTTATGGATGCTAATTACATACTGTATTTTTAAAATACACTTAACAGATTTTACTAAAAGATACATAAATAATCCCAAAGTCAAGAAGCAAAAGTTTTGGGACATTAACCTCTGATGTAAATCAATGTTTTAGTAAAGTCTTTTCATGACCAGACATCTCTTCACTGGTAAAAGAGATCTAGATCAGAATAAATTACTCTGCACAAAATTAAGTGATAATTCAAAAAAAAAATCAGGTAGATACAAACTCTGATGCAAGCCAAATGCAATCGTGTGGGAACTGTGTATGAGCTGAATAGTGACTACTGAATCAGATGGTGCTCAATTTTGCATCTTTTTTCACATCAAATAGTACTTGATGCTGTAAGTAGCCTGTGTGATATCTGGAAACTCAGGCTGCACCACGGTTTTTGCTCCCAACACCCAGGAAAACATAACTCCAGAGAACTTGGCTGAATCCAGAGTAAAAAGTAAAATGTCTTCTTGCGCCTTTGAAATGCCTATTTTTATGACCCTAACTGGAATTTTCAGAGAAATTTGCATGCAAAAGAAACTTTTCTTGTATTGAGAGGACTCTGAAGGAATGTTCTTTATGACTACAAAGGGCAGAAGATAAAACAGTCCCAGTCTGCAAAAAAAGGTCAAAGTAAGCAAGTACATGAACAGGATAAAATGAAAAAAACCAGTGCAACTCTTGGGAACACTGGAGTGAATGTATAAAAAAAGTGAAATAATAAGCCTGAAGTCTGCAACTAATAGAAGAGGGTTTTTTGGTTTTTTTTTTTTTTTGGTAAGATGCTTTTTTAAATAAAGTAATGCTATCCACTCCATAAAGTAATGAGAAATAATTATTTTTTTCATATATATATATATGCAAAATCAAATTTAAAAACAAGTGTTTAGCACATTCACTGAATTTCCCCTGTGCAAAATTTGATGTATTTCTACAAGAACTAGCTATACTTCACCATCAACAAAAGGACAGTACCCTGAATAATATGAATATACACTAGACTGTGTAAATTACACTCTCGGTTCCTTTCCTTCAGCAGCCATCAAGCAGTATTTGATACATCTAATGCAGATCTCATTCCAGCACGGATCCCTGAAGCTTGGGGAGGACTCAAATTTGAATCAGCCTACCAGAGTCCTTAAGGGACCAACTGTCTGCTGGGTATAATTAGAGTAAAAATTCCCTACCTTCAGGGCTTCTTAATGTCGTTCAATCATTTCTCTTGGCTGAAGGCAATTTCCCCACACTTACTGAGAAATAAGTCAGACTATAGCAACTGATTCGCTAGCACAGTCCTCTGATTTTGCAGCATGAAATACAGATTTGAGCCTAACTCTGCATCTGCCTTTTTGGTAGATCTTTGGACTGCACCTATCGCGGTCTTGGAGTTACACGTCTAAATAGCTAGTTCTCGACAGCAGTATAAACCCACAGAGTCTCACAAAATGTCTCACTGATATGTCAAGTAAAAGTAGATGTAATATTCACACTCACCCATGCTAGCTGCAGTCTCTCAGACTACCTTGTGGCAGCAGCTGTAAAAAGTCGTCTTTTTTTTTTTCCCCCTCAAAAAATGTTAGCATATGAATATGAATAATTTATTGCAGGCAATGCTTTTGGCTTCTACACCATTAACTGCCTCTTAAATAGGACTCGGACATACATATATATATATAGATATACATATATATGCATGTAAGCATACATATATGTATTTTATATATATATATATATATTTGTATATACATATACATATTTCAGGAATCACCATCTCAAACCTTTTCAAACAGAAAGACTACTGAATTACAGCCGCTTGGATAATGCAGTCTCAACTATTACATGGCAGTAACATTTCACTTTCTTCAAGATCTGATCCTGACCAGCATCACTCAGGCAGCCTTATTAAGTCTTTCGTCTGACAGCACACACTCTTGTTTTGTTCTGCTTTTAAAAGTCAGACTGACAGATACATAATCAAGCTTTGAACTTTGCTCCACTGTGCTTTTGTCAAATGCTTTAATGGGTGGGCCTGTGAAGTCTCTCCTGTGCTTATATATTCAGTTTGCGAGTGACACGTGAATAGAAAAAAAAATCCAAATGATGTTCTCATACACTCAGGAAAGGCGATATAACATTTTGCTAGGACAGTGGGTGAACTGTCGTAACTCCTAGGCATAAAGGCATGAAATTTTGCAGACACCCCTAAAACCCTAAGCCCCATGACCTTTTATCTGTATTTTGTTTTTACTGATACTTGGAATACTGCTACATATTCTGTGACTTTCAGAGCAATGGGATTATTGAACTTTTCTTTCAGACTCTTCTTTAAGAGAGTACGATTGAAGGAGGGAGCTGTACAGCAGCAGGACTCTTCCACACCAGCCTGCACACTGCTCAGAGCATGCCTGTGCTGCAGAATACAGTGCCTCGGGAATTCCCTTGCTGGCATCATTCCAGGAATATACCTGGAATGACAGTGACAATACAAATATAACTCCTCAGTGACAGTAACAATTGGGCTTCCTTTATCTGAATAACAGCCACCTTCTCCACTGGTACAGTTAAAAAGAGACATATTTCCATTGTGCTCCATTTACATACATTATTCGTTATGCTTCTTTAATGGGGTAAACACAACACAGTAATGTGTGAGTTCTATTTACTGAAACTGCTAATAAGCTTTTTATTCTGTAGGCTTATATAGGTTCTCATAAAATAAACAGAAGACCAAATTAAAAACATTAAGAGCCCTCAATCATTTTTACTCATGCTTACACTGACAACCTCAGTGAGTTTCCTGTATGGTTCTTGCTATACTTGAGTACTTGAGTTTTGTTGCACATGCCTTTTCTGTAGGACTTTGGATTCCATGTCACACTTACAAGACTAGAATATCTGCTTTCCATCACTCCATCTTTTAAACTGGTTGGCTTTCTCCACATACCTAGTTTAAAGATAATCAACTCTGCCTGTTGTGGGGAGGGGTAGGGGTAGTAGAGAGTGCTGCTGTGACCCTATATTTTACTGAAGAACATTCATTCTCCAAAATATGAGATTAGATTAAATGTCCAATAATCCACAGTCCTCTATATTTTTTCCCCACACTGTTCAAAGATCTCAGTTGTATATCTTCTGATTTATGAAGTATATTAAATATAGAATGTCTTTAATATTTATCACTTTTTTTTTTTGGTCATACTTTACCATAGCCCTCTTTGCAAGAACCTGCATTTTACAAACATAGAATAGTATCCCAGTTAAACCTTTTCCCATCTATTTTTTAATTTTACTCTTCCATTCGAGCTGTTTTCTTAGTTTAGCTAAGCTTATGGAACCGTGAATTTGCAAGGGATATGCTTTATTCCAATGAAGAAAATGCAAGCAATTGGCAAGAAATTCTGAGATAAAGACTGTCTTGAGCTGGTACACCATGATTCTGACACTGAAGATAAATTTAAAAAGAAGTAATAATTGATAGTTAAGTGTAGGCTACATTGTTTCTTTCCCAGGGTTGTGTTCCCTGATGTCTGAGCAATTTGTAGTGTCAGTGTCCAGCATCTTAGTCAAATGTGTACTACCTACACTAAATCCCAGACTAATTACAGATTTATTGGGATTGGTACCCAAATTGGCTAGATTCAAGACAGCATACGCATCTGTCTGTGCTGTGGACATAACTTCCAGCTGAATGTATTGAGAGTTTCTCTGGAGAAATCTTGGCCTTTAATGATTGAAAAAGAAAGAAAGAAAGAAAGAAAGAAAGAAACAAAAAAAACAGAAATCTTTTTATTTCCTTGAGCAGTGAAACAAAGTGAAGGAAACTACTTTCTCCTTTATAAAAGAGAAAACTGGAAGGAACTTTGGTTCTAATACCAACGTACTTCTTGAGCAGTGGTCTGGACATCTGACCACCAACTCAGGAATATCTTTCTTCCTGATTCCAGTCAATGTCCCAATACCAAGCGTCCATCTAAGTTCACTCAGAAGTTACAGTAAGACCAACACTTTTTTTTTCCTAATATATATATATATTTTGAGAATGAAATGCTAAACTTTCTTAAAATAAAGTTTGACAATTTTTAGATCATCTAGGTTGCTAGTTTAATCACAAATATGTCTCTGATGCATCATTTGAGGAGATACTCAAATAATTGTTTTTATAAAATGGAATATACAGAAGTTATTGTCTGTTGTTTAGACTGCGAATCGAAAGGCAATGGAGAACAGGTCTGAAACAAATTGAAAGGATGTTGCTGCTAGCTTCTGCCAATGCTGGTACACTAGGAAGCCTTGTCATAATAATCCTAAATGATAAAACATTAATAAAACAAGTGTACAGAAGAGGATATACTCTAGAAAAGGAGAAATGAATCTAAGGACAGACTGAGATAATTCCCTTTATTTCCTACAAAATGTGTTCAAGTGAAACTATTGGGAAAGAAACTATACCTTTCCCCCCTAAAATTTTCTTTTTTTAAACCAACGTGTTCTTAATATTTTTGATAACCATTATTTGTCTAGATGATCCTTCACATGGTTGGTTTTGCTTATTTTTGCTTAGTGCACATAGTTGGTTTTGCTTATTTTTTAACAGGTCCTCTTTCAATTTGATGGGGCCAGTATTAGCATTAAAAACAAAACAAAAAACAACAAAAAAAACTTATTGGATATCCTTTAATACGAATGTGCCTTTAAGCACCTAACAGTGGATAATGACACATAATGCACTGCAACACCAAAATATACCACATGCACAAGTTTCCCATCAGAACAAAAATATTTCAGTAAACTCACAATCCACTTAATTATGTAGGTTCCTGCATGCTATGTCCTTCTCCTTAACTATAGCAGAGAATCACATTCCTTCTGTCAGTAGTAATGAAATACAGCTGATAAACAAAAGACGAACATTTGTAATTTGGTCTTGAGTATAAATAAATCAGGTTGATACTGAAGGCACCAGAAAAGTTGCTCTAAGATCTTTGTAAAATAACACACCTGTATGTACCCATCTATACAAAAGTCGTAGTCAGAAATATCTCCTGAGATACACCAATGTATGTTACAAATAGTTCTTATTCAATCTTATTTCACTTAAAGCCTCTGAAAGCTCTTTCTCTGAGACAGAAGTTCAGTTCTCTCAGTTCAGTTACCTGAAGCTGCTCTTCCAGCGCAGCAGTAGCTTTGTCTCCACTGTTTTCATCCACCACCACAACCATATGGGTTAGAGAGTTCACCTTTACTTGTTCCTGTTCCAAATCATCTTGAAATGCCTATAATTAAAACATAAATGTTGGAAAATATATTCCCAACTAAGAAAGCGCTGTGTATTTGGAGTTTCCCTAACTAATGTGAATAACTAACCAACTGCAAGAACCCTGTAATCCTATTGCTCTCAATACTAAGTATATTTACATGCATTTTGTTACAATAGTGTGCACATGCTAACAAAAGCATATTTTGTAGACTTCTATTCCTTTCATGAAAATAGCTTACTATTACTCACTCGCAAGGCATAACTCTTACAGTATTTTAGACTGAAAATTTAGCATGAGAAAATATTTGTTGAGTTGATGTAGTTGATGATTTATAGATATCATTACAGCATCTATACATAACAATAGCTCACACATTTTAAATAAACAGTGGATTAGATTGTGTACTTCATTAGCATATTAAAATATTTTTAAATTTCAAAAGTTTTAAAGTTATGCATTTTTTACATTAAACAATCACATATGATCTTTGGCTGGGCACTCCCACAAACAACATTAATAACATAGGATGAAACTATGTTGATGGTTCAAGATTAGGAAATACATGCCACACCCTTATTGCAGAAACCAGGACAAAAATTGAGAGAGGCACTTGATGACTTCTGAACATGAGAAAAAAAAGGTTTCTTGCCTGTTGAATTTTGGTATTCAGCCTGCTACAGGCTGTTATAAAATTCAGGGCTGGTTTTTTTTTTTTTTCCTTACTGAGAAATAATAAACTGCTAAAAGTGAAGAAAAATCTATAACATTTGAACAAACTGGTATTTGAATAATTCCTAACTTTCTCAAATCTCTACAACTCTTGACACTTCTCTGACCCTCCCAAATTTCCCACACTTCATGCAATATACATCTAATCAATTGTTCCCTCCCTCCTCACAGTTCATATAGAAGGGCAGTGTGGAGGTCTCATACATCTTCACTCTCTTCAGAAGACAGTCTACCGTATTGTCACTAAACATTTAACCTATATATACATATATAGGTTATAAATATATAAATATATATAAAGAGTAAAGGGGAAAAGAAGAAAGGATTTAAGGTACTGGAACCTCTTAGTGGGTTTTAGTGTCTCCTCTTTATTTTCCTTTTTTTTTTTTCCTTCCCTAACTTTCTGTGCAAGATGGAGAGTCCACCTTTCTGCTTGTTAACAAAAATAAAGCCAGTCAAGCTTCTGTCACTAAATAGGGAACTGAACAACCAGATTTATCTGCTTGGTCTCTCTGCTGAAATGCAACAAGAGGACAAGTGACAAAGATGGGAAAAACAGGAGCTAAAGAAGCATTGGTACTGAAACTTCAAGTCACAGAGAAGGCAATATTCAATTTCTTTTCATTTTTATCTATCTCAAGCTTTATCTTAATGTACTAAGAACAAATTGTAAATGTTAAACTCCTAATAGTTATCCCACTGTATTAAATTACTGGGTTCTGTATTTTGTTTCTTAAAGAAAACTTGAAATACACCCTCATCCCACTCACCCAAAAACCAGGTATCCAGGATCACCTCCTACCTGACGCACTTTTTAGGTATTTATAACTAGCTACCAACCAACAGAAGAATGTGGATAAACAAAGTCCTGGACCATGCCACCAACACCTGAGTAGAGTGCTCCAGTGATTAATACATATGTAGTATGATAGTCACAGTCTGAAAAATAACATGGTTAACTGTATATGCCTAGTCACAGTGGAAACCTTAACTGTATTACAAACTATGTTAAACTTTACCCTATCAATTTCCTGCTGCTTTTTCAAGTAGAAGAATTCACTTATGTATGAAGTGATGCCCCAGCTGGAGATTAGATTAGGTATTTTAAACCTTTTAGGTAAAACACTTCAGTTTTATTTGAGGATAAAGCAATAATAATAAAAAACAAACAAAAATCCCACACATACAAAAAAAAAAGCCATATGATAACGTGGCTTAACACAACAACAAAGGAATTCACAGACTTTTGATGTTAAGGCATACATTCATTATCCTAAGACATTTCAGAGTTTTAATTCCTTCATGGGCATAGCGTGAGCTGATTTATTCATAAGAATCCTTTTTTCCAACTTTCATGCCACTTGCTTCAGAGAGCTAAACTATAAGCAGTTATCAAGGACTGTGAAGTGCACCAAATTATTAAAACAATCCTTAAAATTCAGACTTCTTAACTTTATCATGACAGTTCTTGATCAAGGAATAGGGGGTAGAGCACTCATGGATCCCTAGGTTCAGGTTACAACCAGGGAGAAAGTGACTTATTTCCTGATCAGTATCTGAAATATGGCAAAACCAGGATGGAAAGTGATGCAAAAATGCAAAAAAATCATTGCAAATGCAAGGAGTAGAGGTGTGAGTTTAACACATACTGTGAAAGACGTGAGAAGTCAGCAAACCAATGAAATTAGAAAGTTTAGTCATTTTCTAATCCCCAGATTCAATTTGCCCTGAGCTAAAGGGCTGTTCTTTATAATTAAAGCATCTATTTTTACCATGCAATTCACTGGAGACAATCATTTGTATAAAGGAACTTGTTTAAACAGGAATTCATTGAAGGCAGTCTTAAGACTAGAGCATGCCCTATGCAGACCATTTGAATCCAAATTTGTAAAAATATCTCCTCAGCTTGTAGAGAGGGGAAATTTCAGGGACTTAAAATGTAAGATGTATATACATGTTGATGCGTGGGGAAAGCAACAAAAACTCATAAAACTCCACAATTGCTCTAATTCCTGTGTGTCTATCAGATCACAAATTATGCAGTACATGAATTCCATAGCATACCTTATGCTCTTCTACTTGATGTTTTAAGTCCTCTAGATCCGGACCTAAGGGCTCTGAATCTATTTTCTTTGTCCTTTCCTCTGTTTTTGTTAGCCAGTCAGCTAATTGGGCTAGTTGCTGATTCTGCAGATCCATTAGGATTTTATGTAAACTGTAAAACAAAGAAATAAACATTTCAAATTATACATGAAAAAAAAAAAGAAAAAAAAAAGAAGAAATGTCTGCCCTGTATACTATTAATTATCCATGTTAATTCCCTAAGTCCAAAAGTAGAATACAGACTGCAAACTATACAACAGCTTTGCAAGGTTTACTCTTATTGTTTCTGTCAGGAAACTTAACTTTCATGTAGAGAGTTTCTTAACTTTCTGGAGAGCTGGGCCTTTTAAAATTTATTTAAAAAAATAAATAATAATAATAAAATGTTTTTTAAAAAAGTTACGTAACTGCTCAGCACAGGTTTTGATTTCAGTCTTAAACCCTATTCTTTCCAAAATGAAACCAAACCAAACAAACAAAAAACCTTTTTTGGGCATTTTCATTGTTAAACTGATTTTCATGAGGCTAGATGTCAAGCCAGAGTAAAAAATATTTTCAAACAGCCATGTGAAGATTTGTTGAAACAGTCTTGAATTAGGCAATAGTTTAGATGAAAGAGTCTAGAATTAGGATTATTTTTTGTTAATTATTATATTATTTATTAGAACCTGAGTACTGGATGGAATTTATAGTTTGTTAAATTTTTGTTCTCCAGTTGCATTTCTATTAAAGCTGTTTGAAAATTCAAGATTCCTGCTATCTGGTTTCTTGTATTGACTATTACAAGCATTTAAAAGCCCTCAGACATATGTACTTAAAAAGTTCCTTGAAGTTAAGGCTATTATACAGAACAGATTATTAAACTATTCAGTTATTCAGCACAGAATACTCTCAAAAATTAAAAAAGGAAATACTTCAGTTTTGCCTAAACAAAGTATTTTGATAACTCCAAATCAACGTATCCAGAAATCCATTACAAATCCTTCACATTTCATACTTACCATCCTCAGAAATCCTCCAATCTTGCCTAAACAAAATGTTCATCTCATCAAAAGAACCTTTGAAATAATATGTAAACTAGTGCTGAAAAATGGAACTAAAAGTAGTTATTTTTATTACTCATATTTCCTATAACATTGGATTTTTAACTTATCAAGCCAAAGTTGCTGTCCATGATGGCAAATCTGGTGATACCATTATAAGTTATACTATGCTGCTTATACCTGAAGCACAACGCTTGGACCACACCATTAGAGTTTGCTATTCTCAAAACCTAGTCTGAAGATTTGAAAATGTGAGCTGAACTTTCACACCAGAGGAAACTGTCATGGAAGAAAGACTCTAGCTCACAGTTCTATTTTAATTCCTCTTATTTCTCAGTTGGCTCCTTTTTGGCTTTGTGAAAAAAATGTAGCCAAAATGAGAAAGCTATTGTAAAGTTTGTCATTGTGCAACCAGTGGCACCAAAAAGTGCCCAGATTCACATTGACTTTCTTCCCATTTGTTCATATTTTAGATGAACAAAACATAAGAATATTTTTCTCCCTCAACACCTGCACAAATGCAGACTGGCAGAAGTGCAGTGTGAACATACTGCTCCAAAGAAGTGTAAGAGGCCTTGTCCGACACCAGTTAGTCAACTAACAGGTGCTTACACAAATCCAAACATATAGCTTTTTGTCACAATTTCAAGGTATACTCAAATAATGCAATTACTTCTGGGTTTGTCCAAACTATTTCAGATTTTCCCAAGATAGTTTGAAAAAATCCAGAAGTGTATTATTTTGAAAATAACAAATCAAAATATGTCCAAATTAAGTATCATTCTGTATTTTCCCAGGCATACCTAATAGTTTTCAAAATAATCACAACAGAAGATTGCATTGAACATGTAGATAGCTACTTTTTGGGACACTTACATTCTCCTGAACCAGGATTTAATATCTGTCAACATCAGACATACTGTGTCTGATCCCATATCCCATTTGTAGCCCATTTATATTTTAAGGTACGTCTGATACTACAGCATTTCTATTCTTGAATGTTATGTTATTTCCTCCATTTCAATTTTGAATCTTCTCAGAAGGAGCCAAACATTTAGTCTCCAACAAGCTTTTTATACAATTACTACTTGCTATTTATGCAGCTAAGTTAAATACTGTATACACAGTTTTAACTCATATTGTAAAAAGAAATTGATAAATAGATAAATTTCCAGTACTATTCTCTATTTGTTTTTCTCTCATATAACTCATATTCAATTTGTTAGATATGATTGCTTATTATAAGCATATTTATAAGCAATCCCTGGGAGCACCTGTTGATTTATGAATACAAAATACTGCAAATTCTGTTCTATACATTAAGTTATAAATTCACTTTCACATTTTACACTCATGGGCAGAGCTGCTGTTTAGAAAGACCTAGAAGGGCTGGAGGAACAAGAAAGTTTATGACATTCAACCAGGACAAATGCAAAGTCCTGCACCTGGAAAGGAAGAATGTTTGGAATGATATAGGATGGCGACTGACTGGATGGGGAAAAGCTCTGTGGAAAAAAGCTCTCTTGGGACAGACAACAACACTAGCAATTTATCTCTGGTTTATTCTTTGCATCCGGACAAAAGAGAAAACCCAAATTTCTGAGAATTTCTGAAACAGAAATAATTGAGTATTAGTAGTAGCCATAGAAAGATGAGTCAAGCCAGAATGTCTTGGAACAGTAACAGAGAGGAAATGTGAAAAACATCTGGGAAACAAAGAAAGAGTAGGAACAGTGTACAAGGGAGTCCTGAGGACGTGTAATATATCTTCTACTGCAGAGCCATGGATACAGAAAAATGGAGAAACTGCAGGCAAACATCAAAGTGAGCCACCTCAGGAAATAATGATTTGGGAAAAACAAAACAAAACAAAAAAAAACCACTGTAACAACTTGTTTTATAATAGTATTATAGTTATGGTCATATCTTGAAAGGTACTTTACTGGTCCTGGATAGTACTGAAATAGAATCAGTTGTTATACCTGGCACTTTACAAAGCTATGCTATTTTCTAGAAATGTTACTAATTTTTAAAGATTCCAGTTGGTAGTTGTTGGAAGGTAAGGACAAAAGAAAAGAAATCACAGGAACAACTAGAACTAGTAACAGAAATCTTGATGGAACCTGAGACACAGAAAAAAAAAATGATTCCAAGAAATGGGAAGTGTTCCATTAATCCAGATGACTAAATAGTAAATATCAAACAGAAACACTTGTGAGCTTTTTTTTTTTTTGCATTAGATTTCTCATTATTTTTTTCTAAGAACAGAGTGTAATGGATATTCATGATTCTCTGTCTCTCTCTCAATACTGTGTTAATTATCAATCAGAATGACCAGAAGATACACATAGTCCCTTTTCCTCTCTAATCACTTTATTTCTTTAAGGGGTACAGTACAGGACGCTGACACCCTGCATTATATCCCATGGTTCACAAGGATTAGCTACCTCCATCCCTCCCTCATTTTCAAACGTGTATTTTATTCTCTTACTCAATGTTCTATAAACCAAAGCATTACAGATATTAAATACAATGCTTCATCTTAGCGAAGTTTTAGCAATAAATGAAATAATAAACGGTATAGAAAATCTGGTAAATTTGTTTTAAAAGTAACAAAAAGAAGATAGGATCAAGTAAATACTTATTGTAAAGAAAACTTACTATTCTGAAGTAAGGAGCATAAATGTGAAAATAAAATACATAAAATAATCATGTCTGATTCTTAAGCAGAAGAATGTTGCTTTCTTTTTCCAATTTCTCCAGGTTCTTTCTGTTTTTCAAATTACTTCTATAAACATCTGATAGATATTTTAATACTTATATACCTCAAGAGTTTATTGTAATCTTTGTTTACAGTATGGATCTCATTATTTTCAAGCACAAAACACTTTTCCATTGAACTGAATGTGCTTTAATAGTTGTGGAATTCCCCATAAAGTGGTAAATTGCATTAAGTTTTCCTCTCCAGTGGTTCATTTATCACTCTGAGATGCTTTATTATAAAGAATCCTATTTGGGTGGGAGGAAGAAATGAAAAAGCAGGCTGTTTTCGTTCAGAATGTTAATGTGGTGCTTGCTGCAAGAGTCAAATATAGAACCATAGAATCATTAAGGCTGGAAAAGACCTCCAAGAACATCTGGTCCAACCATCCCCCTACCACCAATGTCACCCACTAAACCACTAAGCAGCACATCCAACCTTTCCTTGAACACCCCCAGGGACGGTGAGGCCACTACCTCCCAGGGCAACCCATTCCAATGCCTGACCGCTCTTCCTGAGAAGAAATGTCTCCTCATTTCCAACCTGAACCTGCCCTGGCGCAACTTGAGGCCATTCCCTCTAGCCCTGTCACTAGTTATCTGCGAGAAGAGGCTGACCTCTGGCCCCCCACACCTTCCTTTCAGGTACCTGTAGAGAGCAATAAGGTCTCTCCTGAGCCTCCTCTTCTCCAGACCAAACAACCCCAGTTCCCTCAGCTGCTCCTCACAGGACTTGTGTTCCAGGCCCTGCACCAGTTTCGTAGCCCTTCTCTGGACACGCTCCAATACAGAGTGAATACATGGCAAATCCAATTTGTACCACTTTTAATCAATTGCACTGATGTGTTCTAAAATTACTCTGATATTCTGACCTCCTAATCATTTTTCAAATATTAAGTCCCTTTCACTTTTATAGTATTAGTTATCAGGTTTTTTTTTGTTTTTGTTTTTTAACTCTTTGCTGATTACTTGCTTTTGTTTCCCCTGTGCTGTAGTGCAGGCTACTTTTCACTACACTTCCTATTGCCATTACCACAGAGGACAGACAGCCTTGCTGCTCTTATCGCCACAAAAAAAATCTCTGTTTGGATAAACATATCACTGTTGCCTTAAAGACAAGATTACAACAATGTGCTCAGAAGATTATTCTCTACACCAAAGTACAAGATAGATTCTGTAAGTTTAAATTGCGTATAATAACCCAGAAATATATTACATTGTGATATGAAAGCTGTTTAAGTTCATAATCCTCCATCTGGTGCTTGAAATGGAGTTTTGACCCAATAGGTAAAAATTAGTCATCTCTAAATACACCAGTCCTGAGAAATTTTCTCTTGCTCTAACCAAAATTTTATTAAATATATCACAGTTTTTTTGTTTGTTTTGTTTATTTTTTGTATAAGAAATTAAATAGTAACACAACATTCTCTGTGAAGCTCTTATCTTATTATGTCGTCTTCTGATTTTGTATTACCCAAATATAACGTGTTTAAGAACATCGTAGACTGTTTGATTCCCTGAGCTATAGCTGCATCTAGAAGTAAATTGAATAGTTGGTATCAAAGGGTATATTTTAGTAGACAAAATACTATATACACATAGAGTTGAGATTGCTCCATGAGTGTTGTTTTAAATGAAAATATGGCAAATAAAAACTGCCTACACCAAAGTACATAGATTCTACTATCCTGGAAAACAATTCAGTTGGAGGAAGTTAGGCTGAAATAGCTGAAGTCCATCAACAATTTTATAGACTCTCAAAGATATGCAAGGTCATCAATGGATAAAACCCATCAGTGAGAATAATCCAGAAGAATCCACAAGAATCCTCTTACCTAACATGGAGCAGCTGCTGGCTTCTTCTCACAGAAGCCACCCCTGCAGCCCGCCGCTACCAAAACCTTGCCACATAAACTCACTACAAGAGCCCAATATGTGGTGTCCAGAGCAATGAGTTTATACAGCCCAATATTTGATCTCTAACAGTTACAAAAGCAGATGAGAAGATGCTGGTTCAGGAAATCACGTATCTCCCCTAAAGCTTCTTATTTTTGTTATAGTCAGGATGTCAGACTAGTGGCCTGACTAAAAAAGATATTCACCTTTTTATAAAGATTACAGTGGCAAAAGGACTTGCTCTCCAGATGCACTGAAGAAACAGAAGAGTTTCTTGCTTAGTATACGTGCATTGGGTTTTTCTGAGAGAAAAATTAAGGTCTTGGCAGAAAGATTTTAATGAAGTCTGTCTGGATAAAAGTCCAGAGGAAGCCAACATGGATCTCAGACTCAGGTTGTTTGCCACTGCATTTATTTGTCTTTGCTGTATCGAATAGCTATATTCTTCAGTAATTAACACTTCTTGACTATAAAGAAGCTAATAGTGACGTTCCATTAATTTTAAAATTTCCACTGGATTTGGCTTAGTATAATAGTGGTAAACTTTGCCATTGCTTCCCTTATACAGAAAGATCAGTAGGTGTAACAAAATACTATGAATTTGAAACTTAGTTATTATATCAGAAAGAAATTAAAAGACTCCACATGAAAAAAAGAAGTTTGAGGAAAAGGAATGTGAAACAGAGGTA
Source organism: Anser cygnoides (assembly GCF_040182565.1). Lineage (NCBI taxonomy): Eukaryota > Metazoa > Chordata > Aves > Anseriformes > Anatidae > Anser > Anser cygnoides. The sequence goes on along the minus strand of NC_089903.1, from coordinate 2,444,784 downwards.
CCTAACAGACTGTTTCTTAAGACAGGAGGAATGCAACTCACACACACAAAAAGCCACTTTCAATTAATTTCCTGTGTTAACTACTCTGTATCTTGCAAAATAAATTACTCCACTGTAGCACAATCACAAGGTCTTACCTTTATGGACTTCCTCGTACTAGATATTAATACAAAAATCAAAATTTCAAAATAAGACTTAAAAATGTTAAAAATAATTCAAAGACTAGTTAATTAATAGTTTATTTTTTCTACTTTTAATTGTCTTTCTACTTTAAGCTACAGATCTTGCACTTTTCTTGGATACTGTAATTTTTCCTCAGATAAACCCATATGACAATACTGTCTGGAAAGCTAACCTTCCATTTACTGCTTTTATTGCATCAACTTTTATAGGTTTTAAAGATTTGTTTTCATTTTCTTTTTGCATCTCTGTAAAGATTCTCTCCCTTGTAGCTAAATATTGTGTGATACTTGTTGAAACAACCAGAAAAAAAAGTGGGACAGGTTATACAAATTTTCATTTAAATGCTATTAGTGTCCAAGCTGTTGATAGCTGCTGATCTGTGCAGCTTCTGGTCTCAAAGCAACATGTAAGCTTCAAGATCACTACCCATTAAATTTCTGGTTAGAAAAAGAGCTTAGACTGAGTCTTGTTCACACTGAAGTGGAAGAAAGCTACAGCTGTTACTGAAGTTCAGAATTGTTCCAGTCAAGCTCAATATATATTATTTTACCTAGCATATTACTTACTTGCTTTGTTTTTCCATACTTGCTACCCTGAGACTTTCCCATCGAGAATTAAGTAGATTCATTTGTTCTTGGATTTCATTTTCTTCCTCATCTGAAAGCTTCCCAATTGTTAGTAGTTGACTTCCAACTTGCAAAACATTGCCAACACGTCCTTGGTGAGCTGTTAATTCCATCATAAAACCCTGACAATAAAAACAAAATCTTGTTTTAGGTTTGATTCTTTGGAAGGAAAGAACAGGCTTTGGAGAAATATCTTTGATTTCACCACGTTCCAAACCTGATTTTCAAATTTGCTTTTTTTATTTTTCCAAACCCTCCACAAACCTTGTACAAACCTTGTAACACAAAACAGAAATAAACACTTTCACATTTTGCATATGGTGCAGTTTCCAGTATTACTTTTAAATTCTCCAAAAAAAAATTAAAATTATATATATATATATATATATATAATATTCTTTAATTTATTATGGGATCCAAGCAGGAAAATGACTAACACAAGATTATAAACATGTACCTCATGGGTGTGAAACTGTTCTTTAACAACTTCTACATCACTGGATATATCTCCTTGTGCTTGTAGTGCATCTTCAGCAGAGAGAAGCCATGTGAGTACTTCTTCTAAAGCAGTTTGGTAGTTGTCAAGATCCATTTTGGACCCCATCACTGTGGTGGTAAATGTTCTTTCTTCAACAGTTTCTAAAAACTGATCAAAACCAAAAAGAGAAATGCATATAGCACCTACTCAGAAAGTTCTGCAAAGGAATAAAGAGAATCCAATTGTCTTGTACAATAAAACAGTTTTTTATAAAACAAACAAACAAAAAATTCAGATGGCGAATGAGTGGGATTATATATTAGAATTTCTGCTAATTGACCAAGATGGGTTAAAATTGAGGGAAATAACTAAATTCAGATTAAATTAGATATTTTGCCTTGGAATTTAACACTTGTAGCAACTATTCTGAATAGCTGCAATATTTAAATTGTAACTGTAGAGTGGTGTTATACTTGTTTTTCAATAAATACTCTGATTTTTCATTTCTAGTTTACTGTTTCTCATTGAAGTATTTTCACTTGGAACTATGAGAAATTTATTTTCCAGAGCAGCTAGTAAAATTATATCATCAAAAAAGCAGCAAATTACATGCTGACATTGCAAAGAAACTAAGGAAAACACAATATGAAAAAGAAGAAAAAAAGCCCATTACAGTACAAGTAATGCTAGGCCTGAACTACCCATGGACACCCATTTTGTTGGAAGCATTCTGGAAAATTGAAAAAAGCCCAAAAATCCCATGCCAAATAACAACTTTTTTAAAACAAACAAAAAATCCATTACCGTTAATTCTCTTTCCCTCAAAGGCCACCCTCACATTTATTCTTTAGAAGCCAAGTGACTCATACAAGTATAGAAATCACGCTTACATACTACTGGGTAAAGTCAAGAGAAATCAATAGCAAGGATTTACTGATTACTCTAATGTTAAAAGACTAGGACAAAACAGAAGCCAGAAAGAGGGACTTGATACAGAAAATGTCATCTCATATTTCTCAAAAAGTTCCGAAGAAGTTTAATCAATTTGCTAGCTAGTTAGTACAAAACCTAAACCCTTCACATAAAAATATGTTTAGGACTTTATCAAAAATGATACTGAGGCATTTTAATGATATAATAGCAAAAATTGTCTCTACCAATATTATTGTGCAAATATAACACTAGATAGAGCTTTTAAAGCCTTTCACTGTAGTTTAGGTCAGAAAGTCAAAGTTTAATACCAGAACCAAAAGAAAGAAGTGTAACAGATGCAATGTGATAACTTATAATGAAATTGTCAGTCTTGATCTTCATAACAAATACATTCTGAATTGTACAGATCTAATAATTACATGCAATATATGTTCATCCCACTGTTGTATATGTGTTAGAGTAGCTAAAACACCAATCATAACTTCATCACTATTTATGTGTGAAAAACAATACTCAGTAAATAAAGCTACATCAGGAAAGCAGGCTTGGGAACTTGATGAACTCCATTGTTTGGTTTAAAGAAAGTAGCGTCCTATGGGAATATAAATAATGAAGCACAGACAATTTCAACACACATTCCTGCTGAACAAATTAACATTTGTACTGTGTGCAAGTCTAGATTTTAAGTAATATACAATCTAGTTAAGAAATTACCTAACCACATTACATTTATTCAGCAAGATGATTTTTTGAAGTACCCAGTTTACTATGGAAATGGTACACAGGTTTTGCATAGGTAATTACTCTTCTTTCTATAACATTACTGCTTGAAATATATGCATATGTAACATGCTGAAAAAACAATTAAAATTAGACGTCATAATAGCTGAGCAAGACTATGTGACTATGGCACGGATCTATTGTGATCTCCATCAAGTGTTTGAAAATTTTCCATCTGAAAATCCTTCTTCCATTAGATCCGACATAGAATGTCATCTCATGCATGGCACCTGTTTAACCCAACACCTGCTAACAATTCCTTCTCTGCAAAAAAATATTCAGTGTAATTTTGCCTAGACTTTTCACTGCTTTCTCTCATGTTATTATAAATACTGCATGGAACTGCATCAAAAAATCCTGGACTCATGACCTTCAGTGGCAAAATAGTGCAGATTAACTTCTGCACCATTTTAATAAAACTTTAAGAAATGTAAAGAAGAAAAGCAAACATTAACATAAATGGAAACCAAAAGAGCTTCTTGGCAGGTATTCCAAACCATGCTTTCATTCCAAGAAGGGCAGTTTTTTGACAGAAGGAAATTGGAAAAGAGCTAGAGGAAGTATAAGCAAAGGATGTTGCAGAAAGGTATCAGTAACACCTTTATTTGGCACAGGGAGGGAACAACAGCTTTTCCACCTTCCCTCAAATCTTACACCATCACTGACTGCAGAGAGCTGGGATCAGTCATGAGGTGACAGTGCAGAGGAATGGACATCAGCTGCACTTGAAATGTAAACAAATTTTTTAAACACTCATCTGTGGATAACAGACAGTTCTCAACTGCTGAGACCTAATAAGGTCACTGCACCATTATAACTTCTCTTCCTCTATGGGGATAAGAAAGAGTAACAGACAGAGAATAGCCATCAGAAGCTGAAATGCTCGTAGCACTGTTACTCTAGAGTGCACTGAGCATGCAGAGTTTTTCCGTTCTAATTTGACAGTGACATAGGCAAGGATCCCATGGGACTGTTAAATTAATTTAAGCAGATCATCCTTATTATTTCAATGATAAAACCAACCCATGTTTTCACACTTCGAAAACTCTGTTAAACTTCCGTCACCATCTTTAAGCACATTCTCTGTTAACAAGCTGAAGGATGGAGGTAATGGCCTGGCAACCTTGATCTGCATCTACATATGCAGAGAATATTCACATTGTAAAAAGTCAACAAGCATCAAAAACATGCTTCAGAGTCAACGGTTGGTTTTGACTTAACAAAAAACATTTTTAAAATCTGCTGTTATAGCATGACGGCACAACTTCCATCCGTGCTGCTGGCTAAGTGAAAGAACTGTCCTGCACATGGAACACAAAATAACTACTCAAAGCAATGGTAATTCAGACTTTGCTATGTGATCACTGACCACTATTTTGGGACACGTGAAAGAAACCTACTCTGTTTCAATATGATCTGATAAAATTCATTGATCACAAATCCACCCCTCTAATTTATACGTCACAAAATGAGACTGAAAGAAGTACTAGCCAATTACTATCCCTTCTGCAAGATTCTCATCAAAAACTGAGATTCTTGTTGGCTCAGCTGTAAATGGAATATCAAACACAATGTTAAATATTCACACTTGGAAAGGAACAGTTACTGACCTAATACCTGTGCCATGTGCTTTGTAATAAAAAGCAAACAAAAAAGTTAGGTGTTTCAATATAATATTCAGTTACAGATTTCCATCCATTACTGCAACCCAAATTTAAATATGGCATGTTCTACAGCACCGAGAATGAATATTTCACTATATTGAAATAACCCATATAGCATTAACAACAATGAAATCCCTGAATTTTATAAATAATTGTAGACAAATCATTGAGAACAAGACCATAGACTTATTGATAGAGATAGCTATTATAAATTGCGATGGTTGTTTCTAACCATGATTTTTAAGAGAATAAAAAACAATCTGGAAATTAAACTGTTTGCTGAAATTAAAGCTGAAATTAAACTGTTGTTACCATATATTACTAGGAAGTCTATACTTTGGAAAAAAAGCTGCTCAAATATACATGCAGTCTCATTGAATCAAAAGGTATTCCCATTAAAGACTTTAATTATTACACAAAAGAAAGCTGATTGGGTGCAGTCAAATCAAAACATCCCATTCATTTACACAGAGTAATCTTTTAAGTAACAACACATGCATGAGGACACAAGTGTTATGGGGAAAGAAAAACTAAACAATTCAGATATTTGATGAAGGCTGTCTCACATCCAGCTAAGAATCAGTAAGCCAACTAGCTCAAAAATTATTTTGAAAATTGGCTAGCCATTTTTGCATGGAAATGGCTAGTTGTTACAGGGGTTGACCCAGAAGGCAAAAAATACTCTGGACACAAAGGTTGTCCTCTAGGATATCTTCTTTCTTTGCTGCTGCACATAGAAGAATCTTATCTGGATGAAAAGATGGGCATGTGAGTTTTTACATATATCACCGTTTTCTGCTGGGGGTTGGGGCCTGTCAAGAGTGGAAGACCTCAAGGACTCTTAAGCTTTAAAGTATAAGAAGAGAAAATAAAAAGCCTTTGACCATCAAAAGCTTGGAAAAATGAGGCATGCTTGGCAGCTGTCTAAATTAATTCAGTGTTTAAATGATGAGCTTGCAGCTGCTTCAGGGTAAGAAAGCAAAGAGAGGGAGAATTCCTCACCTACCATTGTATTACGTTAGACACGTGCTTTCAGATTCTTGAAGAATGTTTGCATTAGTTCAAAAAGACTGCTTCTGAGTTTTACAAATTAGTTAGGCAGTTTTAGAAAGTAGTTTTACATTAAGCACTTAGTATAAATAAGAGTGCTGCAATGGGCCCTATGTATAGCAATCTTATATAGAGAGAATATATATAATTATTATATAATGCCTTAAATTATGATAAAATATTATGTCTTTATTATAATTATATCCTCTCTGTATATAATTTCTATACATAACATATACTTTCTATATATAATATAGAAAAATATAATATATATATTTCTTCCTTCCAAAACTGCCTCTGTCTCACCGTAAGAGATGTAGAATCTGGCTCTAGACATTAAGAGTTTTAAAATACAGAGACATCAAATGTTAAAGAAATTTATTTTTTATTTCTATTTCTTATTTCTATTTTATTTAATGTAGTTTTCTAATTTTGAAAACTCTTTGCAGAATTACAACCTCAGAAAGAAGCATACATTATTCACCCTGTAACTATGATGCCTACCAGGTGAGACTGATATCACTGCTTATCAATTCAGTTCCTCCAGGTTTCTTATTACAAAATCATATTTTATGTAAAAAATTTAAAATTATAACTGTTCAGGTTAAAATGTTCTTTACAAGAAACTAGACTATGTTTACCTAACAGATAATATCAGCTAGAACAGTTCAGTCATTTCTGGCAATAAAACTAAGATATATTTTCCAGATCAGTTCTTAATATAATGTTAATTACTAAGGTAATGTTAATTACTAAGGTAATTTTATTCATTGGTGTTTATTATTCCACCTGAAAATCTGAACTGTGATTATAGTACATTGTAGTTGCATGACAAAGATTTCAAGATGGAATAGAAAATACAATCAGTGTATTTATGCTATGCAGCTAAAGGCAGGGAAGGGAGAAAGGGAAAGAGGCAGTAGTCACATATCTCATTCTTTTACAGAAAATGAAGGCCATACTGTAGGGGGCAATTCAGGTAGACTTTGAGATGCTTTCTCTCTAACCTTCTAACTTCTGCAACAAATCACAGTTCACAAAGGCAACAGTCTCCTTTATCATACAGTTCAGACTTCCTTTTACAACATGCTCACCCAATTCACTGAAGGATATAAAGATAACAGCCAGAATTCTACCATTTCTCTGCTTTAAGGTAGTTAACACTCCTTTCATAGACAGTAAACCTGGTGTGTATGTATGTTTGTGATTTCTTGGGATTTAACTAACAAACAAACAAAAAAACAACAAACAAATAAACATCCATAAAATTTCCAGCCCTTAGCAGTGCTACATGAAATGCACAATTTGGCTGGGGAGATTTTTACTGAAAAACCAAACCAGCAAAATGCACAAATTCTGAGCTCCGTCACTGCTTCTGATGAAGCCTTTTAAAGCCACATACTTCAAACTATCCTTAGTCCAGCTGTTTACTATCACTGACCTTACAGTTTAAGCCCATATTTTTTGGGTAGCTGTTCTTAGTTTCTGCTGCTCAAGTCTCAACTTCTTGTATCGTGTCTCTGTGTCTAGAGTGTTAGCTGTTAAAATCTAAGTATACCCTGAAAACGAGGAAATCTATGGTTTGCAGAGATTTATAACTTGGTTAAATTTGAGATCTTGCCTTAATTTAAAATAGCTTGAAGAACACAGAGGCACAGGAGCTTTTCAAGAAACAGACAGCTATTTTATAATGGACAAAGCCATTCACTGCTACCTAGTCCATTCTTCAGCAACAGATGAACTGCTTTGTCTGAAGTTTTTAATTCAGCATTAGAAAAGCACATCTGATCTATAATGTTTCCTCAAAACCATTAAATTTTGGTGAAGTTGTGAAAAGTTAGATCATTATAAACACTATACGAACTTGAAGAGTTACATGGTCTCATGAACCGGCAGTGTTACAAGGCTGCGTGCAGCAGGAAGCTTTCCCCAGGAAAAAGCTAAAGGACATGCTTTTTTGAAGTGTCTTATTATACGGCTATGTACTTTTTTGCTTAAAGTAATGTAAGAGAAATAAATAAAAGATGTAAGATACAAGTAAAAGAAAAACAAGCTACAGAGACAGAACAAACGAGAATCAGGAATTAGTAAGGTATATAATATCCTCTGTAAAAAATGAGTGAAAATATACATTTCATAGCTGCTACACAAATTTTGCATTCACTTTATGCCAGGTTAATCTAGATGCAAGACAGCAACCAATTTAAAGAAGTGGACGGTGGAAGTAAAAAGGTATACATAAAATTTCTTTTTATTTGACTTCTTCGTATTATATACTGTAAGGGATTTTCTTATTCAAAAGAACTTAGAGACAAGAAAGGGGCAAACATTCTGGAGTCTTTAGGTACTCTACCAGTGGATATTCCACTGATTTTAAATAAATCTGTCAGGGAAATATAATGCAAATTATGGAAACATGTTCCCTTACTATATATCATGTCATTGCTTTAATATATTTTCTTTATTTTACAATTACAGAATGGAAAATATTGATAACTGAGAATGGAAATTGTACACAACTACATGCATTTAAACATTAAAGAAAAAATGAAATACACAAAGGTCATTTAAATAGTACTAAACTTTTCTGGTCATATACTATTTCAATCCTTTACAAGCACAGTACTATATTTCCAGCTGTGTTTACTTAGAAAAGTAATCTTCAAAACTGTGAGCCACATATGCAATGGATCCAGGCATTGCTTATTATGGGCCACCAAAGGTACCTTTAAATGAAGTCTACTGTGCCTTAGAGTTCATTTTTCAAATCTTGCAAATACTATAAACTTCCATGGAATTTGTAAATAATAATCAGATGTATAAATCATGCAAGTAGTCCTCAAAAAGATAAGGAAACTTTGGGCAATTTTAATTATCAAATCTGATCAACTAGACTTCTAATGCTGAAGTTGTTATAAAATATATTTATTCACAAATAGATCATCTCAGTATATCTCACAAAAAATACTTGTGCTGTAAGAAAGCTGCTAGTGGAAAAGGAAAATATCACTAACAAATGACTAGCGAAGTTGCTAGAATTCAAATCTAATTAATTAGCTCAAAATCCAAAACTAAAATACATTAACTTTACCAAAAGGTGACAACTTTTTTCCATCTTCAGAAGATGAATGAAATTAAACTTATTTCTGAATTTTAGCACAGAAGTTACATTAATTAAAAAAATGATATTAAGACATATATATACATTGAACATATAGATGTTTGAAAATGCATTGATTTTCATGCCAGTGTACTACTGCCCACAACAATCTGCTCCCAGAGCTCAAAATCCAAATTACTGAATACACCGTCACAGAGAAATATAGAGAACTTGAAGTTTCTAAGTATAAAGGCTGGAAGATAAAATAATCTGCAACTACATAATTTTACCATGCATTCTTTGCAAACCTGCAAAACCATTTGAATCTTAATTGGCCTGTAACCTGCGCTGCATTTAGCTTTATTTTCTATAAATTTTAACCAGCAAAAGCAACTAATTAAGTTTTGCAAATATGTTTCTTAAGACATAACCCCAGATATATCAAAGCTATAATTGATACTGTTTTCTACATGGAAATAAAGACCACTTTTCAGCTTATTTTATTCACTGCATCCAACTACCAATTCTGCTGTTATTTTGAGCTTCTAAGCCATGATAGCTCTCTTTAGTATCTTCACTGAAGAAAATCTACTCTTCAGAATAAGATTATTTAACTCCAAAACTCTTTTTATATAGTCACACAGTACAGTATCAAAAAGCATCAATAGCAAGAGCAATTAACCACAAAATGATACATCTATAATATAACTCTTTTGAGAAATGTTTGGGACAAGAGCCAATTAGTAGACATACTAATTAGTTTCTGTGAAGTTGAGGGTGAAGGCTTGGAGATTTCAAAGTATTTAATATTATGTTATTATAGTTGGGAGACTTTATTTAAAAAGTGGGTTTTGCAAAGTCATCTAAAATCTTAAATAGTCAAATTTGCTTGAATAGGCTGAATACTATGCTCATGGCTCTTACGTGTTTTACTGTCCCTAAATGTATTTTTAGCTTATATTAAAATTAAAGAGGCTGTCTGTCTTCAGGAGAAATCACTCCAAAGAATATATTTTCAATTTAAAATTAAAAGCTAACAAAAATGCTGTTAGAGGAGAGGCTTAAGTGATTTAATATTTCTTTCAAATTCTGTTGTATGACTACCTTGCTTGTCTCAACATGTTCTGAATAATAAATCAAAAGCTGAAAATGAGAGAAAGTGATAACTATTCACCTCACAAAGGAGCTTTCTCCTCTTCTGAATGCAGAAGAAGGTTTATAAATTCTACAACAATGTAGAATTTATTACAAATAATTTTAATATATAATAAAAACAGGAACATCCAAGTATTTCTAGACATACTGAAAACTACATAAAAACTCTGCTAAATGTTTACAAAGACAAGCATCTGGATGGAAAAATGGTATAAAAATCTATTGAGGACTGTTATATATTAAGATACCATCTGTGGCTCGAGAAATTTCTGAACCACAAAGCAGTGAAGGTTAAGTGAGAATATGCTGATACTTCAATACAGATAATTAGTCATACCTCTTTTCTTATTCCTATGTATCCAGTATTGGTCATTTCTGGAAACCGTATAAGTGATGAAAAACCCATTGTTCTCACGAATGAAAGCTATTTTGTTGTCACACAGACCTATTATGGACATTCTCAAATTTAACGAGGTGTACAAAAGTAGAAAGATAGGGTACTTTCATGCTCTATACCTTAACATTACCTTTGATACTTTGAGACCGTGCAAAAATTCATGATGTAGGAAAGAGTGGAATTAAAGATGTCTAGTTTACTATTAGTTATTCTTGCTTAAGCTATTTATTAACAGCTTTTACCCACCCACATCTCCCAGTTATACTATTTCACCTATGTTTTCTTCTCAGAATAGAGAAATGTAATGTAGGAAATGAAGAAAATGAATAAAAAATTCTTTAAACAAAAAAAGAAATCATCTTTTTGTAATTGAAACAATTTTGTCAGAGTCTCTTCAGTTAATCACTGTAATAAAATGCTGCACTGTGAATTCACATGTGAAAATTAATATTTTAGGGTAATAGAAGTACCTTAGTTAGCCTTTGCATAATGCCTATTTTGTATGCCTTTTTTTTTCTTGCAGCTACATGTATTTGCACATGCATTTTTCATGCCAAAATAATCAGAATAGCTTCTGATCTACATAAGAAATACCTGTCTTTGCTATTTAAGGGATAAAATATTTCCAGTGTGTGAATGTGTATATGCACACTCACATGCATATAGAAGTAGCATATACAATGAGGGATACAATATCTCTGGTTTATATATACTAATACATATATACATGTATATGTAGCATACATAAATACTAAAACTAAATAATAATTCAGTATGGATGTTACATGTGTAGCATATATAAAGAATTTATAGAATCCTATTTACTCTCTTGTAGATACAAACTATATGCCATTGTTATTTTGAGATGATGAAACAGAGGTATCTTAAAATAGGCCATTATTCTCTCATAAACATATATTTGCAGTTCATGTTAGATTATACTTCAGTTGACTGGCTAAAATTAGATGTGTTTATTAAGCCAAACTTTTACTCCAGTGTGGTTATTCTTGGTAATGTGACCCGAATTTACCTTCAGGTTCTGTTAAGAGGGAATTCACTTAATTAAAATTACTCCTCAGATATAATTACTAATGAGGTGGGCATGCAAGCATACTTCAAGAAGAGAGAGCTACAGGGTTCCAATTCTATTTGTAGAGACACCGTACAACCATGAATTGTAGGTTTTATAGCTGTTAACTTCTTTCATAGAGACTAATAATACTAAAATCCACAGATTAAAAATATATTATAAATATGCTGTTTTGTAGTCATACTCTCCTTCACGTTTGCTCAAAAAGTACCGATATTTAATAAAATTTCATGAGTGTATAAAACTGTATTATTAAACTGTCGGCATTTAAAATCACATATCCATTGCCGTAGCTATTGTATATGTTCACAGAACATGAACAAAGCCAAAGTTAAGGCTAAACACAGAAGAGTTGTTAGAATCAGGAAAATTAGGATGAACATGAATGAATAATTAAAAACTGAGTTTAAAAGCCATGAATACAGAAGAGAATGATTTTGAAACTGAATTTAAGAGAGACGGGAAAAGACTAGAAATAGCAAAACATCAGATGGCAGAACATGGAAAGCACCTGGTAACAGAAAAGATACAGGAACCATGCAATTAGGGATGTGAATAAGAATAAATGAGGTCAGAGAAACAGTGAAGCTAATTTTTAAGATCACAAATACTGGAAGTAAACAGAATGTGTTCTGGAAAGGAATGAATAATTATGGGTAGATTAAAAAATATTTTAGAAAAGATAATTATATTAGAAACTGAAAGGGCATAAAAAGGCTGGAGTAAAAACCAACATAGAATGTGCAGAGGAATTAATTCCTTCTTCTTCACAATATTTGCAAATGCAATGCCGGTGGGAAAACCATATAGTCGCTTATTGGTTATCACACTCCAATACCTTTTAGAACAGACAAAATGTAGTACACTTTCTATTTCTCGATGCTAGGGCCAAATTCAAACTCAACAAGTTATGCTGAATAAACTAATACTAAGTAATAGGAAAACTGCATTTCCCCTAATGGTACAAATAACACACATCAACTTCCATTCAGTTGTTCATTTCTGCTAGCTTATTTTGTCTGCATACAACTTCATTAAATGCTGCTAGTGAAAAATATATATAAACTGTTTATAATTACTTTTTATATTGGATTGAATATATTGAATATATATATTCATAAATATATATTATATAACATATTACAATATATAGTATGTGTTATATATATAACATAAATATATATTGCCATAAATATATTTATGGAAGTATATATATATATATTTATGGTAAACATAAATATATTTATGGTAAATGGGACCACATCAGGCTGGCGGCCAGTCACCAGTGGGTCCCCCAAGACTCCATTTTAGGGCCAGTTCTCTTCAATGTTTTTTGGATGTAGGGTGTATTTTGGATGTAGGACTAGAAGGTGTTTTGAGCAAATTTGCTGATGACACTGAACTAGGAGGAGTTGTTGACTCTGATGAGGGTGGAAAGGCCTTGCAGAGAGATCTGGACAGATTGGAGAGCTGGGCGATCACCAACCACCTGAAGTTTAACAAAAGCAAGTGCCGGGTCCTGCACCTGGGACGCAGCAACCCTGGCTGTACGTGCAGACTGGGCGATGAGACGCTAGAGAGCAGCCCCCCCCTCAGAGAGGGATCAGGGGGTTTTGGTTGACAGCAAGTTGAACATGAGCCAGCAGTGTGCCCTGGCAGCCAGGAGGGCCAACTGTATCCTGGGGTGCATCAAGCACAGCATTGCTAGTTGGTCGAGGGAGGTGATTGTCCTGCTCTACTCTGCGCTGGTGCGGCCTCACCTCGAGTACTGTGTGCAGTTCTGGGCACCACAGTGACCACAGTGAAAAAAGGACGTGAAACTGTTGGAGAGTGTCCAGAGGAGGGCTACGAAGATGGTGAAGGACCTAGAGGGGAAGACATATGAGGAGCGGCTGAGGTCACTTGGCCTGTTCAGCCTGGAAAAGAGGAGGCTGAGGGTCTTCAGCTTCCTCGCGAGGGGCAGTGGAGGGGCAGGCACCGATCTGTTCTCTTTAGTGACCAGTGATAGGACCCGAGGGAATGGTGTCAAGCTGCGACAGGGGAGGTTCAGTCTGGATATCAGGAAAAGGTTCTTCACCGAGAGGGTTGTCGCGCACTGGAACAGGCTCCCCAGGGACGTAGTCAGGGCACCAAGCCTGTCGTAGTTTAAGAAGCATTTGGACTTAGCTCTTAGTCATATGGTCTGAATTTATAGGTAGACCTGTGTGGTGTCAGGAGCTGGACTCGATGATCCTTATGGGTCCCTTCCAACTTGGGATAGTCTATGATTCTATGATATTGGACATGTACGCTGTTATCGATAACCCTATGTTCAAGAGACTCACTGGTATAGGATTAGCTTAAGTGAACATTATTTAAAGTCTAGTATGTTAACTCTGTAAAATCCGTATCACAAAACAGAGAAATGACTGCAGGGCTAGGAATTACCCACGAAATAATGCTACACTGAAGCCTGACGTGAAGCCTCTGATTCTGAAATCCCAAAGCAAATCATTCAGTGCTGGGTAACACTGTCCCTCTGTTGGCCACGACTGCATCTGAAATTATTTAAATTCACATCTACTGAAGTTTATCAGTCTAAACGTTAAAAGTAATCCTACACATAAACATTGTATTTCATGTACCAGAGAAAAACGAAACTATAATTCCTGTCAAAAGAACAATAATCTACAAGATATTGAAGGCTTGATTTTTCATAATTTAAATATTTACAGCAGCCAGACTCACATTTTGCTTTTTAAATAGCCTTGTCAAAAGCCTGTTTACACTAGTACCAGTCTCCATAGATAGATTTTGTTTATCTCATTTCATATTTACGTTTTCAATATATTTTAAGAAGTTGTTTTCTAGGTACTGCAGTGTTTAACAACTTAATTTTCTTTTTCTTTGTACCTGAACCCATCTAAGACATTATCTTTTACATCCTACAGAGTTCAGGCAGTAGGTAGCAAGTAAAAACGAAAACAGTAAGATGAAAGCTTTGCTTGGGATCAATATTAGAAACTGCTCTGAAAACCATTAAAAAAAAAAAAAGTAAAATAAGGAGTCGTCATTCTTCTTGGTCAGGTGTTCAAGGAGATGAAGGGATGCAACAGAAACAGAAAGTTTTTCCTAAATATAAAACTGAAGCAAAAGGGTAATTTTAAGTGGAGATTTTCAAGTGTCTCAGAAAATTAAGGATCCTTTTTTTTCTAAGTGTGAAGCTAGACAGACTGTCTCATTACAGAGATTGAGTACAAGACAAAATACTTGTCAACTTATTTTCTCTTGGGTCTTAATACAGTGAATTGAAGGATACATATTTGAGAATGCAGCCTATTATCTGCATGAGCTTATGAACACTTTCTAAGCAAGCAAGGGAAAGGAAGGGAACTCTTTGCCAGAACTACCAGAACTGCTAGTCATGTTAGTAACAGCTTTTTAAAAGGCTTAACTTCAACCAAATGAGGATAAGCACAGACCACAGAGCAAGAAGGCATTGAGTGAATTGGTTGGTAGAACAGATTTGCTTTGAAGCTGAGATGCATCACAGTTAAGCAAAGTAAGACTTGTCTGGCCAAAATTTGTGCAACTAAAACGGTAGGTCTTGCTGAGAAGAATACTTCTAAGTAACAAATAGATTAAGATTTCACAAAGGATTTAAAGACAATTGCACACAGGTTCTGAAGGTAAGTGTTAAGGATCAGAGGAGCAACAAGGAGACAGATAAAGTGAAGCGAAATGTTATAAAAAAGTCATAAGGGTAATAATATAAAAGACTTTGACAGATGACGGTGTAACAGGATGCACTGAGAAAATAGGCTATACAGTGCTTCAAGCTTTCAGATATTAAAAAAAAAAAACACAACAATATTTTACATAGCATGATTCATTTTAAAGGCTTGATGCTGCCACTTGCAATGTCAAATGAGGTAGAGGAACTTTCACAAAGAATGCCTGTTTTTCCTGAGTTTACAAATGCTGATGAAGAGAAGGAAAGTGTGAAACCCATAAAAACACAGCGTCCTACTGCGACCATGGTCCAGGAAGTTTGGGATTTCAAGAAACTGATAGAATAGAAAGGGGTTTTTGAGCTGTTTTTCTCCAACAACTTTAAAATTTCAGTGAAGGTAGCTATTAAGGAGCAGAGACACTGAAGGTGTACTCTACTTGTGTTGCCAAGTTTTCTATATACATTAAATGTTGATGCTACCTTATACAGAAGAAACAATGAGTTTCAGAAAAAATATTATTCCTTCTTGCCAACACAGAGCTTTATAATCATAATTCATTTCATCTTTACCACTGACAATTGACATATGCAGGAAACATATGGCATTAACGGTAAAATTTGAAGGATAACGTTCAAAATCTTTGGAAAGAAGTCTTATTTATTTTTCTTCTGAGTTCCAGTTGGCTCATGCTTAGATTACAAAAATCTATTGGGACAATCCTCCGAATGAAAAACTTTAAAAACATCACCCAATTAAACACAATGACATTTAAGATAAATCTTAGCAGCTAAAACCTCTGGAGAGTAACTGCTATAAAACTTGTTGATAATTTCTATGAATGATCTTTGACTATCTTGGGGAAACGACAATATTCAAGTCCTGTACGATGACAGTTTATAGCAATGGAACAAATGATTTGTACTTTTCAACAGACCAACATAGTGAAAATCTTGCTTCTCAGTGATAGCACCTAAGATACCTTTGAAACTGGCAGATCACATTATAAAATATCTACTATTTTCTTCCTTGGGTAACTAGATGGAAATGAGGCACAACTTTCTAAAGGTCTGAAAACCGGAATGCAAGATGAGGATTGAATAATAACAACATTTTCTTAGCACATTTTCATAATTATTTTTTGAAGAATCAACTTTAATTATATGAGCTTATACATTATGTTTGATGGTAGGGATGTTGGCAAAAAAAATCAGTTGCAACAAATGTAGCTCAATAAAAAAAAGCTCTATCATGACTTTTCATTCTTATGAATTATCAAGTTTAGTATTTAAGTAGAAGAAATCAATTATACCAGTTTTAAATGCCTTGTTTAAATGTTGTATTAATCACCACTGCAACACATTTGATGTTAGTATAATGTAACAAGGCTCATGCAGATGTATGCAGTATTCTTTCTTAGAATATTTAAAGGAAGTCATTATTCAGTAATGACTGAATGTAATGACCTGTCACTTGAAGAGTAGATTCAGAAAATGTTGAATAAAAGTGTAAATTTGAAATATATATATATTTTTTGAGGTTAGACAGTATTAAGTCTCCACAGGAGAACTCACACTGTAGTGCCAAATAAGTACCTTTTTTTTTTTTTTTACCTAAAAAATAATGAACATATTACACAATATTTGGCTCTCACACTTGTCAAATGTTACAAACATCTAACTCCTGAAAGGCTCATTGTGAGGACTGCTTGAAATAAATTTCATTAAACTACTGAAGCTATTTAAAAGTAAGAAAAATAAAAATAAAACAAACACAAATCCCTACCCTGAATGTTGGCATGGTGCCATTTGTGATAAAATAACCAGCTGCTGTCATCTAATAGTCCAGGTCATATAAATAATATTAAATTTAATGTTTCCTTTCTCTTCTTTCTCAACTGTAGTAGTCTTCTGGAAAATATAGTTTTCTTTAAAAGTTATGCAGGGTGGGAAATGCAACAGAAAACAAATGGTTCTTGTTCTTCTATAATCAAACCTGAGACAAAAGTTTAATAACAATTATATGCCAATACAGCTTGTGTTTGGTTTGTATTTTTAGTACTCTTTAAAGTCAATTTATGTACTATTTTCAAAAATGAATAAAAAAGGAAGAAGATAATTCTAAAACGGCATCAATGTTTGAATGTTGTTCATCCCCAGCAATCAGCATAACATCAATTGCCAGCCATGCTGAAATACACAGCAAAAAATAAACACTTAACAAATGCTTAAAAATGAAAAAAAAAAAAAAAAAAAGGAAAAAGGAAAAAAAAAGAAGAAAAAACAAAATTGAAAAAGTGGGCCATCAAGATCAGATATAAGCAAAATGCACACACTTCATTCCAGGCAAAAGCTTAATAAAACAATTCTTAAAACAAATGGCAATATTGACAGACCTGTGGAGGAACCTGCCTCCTTTTTTGGTCAGGGGATGTGACATACACAGCTTGTGCATATGCATAACTTTTGAACCGTGGTTTTGGAGAAGGTGAAGGTCCCTGGGGTACATTGACTGTAATCTATGAAAAAATTAAAGGTGGAAAGAACAGGCATATGAATAGGAACACAGACTTTAGAATTAAACCAAGGTTTTTAAGAGTAAATATAGGAAGGGTATCAGCAGTTATATTTTTCAAGGACAGTGCTAGTATTTACAGTCAAAATTGGGCTAATATTAAGGAAAGGAAAGCTCTCATTTAATTGACAACCCACCCCAAATGATACAAATTTTCAGGACTCGATCCCAGCAGAATACCAATATGAACTGAAGGTTCTTTATAACTAACCATGAAAGGCTGGAGAAAAAAAAAAAAAAAGTGATCTTGTAATAAATCCTGAATAAACAAAGCCAATACTCATCTGCTCACCATGAGCAGATGAAAATCCCAAAAGCAAGACAGAGATTAAATTCAGAACAAGGATACTAGGCCTAAAATCCACTAAATGTTTAAACGGAGACTATTTGGATTTCAGTCAAAAACATAACTGATACAGGAAGCTGTATCATTAACTTCATATATATATATATTCATATATATGTTCATATATATTCATATATAACTTCATATAACTTATATTCATACGTAACTTCATATAATTAACTTCAGGGATTACGTGACTGTTCTGAGAGGCCGACAGTGAGCTGAGAACAAATAGTCTTAAAATACAAGTCAGTGTAAATGAAATATTAAAAAAAAAAAAAAAAGTAATTAAAAATGTGTCATGAATATGGAGAAACGGCAATATCTACTCTGTAAAAAAGGCAAAAGGGTCTCTAACATGTCTGTTTAAATGGAAAACCTCATCCAGATTTTGTGTTCTTCCTTCCACATTCAAAACACCTAGTGCTGTAAAAGAGAAGTGCAAAGCAAATATTTCATTAAAAGTTACTTTTTAAACAGCTAAGTGCAAGGTGAAAAGCAATACAAAAGTACATTTCATGCAGACAAGTACATAGGACAGTCTTTACCACAAATATAACAGCCCATGGATTTTTTTGCTTTCTATTGGACATCTAACATCAAACTCCTGGGGCACGTAAAGGAAATAACCACATTAGAGCAGCAAGATGAAAGCGGAAAAGAAGAGAGCAAGAACCACTCACTTCATGTGAAAAATGCTGTTGATGATGTACTTGAATGTGCTCCTCTCTGGTGACCCTTGAGTGCCGTGGCAGCATTTCCACCTCCCTGATGGCCTCCATGGTGACTTGCTGGGGTAGAACTTGGAAGAGGGAAGTCACGTACATTAAGATGGACTTCTTATCTGGACAGGCAGTTGCAATGTCTGGAAGGAAATTAACATACATTATTTCAGTTTCCACATTAGACACTGTGCATGAGAAAATAGCCAATCAGCTTCATGGAAAGTTGATAGACTAATGAGTGATCTATTGTCCATGTGTGTTCTCTAGAGACTAATTAGAACCTTACAACCGGTTTCAAAATTAGAGACCAAACTTGCATATCAATAAGAAGGAGCCAAAGTTTAAAATGGTAATTTTGTTTTCTCATTCAACATGAAATTTCCTCCTGTATTTGTTTAGTCAAAATGCACACAGTATACAATTTGACAGCACGATCCTCGTTAAACAGGACAAGACATAGGAAAAGCTGCGTTTTCTTCTGATGTACAAATACTGATTTTTTTTTTAAAGGACAATCTCATTTTCAAAATTGTGCTTTGTATGTTCTCTTCATATCATTTAATCATTAGAAACAAGTTAAAAAAAAAAAAAGATTTATCTAGAAAGCATGTTCATCCAAAACAAGTAGTGAAGCCAACCGCTAATATAACTACATAGCTCTTATATTCTGCACAGTCATATATTCTTCCCGAAGCCCATGAATGACACCTAAGGAACATTGTATCCACAGACATTACAATACATATTAGAACAACTCTATTAAAAGGGTACCTATAAACTCTGTGTGGACTATAGCAGTAAGTACAAGAAACTTTGCAGGAACACAAAGGTGATTTCAGTTTTTTCACATATTATATATATATATATGTAATCATGTTTTGGTCTGAGTCATACATATATATACATACATATATATACATATACATCTGAGTCATTACATATATATATATAATCGTGTTTGGTCTGAGTCAACATTTGCTGTGATTTAACCTCAGTAGACAGCTAAGCGCCGCAGAGCAACTCGCTCACTACTCACCCCACACCCAGCTGGATGAAGGGAAGAGAATCAGAAGAGCAAAAAGTTAGAAAACTTGTGGGTTGAGATTAAGATAGTTTAATAAGAAAGAAAAAGAAAATCAGAAAAGAAAAAACACAACCAAAGGGAAAAAAACAAGTGATGTACAACGCAATTGTTCACCACCAGTTAACTGATGCCCAGTCAGTCCCTGAGCAATGGTAGCCCCCCAGCCAACTCCCCCCAGTTTTATTGCTGAGCATGGTGCCATATGGTATGGCATATCCCTTTGGTCAGTTGGGATCAGCCATCCCAGATATGTCCACACCTTCCAAGTTTCTTCTGCACCCCCAGCCTACTCACTAGCTGGCAGCTTGGGAAAAGGAAAGACTTTGACTCTGTGCAAGCACTGATCTGCAACAACTAACATATCTGTGTGTTATCAGCACTATTCCACTACAAATCCAAAACATAAAACCATTCAAGCAACCAAACCAGCACAACATGTCAATAACAATTTTTAAAAACAAAACAAAACAAAAGCATGTAAGTTACACAGTAGCTCTTTGAAGGAGTTCTTCTGTTATTTGGCATGAAAGTTTACCTCCCATACTTTGTCTAGTGAATCAAATGTAAAAAGACTGTTGTACAAGAAATTTATCATTAATTCCATACATGCTTAACGTTAAGTGCTAGCAGAAACACAAGAGCTCTGAGTTTTTACTGTACAGGTTGCCTCAGAGAGCCTGTGGAGTCTCTCCCTCCTTGGAGGTCTTCAAAAGCCACCTGGACACATCCCTGGGCAACCTGCTCTGGGTGTCCCTGCTTGAGCAGGGAGTTGGACCAGATATCCTCCATAGGTTCCTTGCCACCTAAACTATTCTTTCGTTCTGTGAAATCGATTTTGGTTTAGCTAAGACTTCAGTACAGAAAAAAAAATAAAGTAATTAACGTATTCTGGCAGACTCAATAATACATCTCATTCTCTCTTCCCAGAATGCAGAATACTCCACATATATTTGGAAATCAACAAAAGATACCTGGTCCTACAGGTACGTCCTATCAGTATTTTTGGTTTCAATTTCGGACTTATCTTTAAATCTTTATAAATTATAAAAGAAATTTGAAAACTTAATTCTACATAGAAGTGGCTGGAAAAAATGGCACAGTTCCCAACCCCCCCACCTCCTCGCCCCCCTGTCCCTCCCCCCATCTTATTATCTCAATAATATCACAGTATACAGAATATGCTCATTTTAAAATATACATGACGTAGGCTTCATTTCTATGACACTGTTTCAGTGCTGGAAGTATTCTGCTGTGACCACTATCTTGTCTTCTCATTAATATTTTAAACAAAAAGAAGTGTTTAGTTCTCCTCAGTGTCTACTTTTAATTGATGCTTACAAGAATATCCATGTCTTTATAAATACAGCAGTATACTCTGAAGGAGAACAAACATTTGTGCCAGCTGTGATTCTTCCATTTGTTGTTCATTATTTTTCATTTCAGCTGTTCTAGCAATCAGATAGGTAAATAGCTTATTATTTATCTACACAACTACCTCACACAATAAATAAAGCAAATATCTTACAAACAATATACATGTCAAAAAAATATTTTCTTATTCTGACAAATAAAAAGCAGCTGTCAGAATCCACATACAAATAGGAAAACAAAATATTAATTACAACAAATAGCTAAATGAACATTGTTACGAAGCATAGAATTTCAAGCTGGGTCTGCAAATTTTTCTTTGAAGGCTCTTAAATTATTAGATCTAAAAAGATTTCCGTTGTCCTGTGCTATGCCTCTGCCTTCATTTCTTTTTTTTCTGACTCCTAGTCTAATATATTCTCTTTACCACCCGTTAGACTAATAGATATTTGAAATCCTAGCAGGTAGACAGAGAATAAATTTAAGTTTATGCATTTTCTTGCAAGAAAAATCACCAGTTCTTTGGTAATAAATCTGCTCTCATTTCTGGGGGAAAAATTTGCCAAGCTAACCTACACCCTCTAAAAACTAATCCCCCATTCTCAGAAAACACAGAAGATGCTTTAAAAATAAATAAATAAACAAAATTATGTAAACTATGCTATTATTCAGATTGTAGTTTTGAAAGAAAAAAGTAAATACAAACAAAAAAAGAATTATCATGGATTTTTTTTTCAAAAACAAGGTATCTTCCCTAAATTCAATTCAGAATCATCACTTAGTATTTCATCCATTTTCTTGGCAGTGATCATCCACAATAGGATTTAAAGGAATAAATTTAAAAGAATAGAAACAAATTAGGCCAGAAGTCAAAAAAGAATTTAAAATGGGAAGTCTTGTAACCTTAACAAAAAATATACTATTAACACATTCATCAATCAAGAATCTTAAAGTCTTTGGAGAGCTCTGAAAGCCATTCCATTACCTTAACAAGGCAGTTGTACTGAAGTATTGGAAAAATATTCAGCATGAATTGCCAGTTGTTATTGAGAGGAATCTTCTGTTTTTGAAAAGTTTATCCTGGCAGATTAATATTATTTAAAAGAAAACTGTGAGTTTTTAGTACTTAAACTGAGATATGTTACATGAAGCACTTGGATGGGATCCACTTCACTAAGAGAGGCACGTCTTTTCTAACGGGATGGCCAACCTAGTAAGGGGGGCTTTAAAATAGGAAGGATGGGGAAAGAGGAGAGTTACAGGGACAAGGTAGGCAGCAAAAAAGCAGCTTAAGTTGGGACACGTCCAGCGGGTGCACACAACCAGGGAAGCGAGAACAGGACATGACTATGGAGGATTCTATTGCAACCCTCCTGGGAAACCTGTAGGTTCATTCACCTCCCTGAAATGTTTGTACAACAATGCATGTATGTAGCATGGAAAGAACTGGAGATTTATGCGTGGTCACAACAGATCTCATCGCAATTACAGAAACGTGGTGGTATAGCTCTCATGACTGCAATGCTGCCATGGAAGATTACATACTTTATAGAAAAGACAGGCCAGGAAGGCGTGGTGGTTCAGTTGCTCTTTATGTGAGAGAGGAACTAGAATGCATCAAGCTCTGCCTAGGGGTTGATGAAGAGTGATTTTAGAGCTTATGGATGAGGATTAAAGGGCAGGCTTCCATGACTGACACTGTTGTGGGTGTTTCCGGCCACCTGATCAGGAATAGGAAGTAGATGAAGCCTTCTACAGACAGCTGGAAATAGACTCACAAGCACAAGATCTGGTTCTCACAGTGGAATTCAACCACCCTGACATCTTCTGGAAAGACCACAGAGCTAGGCAGAAACAGTCCAGGATGTTCCCACAGCGCATGATGCTAACTTTTTGACACAGGTGGTTGAGGAGCCAACAATGAGAGGTGGGCCACTGGACCTCACGATAACAAAATAATAAGGGCTGGTTGCAGATGTGAAGGGTGGGGACAGCCTTGGCTGCAGTGACCATGGGATGGTGTTCAGGATCTTGCGAGGAGGAAGCAGGGCAAAAAGTAGGTTTGTGACCCTGGGCTTCAGGAGAGAAAACTTTGGCCTCTTCAGAGACCTACTTGGAGGAATCCCATGGGTTAGGGCCCTAGAAGGAAAGGGGGTCCAGGAGAGCTGGTCATTATTCAAGTATCACTTCCTCCAAGCTCAAGATCGATGTATCTCTGTGAATGAAAAGGGAAACAAAGAGCAGGAGATGTGCATGAATAAGCAAGGAGCTCCTGGCAAAACTCAAATAGAACAAGAAAGCACACAGCATGTGGAAAAAGGGACAGGCCACTTAGGAGGAATATAGAGACATTGTCAGAATACACAGGGATGCAGTGAGGAAATCTAAGGCCCATTTGGAATTGAATCTGGCAAGTGATGTCGAGGACAATGAGAAGAGCTTCTTCAAATACATCAATAGCAAAAGGAAGACTAGGGAAAATGTGGGCCCACTGCTGAATGGGGCAGGTGGCCTGGTGACAAAGGACACAGAGAAGGCAGACTTGCTGAATGCTTTCTTTGTTTCTGTCTTCACTGCTAAGACCAGCCCTCAGGAATCTCAGATCCTAGAGATGAGAGGAAGTCTGGAGAAAGGAGGACTGGTTAGAGTTAATTTAGGCAAACCTGACACCCACAAACCCATAGACCCCAATGGGGTGCACCCATGAGTCCTGAGAGAGCTGGTGGATGTTATTGCTAGGCCACTCTATCATCTTTGGAAGGTCATGAAGAACAGAACAGGTGCCTGAGGTATGGAAGAAAGCCAATGTCATGCTGGTCTTCAAAAAAGGCAAGGAGGACCCATGAAACTATAGGACAATCAGTTTCACCTCCATCCCTGGAAAGGTGATTGAACAGCTCATCCTGGAGGTCATCTCCAAGCACATGGAGGCTAAAAAGGTGAGCAGGAGTAGTCAGCATGCATTCACCAAGGGGAAATCATCCTTAACTAATCTGACAGCCTTCTATGATGGGATGACAGGCTGGGTAGATGAGGGGAGAGTAGTGGATGTTTTCTACCTTGATTTCAGCAAGACTTTCGACAGTGTCTCCCATAACATCCTCATAGGCAAGATCAGGAAGTGTGGGATGAATGAGTGGACAGTAGTGTGGACTGAGAAGTGGCTGAATGGCAGACCTGTGAAGGTTGTGCTCAGCAGCACGGTCTAGTTGGAGGCCTGCAGCTAGTGGTGTTCCCCAGGGGTCACTACTTGGTCCGGTCCTGTTCAACTTATTCATCAATGACCTGAATGACGGAATAGAGTGCACACTCAGCAAGTTTGCTGATGACACAAAACTGGAAGGAGTGGCTAATACACCACAGGGCTGTGCTGTTATTCAGGGGGACCTGGACAGGCTGAAAAGTTGGGCAGTGAGGAACCTCATGAAGTTCAACAAAGGCAAGTGTAATATCCTTCGCCTAGGAAGGAATAACCCCATGCACCAGTACAGGTTGGGGGCTGACCAGCTGGAAAGCAGTTCTGCAGAGAAGGTGCAGAGAAGGACCTGGGAGGCCTGGTGGACAGCAGGCTGACCATGAGTCACCAACATGCCCTTGTGGCCAAGAAGGCCGTCAGTATCCTGGGGTGCATTAAGAAGACTGTGCCAGCAGTTCGAGGGAGGTGATCCTCCCCTTCTACTCAGCCCTGGTGAAGCCACACCTGGAACTATGTTCAGTTCTGGGCTTCACAGTACAAGGGGTACATGGAACTACTACAGAGAGTCCAGCAGAGAGCTCAGGGACTGGAGCATCTGTCATATGAGGAGAGAGCTGGGCCTGTTTAGCTTGAAGAAAAGAAGGCTGAGAGGGGATCTTATCAATGTTTATAAATATGTGAGGGGAGGTTGTCAAGAGGATGAGGTCAGACTCTACAGTTGTGACCAGTGACAGGACGAGAGGCAATGGGCACAAACTGAAGCACAGGAAGTTGCAGATGAATATGAGAGGTCACTTTTTTACTGTGAGGGTGACAGAGTACTGGAACAGGTTGCCCAGAGAGGCTGTGGAGTCTCCTTCTCTGGAGATATTCAAAACCCGCCTGGATATCATCCTGTGCAACATGTTCTATATGGCCCTGTTTAGCAGTGGGGTTGGGCAAGATGATCTCGAGAGCTCCCATCCAACCTCAAATATTCTGTGATTCCTTAAGCACCTTCTATATAAAGAAAAGAAACTACTTTGTTGGATACAGAGCAAGGCCCTGAGTTTACATGCTCTGCTTGAAGAAGTATTCTCACTCTCTGACTAAAGATGTCTGGAGACTACCTTCTCCAGGGAAGGTCTCCACAGAACAGCCTCCCTCTTATCCTCCTCCACATCCACCATGTCTTTGTCTAGACAGTCCATTTGAAAAAGTCAAGAGAAGTAAAACAAAACACTTGCTGCTTCTAAAATCCAGGCTGAAAAACCTGTCTGATATGAGAGAAACACCAGAAGAGCTAAATTCCACCACACATTTTCATTTCTGTGACATTCTGTTCATCTGGAGTTATAGTTACTTGGCTAACGAGTCCCAAAGGAGCAGGAGGAATCAGGTTTCACCATAGAACATTAAAACTGTGAAATAAACAGCAATCCACCCTTGATTAAGTGCTGTTGCCTTTAAAGAGATATTATTTGTTTTATTCAGAAAACAATTTGCCCAATAAAAGTTCACTATAGCTTGATTTTTATTAGCAAATTTCCTTCATTTTCCAGTGAGCATAATTACAAGTCTAAACAATTTACTTCAGTTTTGTTAACTGTTGAGGATGGATAACTACAATTAACCTGAATATTCTGAAAGTAGTTCTTCTCTGTAGGATACAGTGCCAAAAAAGCAAATAAATAAATAACATTAAAACGTAAGAATGGTTAAATAAAAATAAAAATAAAACTCTTCAAAAAGTGATCCACCAGCCAGCTTATATAAGCTTTCCAGTTCATAAGTGGTTATTCCTTGCCAACTTATGTTCTGTCAAGAAGCAGTTCCCTGCCAAAATTTAGAGTTCCAGTGGAAAGAAGCACTTTTAAGAGGTAAATGAAATTGAGGATGACATAAATACCTAAACAAGCTCCTGTATTGTATGTGTACTGCACACAACTACCAACAAGAAAAAAATCCCACAGTTTATAATATGGTATTATATTATGTACATAGAGCCACACGGAGTGCAAATTGAAAAGATTCATCCAAATATTGCTTCCAAGTTTCAAATGCATGTTTACTTATAAACAGCATAGCCCTTCCCATTCCCTAATATTTTGCTTTCTCGAAGCTATGACCAAATAACTCTGACATTATTTGTGCTGATTCTACTCGGCTTTTGCATCAAACTAGTAGCCAAGTAACTTTGAAAGAAGAAAGCTTAAGTGTCTGCTGTGTTGCCAGAGAGTTTGTATTACTATACATAAATTGCTGATGTGGTTTCTCTTACATTTGAGATAGAAATTCTGAAACATACTTTACCTAATACAGTGCTGAGAAGCAAGATAAGGCTTGAGCCCTAAAAATACAAGAAATCCTTTGCCCTGAACAGATGTATGTAGGATTTTCAGATAATCATAATGTAGGAAAAAAATAAAACTGCAACTTTTAAATCCTATAAACTGCGTAACACTACTGGCTTCCATGACAGCAATAACAACAAAAAAAAATATCTTCCAAATATTTTAATATTACTTGCTGCTGTCCCCCAAGACATTTTGGGCACTGTACTAAAAAAAAAAAAAAGCCCTCTCTTCCATAACACTGAAGGAGACTCTCAAGGTTGATTTTTTGAATTTTCAGAGATTATACAGCTTTGTTCCCTGAAAAAGAGAGGCTTGTTTTATTTCCTCCCTTCAATCAAACAGTTTTTATTTAAAGGCTTATTAACAATATTGACACAAAACTAACTTTTTATTAGAATTTCTGAAAACAATATTACTATCTCAATATGCAGCTGTTTAGAAAGTACTTAAAAGATATACAACAGATAAGATAATTGAAGAAGCTATTAGATTGTTGAGATAAACAGAATCTATTGTAAAATATTAATTTCTACAACGTAAACTCATCACACGAGGATTTGAGTCTTGCAACGTTTGTATAGAAACTCCCACTGCAGCATCAGCCTCAACTGAATTATCTAAAATAAGGACAAAATTTAAAAATGTATGCCTATTAAACAGGGCACTAATGACAGTTAACTAAAAACTAAGAATCAATGAAAAAAAACCTGTTGAGTCCCATCTTAATGTGAAAGATGAAGTCACAGATTTGGCTGCACTGGTTCAATTTTATTGGCAAGGCTCTATCATACAGTCTGTGTATTCCATTCCGCACTAAGTACTGAGAGTGAATTCAAGTCCTCTTCGCAGAGAAGTAACTAACTCATTTAGCCTGCAATCTTACAAAACATTTTGCTGTTGGTGGTGGGTTTTCTGGTTTTTGTTTTTAAAAATAGTAAAACTGAATGGCTCCACTTCTTTCCAGTGACATAGACAAGCAAGGTATTATCTGAAACAGGACTAACCAAAAGTCAGGTTTTTGAAAGGCTGTTCAGGGGCCTACATGAATAAGCATGCAGATCAAAGTATTGTTTTGCAGAATAAAATTCACAGTTTGCAAAAGGAACTGGTATTAGAAGGCACAAAATGCATATAAAGCCTTGAAGTGACAGTGGAAACTTGGAGGACAGACGAGTGGTGACCTACTCATTTTGTTTCACCATTCATTTTGTTCTTTTTTGTAGATTTGAATATCTGTTCACCTAAAACTAGGTTTGAAACTCCCTCAAGAAAAATACATTAAAATTTCAACAGACTTTTCCTTAAGAAAGTACACATTTTAAACATTATGACCTACAGAATACCTTCAAAATGCTGACCAGTCATGTTTTGTAGGCTCTTTTGAACAAGCTCACAACAACAGCATGAAGAAAATCTTTGCAGAAGTTTAGCACATTTGTGTTTACCTTTCACAATTATGAAGATAGCTCAGGATCTGTGGGAATTAAGTGCTGTGGAATTCAAGTATATCTGGTATTAAAAAATTCAGTGGCAGAGAATACTTTAAATCCATCTGAATGTCTGTTCTGATTTGCTGCAGAAGTGCAAAGGAATCTCGAACTGATATGCAAGTACCGTCCCGGTTGAGTGAACTTGACAATACCTCTGGTTTTGAAATCTGCAAAATCAGACCTACACCTATGCTGAGCAGTTAAGGTGATCTATATTTTTCTTTAGTTTTGTTACAGTGTTAGACATTTATTCAGTAACACTGTAATTTCTGTACCTTAAACTATATCTAGCGTACGTAGCTTCTTAGCAGTAAAGGATAAAGATAGAAAAAAATAAGGTAAAAATTGCAATGCAACAAAATATTAGTTTTATGAAATAGGGTTACATCTGTTAATATTTTAACATATATGAAGTTTATTAATATTTTTGTTAGTGAGAAAAAATGGTAAGATTTTAATGGCAGTGAGTGTAGCTACAATAATTTTGCTGAGATAACGAGTAAAAGGCAATATTTAATTTTCTTGTAATAAACACTGATGTACATTGTTGAAAGCTGCAGTTCAGTTACTCAAAACCCTCAACTGCAAAGGTGTGTAGGGGGAGAACAGTTCCAACTATGCCCTACTGAAAAGTCCTGAAAATAAAGATCAAAATAATTATCCCAAATGATAGCTGGAGTCAGGAATAGTGTACAAAAAGGTAAGATTAGCAGGCACCTAAACAGTAATTTTGCTAAGGATATTTGAGAAATCAAAACAAATGGGCTGTTCCAACATATTGTACATTTGCCATTTTTCTTTTATAAATGCTTAAGCTAGAAAAGTTTTTTACTTAGGCATTGCTTATGTCAATCCCTGCCAAAGGTATATCACTCAGAATAAAAAATAGGACAACAATACTCAAAGACTGAAATGATATTTCTGCTATAGAATTTCATAAAACATTCTGTAGTTATTCTCCAAAAGCTAGACAGTAGCAATTCCAGTTGATTCCAGATTATCAGTTAATGGAGTATTAGGAACATTTTGCCTAACTGGATTGGCTGTTAACACACACAAAAAGTAAAAATATTACTGTTGTACAACTGTTATCTTAAGAAATTTAACTCCAACCACTCCACCTGTTTACATGCTGCAAAATTACATGGAAAATGCAATTTTGCTGATTCTGTGTTTGCAAGATTTGTGACATGCTATGGAAGAACTTGAAGAGCTGCATCAGTAATGTCACTCATTCTTTTCCCCTCTAGATCCTCAAGGACAACTGGTTTTGTATGAAATGTGAGAAAAGCAAATGGGAAAAGAAATAACAAAAAATGCCGAAGATAGACAACTGGATACAATCAAAACAAAGCTGTTCCTGTTTTTTTAATCGATGTATTTACTTATTTATTTATTTAAGTAGCAGAATGTTTAAGGATTGTAGCTACATTTTCATGCAGAAAAAAATCCATACTTCAGGTCAAATGTGAAAAACTGCTTAAATCTCTATCCCCTCCCCCCCAGACTCATCCTCCTTAAAAAAAAATTTATATGTATTATGCACCATAGTACAAATGAAATTACCTGTTTTTCATTATTTTAGGCCAGGGTACTGTTCACAAATATAATGCACTTTTTTTTATATTTAATAGATCTTACTTTCACAAGATATGTACATTTAATTAAAACCAAAAAAAAATCAAATTATCTTTCAGTATCATTGCAAGACACTAGAGAACATTATTAACTAGTACGTTTTGGTTACATATTGAAAATCTAACATAAAATTCCATCAGGAATTAATCAGTAAAAATTGTTTTGATGTCAAGTTTTAAATTTGAAGAGTAGGTTTCTTGCTGATTGTCACTAGATGCGTTACTCCTGCACCTAAATGAAGACTAGTCACTTAGTTAATATTGGCTCTTATATGCATGACTCACACACTGTATGTATCATAATGACAAATGAGGTCTTTAAAAAGTTAGCTGTAACAGACACAAAAAGACTAGCTCCTCTTTACAGGAGCATACAATTTGTAAAAATAAATCTTTAAAAAATAGTTGAAACCCAAGTGATTCACTTTGATATATAATCATAAATACTTCTACTTCAAAACGTTAAAAAAATAGTAATTTATTGTAAATTAAATAGGAGGAGGATTTCTAACTTTAATGGGATTATAACTGTAAGAATACAGAAAGTATATTAATGTGCTGATTTTTTTTTCCATTAGGTTAATCATGAGGAAAAACAATCTATGTCATGCTAATCATTTTTAAAAATGAAAGTTTTGATCCAATGTTTATTAACTGTATGCATTCTGTCCACCAGCAAGTTGTTCAAACAGTTTAGTAATTTGAAAAGAAAAGCCTTAAATGTAATTATCTGAGGGAAAAGAACTGTTCACAATGGACAATCAGAACATCTCAAGCCCATAAGTCAATTCTAAGGCATTTAATACTTTTCCAGCTAGAAACATCTGCTCATGTTTTGCATAAAAGTAGGCTTCTACTAGCATTTCTGGTGTGTTGTCATCTATGTAGTATGGAAAAATACATTTTGCAAATGTAAATTCTTTTTTTCTTTTTTGACCACTGGCAGATCTTGAATTAGAGCCACGCTGACTCTATTAGGCCCCATACTGTGGTGCCATTCTGCTTGGGGCATGGTAAGCTCCAGTCTCTTATCCTCCCCTCACTTCACAGTCAAGCTGTTAAATACATTCAAGAGAGATACAGGTTAATACAACTCCTAGCAACAGCTTATGTGACTGTGACATAGTAATCAGTTTTGAGGTAGCAATATGTTTTGAGGTAACCTGTTCTACATTTTATTCTAATCTTTTTCATTGTCCTGTTCTTTTTGTTTGATTGTTTTTTCTTAGTGAAGAGATTCCACTAGTATATTTTTGCCTTTGTGTCCTGTACAATGTTTTTTGTATAGCATTTTACTGTGTTTTCCATCTTAACTGTTAAATAAATAGAAAAAAGTGTCGTCGTCCCCCCCCCCCAAATTGTCTCTAGTAAACCAGTTACCAAACAGAACATCTGTCATCTGGTGGGAAGTAAGGTGAGGGGGAAGGTGATAATAGGAGAAAATAGACATCTAATTGCTTCAACAGAATCTGTAAAGGTTTGGAATACAGAGTCCTCCTTGACTGTATGCCAATGATCCATATGTGAAGTGTCAAGAACATTTCAGGATGCAAATGAATACTGGAGCAATGATATGAATAAAAATGAGAACTTGTTTTGAGAAACCCAAAGTAAATGCAATTCAATATGTTGCTAGCATTGGAGAAGTAGCGAAATAATCAAGAGTAAAGCAAGGTATTTCGAAAGCAATACATACTGGAAAGACTGATAAATCAACGTTTTAGTAGCTCTATTTAAACAGGCAACAGAAGGTGGCTTGCCTATTTTAGACATTGTAAGCCACAGCCTAATAGAGTAAAAGTAAGTGTACGTGACACTGACAAGTCTGAAGCAGCATCCAAGACCCTAAAGAGAACTGAAAATGCTACAGCTCTGTTAAGCCAATCTGGATTTGAGGATATTGTAACTACAATACCTACTTTAAAAGTTCCCTGCAAACTGGAATAGGTGTATGCACTGCAACAAGAGTTGATGACTGGGATTCCAACTGGTATATTATGCATATGTCAAATAAACATTAAAATATATATAGCAGGTCTCAAATCTACAGTGGAATATATCAAATTTTATATATCACAAGAAAACCATAATTATTGGAACTTCAGAGAGTGTGTTTGGTATTATCTAGCAGCACTGTAACGCTTTGTTATGTGCCTGAACAGATGCACTCCTACATAGTATTGCACCAGTTTCTTGATGAAAGAATCCAAGTGTCCCGAGATAACAGGAAAAGCAAATCCTGAAGGAACGACCTGCATGGGGTTACTGAAATAAGTTCTGCAGTACTGGCTCATTTATTAAACCTGTTTCTGTCTTCACTGTTAAGAAGTTTTCTCACATTTTTCTTAGTTCATACGTATTCATTTTCTCTGTGGTCTTCTCTCCTAGAAGCAAGTCGATAACATGATTCCAGTATTCAGACAGATAATTCCAGCTATGATTTATGACAATAGCTGCGTAGAAGCAACTGAGAAAAAGAACTGCAACCTTGTAGTGGATGCCTTTATTAAATAACACTAACTGATTACCTACAGATGTTGAAGAAAGCATGGGAAAGACCATGTGGACAGCCTTGCACTGCTAGCCTCGAGCTGTTTCCATCTCTGAGCTGAAAAGAAACAACTAAAGACAGAAGCTCCCTGAAAGCTCCTCCTTGCTCTTGTTAAAATAAGCATAAAAAAACTAAGGTAACCTATAATAATCACTTCAGCGCATAATAGGAGTACACGAATAAATGGGGAAAATGATAGGAATAAATGAACACAGAAGATTGAGTAACAGCACTTTCAAGAGCTACAAAGTAGGCAGTACAGAGCCTAGTTTCCCAACTCAACTGTCTACAAACTCTTCTTAATCTTATCTCCAATTGTCTCTCCCTTCCACAATGACTTAATTACGCTTAAAAAAAATTAATAAAAACAAAAATAAAGCTCTGGCTGTTCATATTACTGAGAAAAAACAAATTTTTCAGAGAGGTGAAAGCATGTATTCTGTGGGATAAGATGGGTACTAAAAATATACTTTAACCCCAATAGTATAGTTAATGTCTATGTAAATAAAACCAATATTTATCATTATATATATATAAAAACAGTGAAATCTCCCTTTCATGCTTGCCTCCCCCAAAAGATTATCAAATATTTTTAACACTTTAAATACCTTGTCCTCTAGTCCATGACAATACATTAGGAACTATGTAGGCATTGTAACAGTTCATAAACATAATGGTCGTCCGTATGGCAGACTTAAAGGCAGGTTTTTGCATCTGTTTGGACTCAACAATTGAATTTAGAGACTTTGAGGATCAAAGCTGATAAAACTAGTCAGTAGATATTTTAACTAAGGAAAGGAGAAGAAAAGTTTATTATTTGATTAGACAACAGCTTTAAGTCATGAAGGTGATACAGCCATGAAGGACTGCAAATTTTGATCCAAAAACTTATTATTTCTTTTACCAATATAAATTTTGGGTGACACTGAACAGAACCACCCTTCAAATTATGTGGTAATGCCAGTATAAAACCATGCACAGCTTCTTCAAAGGCCTAAGTGGTGCATGCCCAGTGAGCTAATGCAGACATAGCACACGAGATCAGATGCAGGAAGAACTGAAGCATGCTGTGATACTCACAAAATTATGCTGGTCAAACTTTATAGGACAGCTACAATTACAGCAAATGCATATAGTATTCTGTGTAACACGATCTCCTGAAAATAACTTATACTTCTGCGTCTCCAAGGAGCCAGAGAGAACACAGCCTTAAAATATGGGACTTATTTTCAGAAATCAATTTCAGAAGACAAACCTGACTCCCCTTCAAGAAACACAATATCGATTTTATTGCGCAAGGTGATAAAAGAACAAGGCAATTAATAAGAACTGATCTGGAATTCTATGTACAGTTTTGATGAGGCGTTCAAAAATGATAGTGGAACAAGTAGTGGAAAAGAAAATTTATTATCTTAAGTGGGAGACAATGTAAAGAAGTTTGAAAGCTTTACCTAACAAAGGCTGAATGGAGATGTGACTGTACTTTATAAATATACCATGGCATAAAAACAATCAGAATAAAAAGCAACATCAAGCTCAGGGATGATGGTGACACAGGAATAAATGAGAATAAAATAAAAATTAATAAATATATTGCAGAAGATGCTGAAAAGTTTGCCATATTCAGTGAGATTCTGAGACAGGCAAAAGAACAGGAGCAAAATATGTAACTGACTATGCCAGAAAATGAGGAACTTGAAAACATCATCATTACATGTTTAACTGAAATTTCAGACAACAGGACTCAATGGATCACCAAGTCCCTCTTCTTCTGTTCCTCCTCCCTCCCCCCCCCACTTTTACGTTATAATTTATGTTAATTACTTTGCAGCTATACATTTTTAATACAAGTTACTGTAGTTTCATCTTTTTTTTTTTCCCCTATAACCAGACAACCAACCAAACAAAAAACAGTGGAGGTTGTTTGGTTATTTTGTTTCTAATTATTTAATTATGGATAAATATGTGGATGCAATAACCTAGCAAAAATAACAATAACGATGTGTCATGTCTGCCTATTCTTAGAAACTCTAACAAGGCATTACACTAAAGATATCACAGAGCCTTTGCATATATAGCCCATATAAATATATTTACCAGCTAATAATACATCAACGCAAAATGGGAAAAAGCTGGAGACGGGTTGATGCAGCAAGTACAATGTAAACAGGAGTTAGGAATGCGTTTTAAGATATATGTATTACATATTTATCACGTATTATGTTAACAAAGAAGATGCAAGCAACTCAAATAATGGGTTTAAACAGGGCTATGAGGCAACAGGACACAGCAAAAAATTATCCGGGAAAAAAAGAAAGAATTTCTTAAAGAAAATTTCTTAAAGAAAGAATTTAGTGGCTAATCACTAAAAAAAAAAAAATCACCTAAAAATTATTCAGAGGAAGAGGCCTTGGCAGAGAACTAAGAATGCTCTGAAGACCCAGAATTAGACTTTGAACCAGTGCCTACAACATCTAATAAATAACTAAAGACATGATGAAATACAAGCCCAATTCTACTGGGATATTTTCATTCCTTAAGCAGAGGACAGTCTTTTTAGAGTAAATTACAAACAGATTGTTAAATAAAGGTCACCTGTGTTTTCTCTCACTTATTTGTATTGAAAAAAACAAATCTACACACACAAAAAAAACTACCAACAATCAAAAACACAACTGAGAGACACCTCTGAAACTAGAAGAGTAAGCAAACAGCTCTCCAAACCTCAAACAAGCAAAATGCAATACTTTATTATTTGCAAATAGTTAACATCCCGAAAGATATACAAAATGGTCCCTATCCCACTTGGACAATATCCATTGTGGCTCCTTATTCATCAGTATAACTTCTGAAAAATCTTCAGCTCTGGTTGCCCTACCATCTGGACCCAATCAGATAGGCAGGCTGGCCCACCACTCTAAGAAGTCATCTCATCGCCACAGAAACATAGTAATTGTACTAAAAATGATCCTGTTGGATTCAGCTAGGGCAAACAGGTATGAAACCAGTCATGGAGAAGCAGCATGTTTTATTAAGCTGCAACATTAATAATTTAATGATACATATTTTGGGCCCTCAAAAAACATGAGCATAAGCCATGTTTCACATAACGTGGAATATTAACAGTGTACAACCTGCAAATTTCTAAGTCCGGAACAACAGATTTGTTGGAGACTGAAGAACTCAGTTTGTGTCAAGTACATACAGAATAACAGTGGGGACAAAGTGGCTTTGCCACACTATTCTTCCCATCAAGCCCAAGATGACCAGAGAGACCAGCAAAGCAGAAGGAAGGCACACAAAAATCTTGTCAATTCTGAGAGAAGTGGATGAGAAGTGAATTATTTTCTAAAAACTTTGAATAATTACAAAATGAATTTACAATGCCTGACAGGCAAAGCTTTTCAGTAGATGCAGTTATGCCAGCAAAAAATGTCTTCTTAAGCAAATGTGAGTCAAGATACACCAACAGAAAAATGAGATAATTGCACCTCCCAAATCTTTCCGGTACGCCTAGACCCTATGATCCAGTATGACTGCTCAGTTAAGTCAAATTACACTTACTTTAAACTATGGAGCCATGGCATAGCAAACAATACGCAATGATCAAGTTCTGAGTCTCTAGAACTTAACTGCATTTCTGAAATCCCAGATGACCTGAGGATATAATCCTGTTAATAAAGCATTAAGTCTCATTTTCACTATGATTTTCAATTCAAAAAGATGCAGTTGTATTGCACAGAGGTTCTTACTCTCTAAGCCTTTATGACTTCCAGTGAAAATTCAGTGCTAACAAGGATATTGTTTAACAAAACAACTTGTAAAAAAAGGTATTAAATATACAGATAAAACAGGCATGAAATAACCTATGCCAGGATAACTACAGGAAGATAAAGCAAGCAGAATCAAAGGAAAATACTTTGAAAAGCATTTGTTCTATAGTATCTGTGTGCCCCTGGCAAACAATGAATAGGGAGAATTGATAGTCCATCATCACTGAAGCATGTTCAAAGATCTTACAGGTCAGGCTCCTTTTGTCATGTTTGTGTTCTACCAACAAATCTTAAAAGTCTTTACTCAAATATTACAACTTTCTGAAGGTACTGCTAGAGAAAACATAGCAGAAGTAGATCAGTAGCTCTGGATACTCTTTTAAGACAAATTGCTTTTCTGTTGTTTTTTTTTTATTGACTTTCTTTTAAAAAATGTTAATATGTCATAGACAGCAATATTTTCTCCGAAAAACGTGGCGGCCTTAACAAGTTAAATCAGTAACTCACTGTTGGGTAAGTCAGAGTTTGATTTTCTCAACTATTATTGTTTATTCTCTTAGTGCCACATTGTGCATTGCACCAGATATTCAGGAGAAAAATCAGCAGCAGAACATTACAAAGAAATTAGTTTAATGAAAATTTTAAATCCATAAAGACTTGGAAATCTCCTGTTTCTCTCCTTTATGTGATCATACTGTCAAATAATAAGGTAGCTGTAGGGGAAACCCTAAACCTTTCAGGAAAATAAACAAATAAATAAATAAATAAAATCCAACTCAAGGTCACAACTCTAGGTCACTTCTTTGAATAAAACCCAACTAAAGAATGGAAAATCACTTCCATCTGAACTTCTCATAAATGTTTGGTGGCTAATACACAGTTAGTCAGTGTCATTTCAGTGACTAGTAGACTAGTAAAAAGATTTCTAATCCATTACTCTTAGAGGGAGTCCCAGCAGAGAGGAACATGGGACTTAGAGACGTGAATATGTGGTGACTCACACCAGCTCAGTAACAAGCCCAATTATAATCTTCTACTGCAGTTGTAGAGCATGCAGTGCTTCTACATTGGCTGGTCTTCCTCTTCTCTTCCTAGAATTTTCTTCAGACACGCTTTTGGATGTAGCACAACCTCCTTCCCTATGGTCATGGTCCATCTTTCCTGAAAGTCTATGTCTATGCACTGCAGCACAGCCATGAGAGCAATCTCATGCCCCTGTAATCCCAATGAGGACACCGCTCTGCAGCTGTCCATGGACTTCCTAGTCCCCCTGTTTGTTTCCCACATCATTTGCATTTGTGTAGTGGTTTTCACGTGGGGAAGTTGAGAGCCCTCTCATCATGATATCTCACAAACACTTCTTCGATGTTCCCTGTGCCTTCCCTTCTCCTCAGCTAATGACACATTCAGGTTAAAGCCCTTACTGCAAGGTTAGAACCTTGTCAGAGACTCTTCTCTTGGCCCACTTCATCAGACAACCCCATTCTTTTTCAGGTAGTCCTTGGTCCTCAGCGAGGGCCCCATAGTCAAAGAAGCCAAAAACCCTGCACCTAAACATCCTGCCTACCACTGGCTGCGGAATTGGGAAGCATCAAACACCTATTCAACTGCCTAGGAAGGATCTATATAGCTGCTGGGCAAGAGCGTAATAAACAGAGGCAGACAAGAGAGTCATGGCAATTTCCAGACTTCTGAAGAACTTAATAATGAAAAAATAATTAGAGAATGGTAAATTCCTTCTTGCATGAATAACCAGACTGCATATTCATGAACACTATTATACACTGCCTGAACAGATAATGTGCAACCAAAAGTTTTAGAAGAAATTGATAATGCTCCTTACAAGGATTAAAATTCATTCATAACTTGGACAGCATCTGGTTTATTCCTGGACAGCACTTAAACAAAATGTAGCATTACATAAAATCTTATTACAACATTACAAGTCTTATTACAACAAATGAACCTTTAAAAAAAATAAAACAAATATTTATCAAC
The DNA here is from genome assembly GCF_040182565.1 of Anser cygnoides. Lineage (NCBI taxonomy): Eukaryota > Metazoa > Chordata > Aves > Anseriformes > Anatidae > Anser > Anser cygnoides. The sequence goes on along the minus strand of NC_089903.1, from coordinate 2,406,540 downwards.
TAGTTTAGCATTCTGAACTGTTTCACCACAGGATAATACAGCAGAACAGCGCTGGAGGAAGGAAAGTGATCACTACGGATCTGGCTGCCTTCAATGCTATGAAACCTTCCCTACAGTTGTACCATCAGTACCCAGCTTTTGACTGAAACAAGGCCAGCAGGATTAAAACCATGAAATTATACTTGTGATTCCACTTCTGTAATACTGATTTACAAAAAAAATGCAATTATTAGCAACACCTATCTTTAAGTTAGTGATATTCAACAGAGGTTTTCTCAACTACTCTTGTCTTCATACATACTAGAAAGACACCGTGAGAGATTGAAGTTACGAGATACAAGCATACTCCGATTTCTTAGATATCACAGACTTTACTCCTTTTCTTCAGCTCATCTGATTTTTCACATTTAATTGTGTGCTATTTCTGCAGTAATTCTGTGTGAATTATTGTAAACAATTTTTTTTGCTGTTCTACATTCAACTACTGAAGCACAGTAAAGTGTTAAAATTACTGTAAACACTTGTGGCAGATGTTGATAATTGTAAAATGGCTGCTGGTGGACCTAATTATTCAGAATGAGCAGGAATGTAACAGAACTGTTCTGAAGGGACTTCAACACTGCAATTTTCCCATGCTTTATGAAAAACGGTTTCATTCAATAAATTACCATAGTAATTTCTTGTTTCTTCCACCCCAGCTTGTGATAAGGGGTACACACACCCTGAGGATTTACGTGTTAAAGCTAATTTGCTGAGTTAAACAGCCATCAAAATCAGGGCTGCTCTGAGCTTAATAACCTGCTACAGACTTCTAAGGCAGTCTGTAAGAATACTATTGACTCTTTAAATAATACTGTTTTAATTTTGCAATAAAGCAAATTAAAATAAGGTATCCAAAAGAGCAATACAAACAGCCTTCTGGAAAAGGAGAAAAGTATACTCTTACACTCTGCAGTACATTAACTGCTCTACTGGAGCAAGCAGCTTAATTTTTCTTCATTTCCCTGTAATCAACAAACAGAAGCTCTGGATAGACAAATAAACAAACAAAGTGGTGCTGCAAATGCTTGGCTATCATTCAGGTCCACCACAAAGCACTGGTATTGTGTGCTTTCTTGAGTCCTCACTCCCTGCTGTGCAGCTGTGTTCTTCTATCTAGTACTACAATGGCAAGAAAACTGTAGAAAAACTTCCATATTCACTTACTTATAGCAGCTAATACCAAAATAAGCTTACAATGGAAAAAAAAAAAAAAGTAAGCACAGGACTGTAACATCAAATTAAGAAGGAATTTAGTTTTTATCAATGGCAAAAAGGCTACTCTAATCTTTTTTCATCTATTTCTTGATGCAAAGCAGCAGCCATATCTGTATCTTACCTAAATATATCAGCCTTTGAAAAATACCATAAAACACATGTAATATTATTTTGAAACCCAGAAGCTAATATGAACCTTGTGAAAATATGCTAAATGAATGCCAGAAGATTAAAAAAAAAAACACAGGTTGTGAGTAATTTACACTGAAATGTCATGCATTGTCCCTCATTCCCTTCTTAAAATGTATGAGATTTTCGCATTGACTTCACTTGGCCAAGACTTGCTTTTCAAAATGTATTTATCAATGCATAACTGTTTTCCTGATCTAAAATTTGCACATCACATCAAGTTTGATGGAAAGTATGTTTTACTTGTTTAGAAATATGGTTTATTTACAGCATGTACTTTTATGTAATATTGCCACATAGCATGTGTTGATATACAAAATACATCATATGTATATTCTATTGTACTGTATAGATGTATTGTATGAGGTATGTGTCTATTAAAAGAAGGTGTGATCACTCTCCAAAGAGGGACTCTGTCTGATCATGTTGTTCTGACTGATGCTGTCTGTCAGAGGTGGAACACAAAGGAGAGAGAGACGACTGATCCTGCTTTTAAAAGTAACTGAGGATGCAATGAGGTGTTTCTAGAGCGTGTGGTGGGGTCAGGAGAACGTGCTCCAAGCTTGCAGCACAAATGAAGTGATTCCAGAAAAGAACATAAACAGGATCCCAGTACAAGCCTCAGAAATACTGGAAAAAGAAACAGATCTTTCCCAAAGACCAAAGGAGGACAGCAAGGAGTTCACTTTAACCCAGAAAGGCACTAAAAATTGGTGGTTGGAGAGCTTGCATGAGAAAAGAACCTTGACTGAGAAAACAGATTGGGGACCAAACAAATAACAACAAACTGTTCCACTAATGTGCAACTACTTTTAAGATGAACGAATTTTAATAATCCCCCCCCCCCAAAAAAAGCTTTGTCCTTATGTTATTGTATTCTTTATCTTTTCATTGATTTTTTTTATCCTACATAATCCCGAACAAGTTGGCAGCTATTTCAAAGAGATGCTGCATTTTGACATTTTAAAGAATCTTCAGACAAGAAAAACTACTGAATCACAAAGCCATCACATCACATAAGGAACAGGTTCCATACCCAATACAACCTTTTGTTTGCAAAAACTAAACTCTTGAGCATTTCTGCTGCTGTAGTTCAATAGGTAAAATGCTTATTTCGGTAAAATGCTTATATTCAGTAAACTGGAGGCTCTTGGCACAAGAGCTTAGCAGCAATTTTTTCCTTTATTAGTCTGTGCTCAATAAGCCATTATAGAGGTATGGTGTTATGGCCCTCTAGGCACAGACTGCTGAATGACCTTAAAGAAATGAATATCTCCTTTAGTGTTATATTCTAATTTTAATCCAAGGAGCCAAGTCACATATCATGGAGTTAAGACACTAATAAAATTTTCATAATTTAAGCCTTTTGCTTCTATTTCAAATGTAGACTCATTTCAGTTACAATAGCCATCAACAAAAGCACGAACGTAATTGTGAAATGACATGCAATTGCATCCATTACAGCAGCAGAAAACAACATACAATTTAAGCATAAAATGAATTGTTTTATTTTAAGTAATACTATTTAGGATGTAAACACATATCTACAATTATGTAAAATCAGGTTTGACAACCGTTCTACAAATCCTAAACAATTAATAGCAGAAAACTTACTCTCTTCACCTTCATTATGTCATAACTAATGCTATCGTGTTTGCTTTGTTACGTTAAAAAGGGCTCAGGAACAGAGACTATAGAAGAATTCCCCAGAATACAAATAACACAATTAAGTATAGGTAATTAACTTGCAAACTATCTGTTTCTCTTCTGTCAATGTGTATGTCTATTGGGGAAGCACTCTGTAAGTAGCTGGTCATGTCTGTTGAATGTGTTATGTACGTAAGGTGTATATTCAATTAATGGCTAGCATTTTCCCAACTGTTAATAGACACTGTTACACTAATTACACTTACATGTTTATTAAAACCATATATAGGATTAGTTTAGTTTATTTAGTCCAGGTTGCTTTTTGGTTTGAAAGAAAATAAACTCTAAAGATTTCTTTAGTGTTAGGAACGAATTATACAGAATATTACTCTTTTTTTTTTTCTCATGAAAAAAGCTAATGCAAGGAAAACTCAACAAGAATCATATTTGCAACTACATATTGACTTGGAATTGAAAGATTAAAAACAATTTCCATGTCAAGTTGTGGGTCAGAATAATATATCATACAGTATTTCAGTCATTGAAGCCATCTATTTGCTTCAGTAGCACAAATAAGAGGATGAATTGTAGCAATTCTCAGTCTATGATAAGTTACTAACAGACTAATTCTTGTCAGTGGAGTGATAACTGATTGTACAGTAAAAGTGCACTGAAGAAAGGTAATGAATATTCTAGAAAAGAAAGATTTAAAAGCCTCACCAGTCACTACAGTTCACGGCACAATAGTTCTGCAGTTCCTTGTTTCGATTTATCGCAGCAAACTATCCAATACCAATTTTATCCAACATTTCCCAGTAGAATACTTGCAATACAAAAACACAGCTAAAACAAAAGTATATGAACTTTGATACATCTAGTAGTAAATTAAGTACAGTATGGATGGATGCTTTTCCATTGCACTCTCCCAATCTGTATGTACAGAGATAGGGACGTTCAGGGAGCAGCCTGTGACAGGATTTTCTACTTACGCCTGACAATTTAAAGCAAGCTAGAGTCTCTTCCAAAAAGGACCACCTTCTTGTAATACTGAACCATCATCAGCTGCCCACTGAGAACAGGACAAATTTGATCAAGTGCTTCAGTTTCTTATGCCCCACACTGCAGCAGAAATGAAATACAAGATCTGGCAATACGCTACAAGTGCGCTCGTCAGCAGAGGAAAGAGCACCAGCTTCCACCCTGCCTCTCATGCTGAGTACCACCAGGAGGAACACAACTGCATAAGCTGACCTGACATCATTTGCCACTTCGAGCTAAGGGACTCAAACCGGAGGAATGGATACAAAAAAGGCTTGGTTTTCAGTGATGCCGAGCACCCTCAGATGGTGTGCACAGCTCTAGTTATCAGAGGCCTTACCCCAATCAGTACAGAGCAACTTAATTTAGACACTACTTCCTAGCAGATGCATTTAACACTGAAAGATGACATTCAGTAGATGAAAGGACTAGGTGTCAGAAAGTTTTAAGTAGTTTCTGAACAAGAGGTTCATGAAGAAGAACTACGTGATTGTAGACTATTTGATTTGCACACAGAATTAGAAACAATGTAAATCAGTCTCCACATCAAAATTTTGTTCTCATTTATGAAACATTTTGAAGATGCTGGTTCAATAGTAACAAAAAAGTGAAAGAATAAAAAGTTTAATCACAGATTAGCTGTCAACTTTAAAATTTAAGAATTACAGCATTCAATGTTAATTTTAAAATTATTTAAACTTATGCAAAGAATCTTAAAAAAATGTTTTCATTTTTAAATGCTAAAAGTTAGCAAACCTCTGATAATTAATTGCAAGCAATTTTAAGCTACAACTTTAATTCAAAGGTTGAGTGACTGGGTCAAACACCGCTCTGCTGTTTTATTAAACCATGTATCAAGGAATTTGATTCAGTACAGTTAAACAACAGCCCTTGTTCAGAAAACTAGCAATTGGATTGCAACTAGCTCATCCATGACCAAAACTAACTCCTCTGAAGTATAAAATAAATCATCTTGAATTCAGAGCAGCACATTAAGCAAATTTGAAACAAAGTTGGAGGTATAGAGATATAACTGCCTATTAAAATCCAGAATGTTTTTTTCCACTTCACAGCTATCTCAGTAATGATATATTTTTTGCTGTAAAAACAAACTGACAGAACTGGATGGGCTTCTGGAAAAAAAAGTTGTTTTCTCCAGCATTACTAGAGATGTGTTAACTGCCTTTACCATCTGTGAAAGGATGATAATGCTTGCATACAGTCCTCACAGGGATTTTTGTGGGGATTAATTAATATTTTTTAATGTGCTTTGAAGATTAAACACTCAATAAGAGCAGAGCTCATTATTCATTTAGTTTTGGAAAAGTAGAAGTCTTCATAACAAAAGCTGGAAACAATAACTGTAGTATCACCTCATAGTAGGAATAGTAAAAAATTAAATACTTCAATTCTATGCAATAGTTAAACTGCAGTTTTTGATTAAAATCCCACTGTTTTCCTTGTTCTCAAGACTTTGGACTGACTTTCCCTACTTCAGAGGTTTGAAAGCAGCTTTTCCTAACTTTCCAGATGTAATTCACGATCTGGAACTCAGGCTTACTCAGGGGTATTTCTCAAACCAGTGAATCCTAACTCAACCTTCTTCTCAAGAGAAATCATCCTTCTTGACAGACCATGCTCTTGTGTTCCAAGTACGAACACTCCCACAATGCCATCAGTACATTACCCAGATTCTTACTAGAAGTAGTATTTATTCCCTTCAGTGAGGTTTGTAAAATCTGAGTGTTTTTTCAGAATGGATCTGGAGAGAAGGCTGGATCAAACAGAGCGATGCTTGTTTTTTCAATCACCCAGCTGGTGTAAGACACTTGACACAAGACTGCCATGCCAGGAACAAAATGTTCCAGGCTGCTTCCACTTACCTGCATCCCCTGCCTGGTACTGTGTCCGATGTATCTCACACTGGAAATATATTGACTGGTGGCTGTTCTCTGTGTGGTGTACGCCAGGTGAGAATGAGTTTATTGGCATTTGAAATGCTGTGTCCTGGCATTTGGAGTTAGATCATAATTGTTTCTGCTCTTAAAAATTAATACAGGAAGAGCCACTCAGTCGTCCAACATTGTAATGAATGACAGTTGAAGGATTTTCCCTGCTATCTGTTTCATAATTAGCGCTTGTGAACATGAAATCTTATACTAATGATGTACAAACACATGGGAATTCCTTAACTTCCACCCTAATGGGGAGATCTTCCAACACATTAACTGGAGCATGGGCCCCTTCTAAACCTGTCAGTATTCCCCTTGGATCTACTACACTGATTTAGATCAATTGCCCTATAAAACCCAAGCATCAGAACACACAGCATATAATCCTTACCATTTTAATGCAAGTCTGCTCTTTGTGTTTGATACCGTTGAGAGCCATCCTTATATAACTTTTCCCAGTCAAATATATGGAGAGTTTCCTACCTTGTAACATAGACCTCAGTGGATTAACAGGAAAGTTTCAAAGAAAGATTTTATGTTTGGCATAGAGGCAACATCTGTCAGTTATCACAGGACTTTGCAAAACAGACAAAAAGAAAAACTATGAAAGGTGTCAGAGTTCCAAAACCAGAGATTTAATGGCAGTAGTTGAAGATACTAAATTACTGGAAGAAAGTTTATATAAAACTGTCCATTTAAGGACCTTCGCACCATATCAAAACAGCTTATTATGGTGCATCGGAATGAATTATTTTTCAGTTGCTTTGGTTTAAGAAGTGATTCAAAACTAAAAGTTTTTTTTTTTAATTTATTTACTTTCTTTTATGTTTAGTGCTGCCTAATTCATTTCTAGGTGGGATGTTATATAAATTGAAAAATGGTGTCACACAAGTAAAACTACAGATAATATTCATTATAATAGACATACACGAATAACATAGTAAGGAGAAGAAAAAGCTTCAGAAATACAGCTAAAAACACCAAACGTTTCTGAATACTTCACAAGAGATAAATGAAGTTACTTTTTTTTTTTCCTTAAATAAAATTAAAATTACATGTGTTATAGTAGCAAACAATTCATATTTTCTGTGGCTCAGGCAAAAAAGAAAAAAGATGGGTGAAGCTGTAAAAAGAAAGGGAAGCAAAAGCAATGCGTCCTTAGTTATCTACCATTGTTCTTAAATAATTTACTTCAGAAAGTTTGAGAAAGAAACACAATTTCTGTACTTTAGACAACTAAGTACTATTAAACTTCCTTAAAAAAATGGTGGGAAAAATAACATAAAAAAGGAGCAGCTTAATATAACACGGGAGGTGGGAGCAGGAATCTCTGGCATGTATTGAGCTAGCAAGCAGATGAGAGAGCAGTTTCCTTGAGAGAAGGAAAAATTACTGCAGAAGAATCAGTGACCAGACTACAAAGGACAACTGCTAAAGAAACAAAGGAAGTTAGATGACTACTTCCAGATCATAACTCCTGTCATGCAGACAGCACAACATCCATTTATCATTTGCAAGATTGAGAATCGAGAGAAGAATCCAAAAGCAGATCAGGATTTTAATCACAAGGGAGCAGGCAGCAAATGAACATAAAAAGAAGGGATGAAGGGAAGGATTGAAGACTCAAGCAAAAGAAATCCAGCAGAACTGAAGAGCAGTTATGAGAAGAAGCATCATTCAAAAAGCTGAAATCACATACAAATGGAGGAAATAGAAAGGGGAATAAATTCTAACAGACTCAATGTGAAAAGCCAAAATGAAGACCAGCCAAGAAGGAACAACTAGAAAAACATGAAAACTAGTAATAAAACTTCTCTCAATCATATCCCAAGTGGGATTCCCCCTACAGACTTTGTCAAATGAAAGGGTTAGCATAACAGAAGCATGCAAAGACAAGGCAAATGTTGAGAACTTAAATGACATAAACCAGTATTCAGGACAGCTTCCCATCCTGAAACAGTCTGGGAAGGCATGGAGAGTGTCCAGCTAAAGGAACTTTCTCAAACCAGGGTATACATAGGAAAAAAAAGTGCAAGAAAATGGAAAAGGAACGATGGCTGGTAAGAAATAAATTTCATTTATCCAAGAATTCTATATCAGCTCAAGGGTGAAACTGAGCCACAAGGTGTTACAGGTAACATCTCATCTAAAATCAACTCAGAATATGAGGCCTGAAAGGTGGAAGATGGGATGACGACTTTTAGAAAGGCTTCTATACTTACTAGTGATAGTATATGGAATAATGGTAATAAGTAATAGAAGTGGCAGACATAGAAAAACCTGATATACAATAGGACCAGACAGCTTTTGTAAAGAGCAATCTTGTTTGACAAGTGACACAGTCAGAGCAATTTAGCTTGGGAGAGATTTCTAGATCATCTTGTAACAAACAGACCTAAAGAAGGGCCGATTTCTATTGGGTTGCTCACTGCCTTGTCCCAGTGACTTGTGCATATATCCCAGAAAAGTGATCTCACAGCCTCTCTAGGCACCTGCTCCAGTGTTTGACCATCCTCATGGTAAAAAATATGTTTTTTACATCAAATTTTAATGCCCCTTTTCACTGCTTTGTAAAGAGACTGAGAAGACCCTATCCTCCCAGCACCCTCCCACTACCAAACTATGGCCAGCAATGAGAACTCCCCCAGCACCCTGAACATTTTGCAGGTCCTCCTCTGGATTTGTTTCAGTATATCAATGATTTTTTGTTGTACTAGAGAACCTCAGATTGGACACCATACCCTAGAAGCAATCTCACAAGTGCTGAATCCAACACTGCTGAATTCCCTCAACCTGCTGTCTACATTCTTAGTAATTCAGCCCAGTAAGCAGCTGGGCTCCCTGCTGCAAGGGGGACCTGCTGGCTGACTATCAGCCAGGAATTATTTGCAGACTTGCTGAAGCGTATCCTGTCTCATCACCGAGGTCATTATTGAAGACATCAAAAGCAGTGTCAGACCTTCTATCCACCCCTGAGGAGCACTGCATGTAACCAGCCATCTGCAGATTTTGTACTACTGATCACAGCCCCTTGAAACCAGAAGTCCGGTCACTTCTCCATTCACGTCTCTCTGACATGCCTGTAAGGGATACTATGGAATTCTTGTTAGAATCACGGTAAACAACAGTCTTTGATTTCGCCTTATCCACCCCATTAGTCATCTCATCAGAAAAAGCAATCCGGATGGCCAGGCACAATTTGTTCTTTCTAAAACATGCTGACAGTTCCCTGTCAGCTGCTTATCCATCATCTACCTGGACACACACTACAGACAAAACGCAGTGCTAGAGTTGGCAAACGTAAGCTGGGAAAGGCATGGTGAAGTTCTGCTACGCCATCCCGGATATTTTCTGTTACGATAACCATTCATTACTGAGTAGAATTCAATACATATTAATATTCTAAAGCTATGCCTTTCTTCCACACACAATTTCTCATTAGGAAAGTCTCTTAAATTCTAGTTTTAGTTTCACAACTGAATACTTTCCCCTAATAATCATGCACAAAACCCTTGATTAATAGAACATTATCATTAGTGACACTGGGGGAATGAGCATGCAATTACTGTAGGGTCCACAGAGCAGCAATGCACGTGACCTTTAGACAGTCTTTCATCTGTCCTCAAACTACAATTTCCGGAATTCCTTGAGCTTCTCTGATACCTTTCTGGAAGCTTGCTCCTGCCAGCAATCACATTTCACTCTTCACAGGCAGAAATATCTGACTTTAATACATCGATTTATTGATATGAATCTTGAGATTCGTCCTTCTAAAGGACATTTAACCTCCTGGAGGCAACCTACCAGTGGTTCCTCTCTGTGACCACAAACACCAGAATACAGATTTACAGAAGCTCGATCAGAAGAGTAAACAAAAGCTACATGGGCAGCATTATCTCATCACCTCTGGCTTAACTCAATTAAATAGATCTTATTCTATCCTGGCCTTGTAGGCTGTGCATGCATTGCCAAAGCAAACTCTAAACAAACACCTTCAGAGCCATACGTGACTGAAGCATAACTGCACTCCTGATCTCCAGTCCCAGGGCAACTGCTTTCATAAAAATACAGAATTTCCTATATTCTTCACACTGATCAACTAATTAAAACTATTATAATCAAGCATCCAGGGTAGAGAGCAGAATCCAGACTTCCTCCATTCACAGGTCACTAATAATCTTAAATAACCTGACTCTTGCCTCTTTAAGAGGCCAAGAAAACCTCAGACTATTTTCTACACACTGAAAAAGTTCAAAAACAAATATTTAAAGGTAGAACATTATCTGACACATTGATCTGCTTATATTTGTGTTTAGTTCTATAGCTGTGGGGCTTCCAAGCCCCATGGGGCAGCTCACTTACTCTGGACTTTCCCTCCATGGAACAAGAGAGAAAACAGGAAGAACAAGACTAACAAAAAAAAATCATGGGTTGAGATAGAGATGTGGAAATCACTCAGCAGTTACTGCCACAGGCAAAATTGATACAACCTAGGGAATTTAAGTTCACTTATTGCCAATTAACATAACCTAAACATTTAATTAAGTCTGGTATTGGGAAATAGGACATTTAAACGCATTTGAATGTGTTTTTCCTCTTCCTCTGCCAGCCCCAACTTCACTTCCAGACCCAGTTCACTTCCAACATCTCTCTTCCCCCTTTCCTAGCCTCCACTTCTTTTCTCCTCCCTCTTCTACGGTCACAGTCCTGACAGTGAGGCAAGAAACAGCCCATGAAGTTTGGGTTTCTCACTGCTCCTCATTACCACTCCTCACCCTTTTCTTCCCACTGCTCCTTCCATCTCACCCTTTTACTTATTGCAGCTCGGAAGACAGTCTCATGACTTGTGTGGTTTTAAAGATATCAGGGAGGATGTCACAAGGCAACACTATAATAAAGAGGGATTTCAATTCATCTTATTTAAATTGTATATTATAACTTGTGAATGCTGAAACTTGAAATTTTTAGACAATTAGAATGTGAGTCCAGGAGAAACCATACAACAAGTACTCGAGAAGTGTTTTTTTTATCAGGTTCAGAGCAGCATGCAGGCCTGGCAAGAAATGCCAAGCACCCTTTGTATGGCCTTAATATACTGAAATTCAACACGATTTCCAGCTTCCCATTGATACAAGTATTTTTGTTTAAACTTCTGTTATATTTAAGTAACTTTTCTGTAAGAGACACTGGTGATTCCAATGCTGAAGTCTTAATTATGGCAATGTATAATACTAGAAATATTAATTACTTGTAACTTCATAGAAAATTCTTGAAAGCTTCCATTTGATTCAAGGATAATTATGCAGTCATAAAGCACATTTCCAGAATGAAGTCATGTACCATTTTAATGAAGGGGGAAAATGGTCAGGAAACATTTCAGAGAGCAGTTATCCTCGCTTATAACCGTGGCACACCAGCTTTATTCCCTTGCTACCGGATAACTAAGAAATGGTTTCAGGAGCATCAGTCCTTTTGCTCCAAAGTCAAATTATTTAAAGTACTACAAATGATTCAGATTATTTTGTATGTGCCTATCATTTTGTTCTTTCAAAAAGAGGGGTACTTAAAAACAAGCAAAAACACAACTACACAACACACTGTCCTGGTTCCGGTTAGGACAGACTTAATTTTCCTCCTAGTAGCTGGTAGGGTGCTATGTTTTGGATTAGTATGAGAAGAGCACTGATAACATGCTGATGTTTTAATTGTTGCAGAGCAGTGTTTACACCAGGCCAAGGACTTTTCGGCTTCTCGCTCTGTCCTGCCAGCGAGCAGGCTGGGGATGCAGCAGGAGCTGGGAGGGGACAGACCCAGGACAGCTGACCCAAACTGGCCAAAGGGGTATTCCATACCATCTGACGTCATGCTAAACAATATATAGGGGTGGCTGGCCGGGGTGGGGGGCCGGCTGCTTGGGAATAGGCTGGGCATCGGTCAGCGGGTGGTGAGCAATTGCATTGTGCATCACTTGTTTTCTTACACATTATTATTATTAATACTATTATCATTATCACTATTATTATTATTATTGTTATTATTATATTCCCGTCTTAATAAACTGTCTTTATCTCAACTCACCGGCTTCACTTTCCCGTTTCTCTCCCCCATCCCAGAGAGGGAGCGGGGAGGGTGAGCGAATGGCTGTGTGGTGTTTAGCTGCCAGCCGGGTTAAACCACAACAACCCTTTTGGCGCCCAACGTGGGGCTCGAAGGGTTGAGATATCGACAAATTTGACCAGAGTGTGTTAAACTAAAATTGGTATAAGTATTGGACCTGCTTAATAGTTGCTAGTCACGATGCTGATTGCCTTAATCTCCAGTCTACTGTGCCTGTTTTCCAAATTGAGTTTTATAGCGCGTTACTTTCTGTATGTGCTCCCTGTTGCACTGTTTATCCTTTCCGGGCCCTGGTTTAAGATTGTTATGGTACTGTGCGGTGTAACGATGGCTTATGAAATGATGAAATATCTGGTCACGACTCTAACCTGGTATTTGTACTCAGCACTGACGTCGACTCTATACTTTGGAACCCACATCTCGGAAACTATTAGCAATTACACCTATTGCCTGTTTTCGTTAGGGAGCCAATCTGTGAAGGGGACAGGGGAAGACATGTTTCCCTACCTGTTCACTCTCCCTTTCTCCTTCACCACCACCCTCTTATCCCCCGAGCAGTGGCAAAGGACTGTTGTGGTTTAACCCGGCTGGCAGCTAAACACCACACAGCCGTTCGCTCACCCTCCCCGCTCCCTCTCTGGGATGGGGGAGAGAAACGGGAAAGTGAAGCCGGTGAGTTGAGATAAAGACAGTTTATTAAGACAGGAAAATAATAATAACAATAATAATAATAATAGTGATAATGATAATAGTATTAACAATAATAATGTGTAAGAAAACAAGTGATGCACAATGGGATTGCTCACCACCCGCTGACCGATGCCCAACCTATCCCCGAGCAGCCGGCCCCCCACCCCGGCCAGCCACCCCTATATATTGTTTAGCATGACGTCAGATGGTATGGAATACCCCTTTGGCCAGTTTGGGTCAGCTGTCCTGGGTCTGTCCCCTCCCAGCTCCTGCTGCACCCCCAGCCTGCTCGCTGGCAGGACAGAGCGAGAAGCCGAAAAGTCCTTGGCCTGGTGTAAACACTGCTCTGCAACAATTAAAACATCAGCATGTTATCAGCGCTCTTCTCATCCTAATCCAAAACATAGCACTCTACCAGCTACTAGGAGGAAAAATTAACTCTGTCCTAACTGGAACCAGGACACACACTTAAGACTTTTTATTTATTTTCTCTCCCCTTCCCAGTTCTTATTCACAGAATTGCCCTGTTTATTGCTCAAGTAGTTTTTCTTCAGATTAGATTGATTTTTGATACAGCCACTCTGGTTGGCAGAATAATCCCTAAAGGTCACATCTCAAAAATATTACCCACAGAGAGCTTAATACATACAACAACTTTTCTGGCCATCTCTATATAAAATACACTGTTATTTAGAGCAACGGTATAAACAGAGCAATTCAAGGATCACCTCCTCCAAGCTCAGGAGAGATGCATACCAACATAGAGGATGTCGAGTAAAATGACCAGGAGACCTGCATGGCTGAACAAGGAACTCCTGGCCAACCTCTCACAGAAAAAGGAGGCCTACAGAGAGTGGAAGCAAGACAGGCAGCCTGTGAGGAACACACAGAAATTGTCCAAGCAGTCAGGGATCAGGTTAGGGAAGCTAAGGCCCTATTAGAATTAAATTTGGCCAGGGATGTCAAGGGCAACAAGAAAGGCTTCTACAGGTACCTCAGTGATACAGTGAAGACTAGGGAAATTGTGGGCCCTCCCCCAGAGGAAATGGGAGACCTAGTTACCCAGGATACAGAGAAGGCTGAGGTACTGGATGACTTCCGTGCCTCAGTCTTCTCCAGGCAAGAGCTCTAGCCACACAGTCCAAGTTCCAGGAGGCAAAGGCAGGGACTGGGAGAATGATGAACTGGCCTGGGTAGGAGAAGATCAGGTTCAAGACCATCTAAGGAACCTGAAGTCATACAAGTCCATGGGACCTGATGAGAGGTATCTACAGGTCTTGAGGCAAGAGGTGGATGTAGTTGAAGTTCATGAAGTTCAACAAAGCTGACTGCAAGGTCCTGCATCTGGGCCAGGGCAATCCAAAGCACAAATACAGGCTGGGTGGAGAATGGATTGAGAGCAGCCCTGTGGAGAAGGACCTGGGGGTGTTGGTTGATAAGAAGCTCGACACGAGCCAGCAATGAGCGCCTGCAGCCCAGAAAGCCAACTGTATCCAGGGCTGCATCAAAAGAGGCATGGCGAGCAGGTCCAGCTCTGCTCTCCTGAGACCCTACCTGGCGTATCGCATTCAGCTCTGTGGCCCCCAGCACAATGAGGACATGGACCTGTTGGAACGAGTCCAGAGGAGGGCCACAAAGATGATCAAGGGGCTGGAGCACCTCTCCTATGGAGACAGGCTCAGAGAGTTGGGGTTGTTTAGCCTAAAGAACAGAAGGCTCTTGGGAGACTTTATAGCAGCCATCCAAAGAGGGTCTACAGTAAAGCTGGAGAGGAATTCTTTATGTAAGTGTAGTGATAGGACAAGAGGTAACAGTGGTTTTAAACTAAAAGAGGGTAGGCTCAGATTAGATATAAGGAAGAAAGTCTTTACTCTGAGGGTGGTGAGGCACTGGAACAAACTGCCCAGAGAAGCTGTGGATGACCCATTCCTGGAAGTGCTCAAGGCCAGGTTGGATGGGGTTTTGAGCAATCTGACCTGGTGGGAAGTGTCTATGATTCTATTCTATGAGTCTACAAATCAGAACCATCAGAAGACAATCAATAGCCTGCTTTCTGCAAGGCTCTATACAAAAGAAAAAACTCCTGAAATCGCAGCAAGCTATAAAGAAACCAGAAAAATCTCAAGTCCACAAGCCCCTTTTTTTGGAAGTAGTGCAACATCATTCCAACAATGATCTCTCTGCTGTTTGAATTCTAGATGAAAGCTGTGACTGAAATTCTCCTGTACTCATGGTATTCATGAAATTGCTACCTCCAGTATCTACTCGTAAGTAAATACATGATTTTTTCATTTTTTTTTTTCCATGAAAGAATCATTAATCTGAGGCTATTCTTTTTCACCTAGCTTCCAGAAAGCAACTACTATAAAAAACACTGCTCATTAGGCCATTAGTTTAAAAATTTATAGATGGAAATGAAGGAAAACTTTAAAGAAAAACTAGTATGATCCTATAAAGCCTTGTTCCTTTATCTTTTGCATGCGCGTATGTGTGTGTATGTACAAGTGCCCCATCAGGGACTGCTATTAGCCACTTAAGTGCCTCCAGACTTGCCATGAATCTTTTCTAAATTTTGGTTCTTCTGATTAGGCCATGACTTTTCAAGGTACGTTGTTTAAATGAAGCCATCGAAAATTATCTACAGCAAAAGAAAAACTTTCCTGTATTTTTAGAAACAGCTTTTGCCCTATGTGCAGAGCAAATAATCGCAAAAATATCAGAAAATGAGTAAATCCACCACCTCTACAATGATTATAACAATGCAGCTTCTTCTTCTAATATGCAATCACAAAGTTAGAAATATTAGGAAAAAATCTTAAGGAAAAACTAAATTTCACTGTAGTCCTGCCTTCCAAACATATTTATTTTAAGTATCTTAAAAATGCAAGAACTGACTGAAGATGGATGATGTTTTTTTCCCCCCCTCTTTCTAGATTTAATCATTTCAACCACTATCACATGTTCTCTTTGGAATCAATAGAAAATTGATTCATTTTGTTTGTATGGAGAAATGAAAATCCTCTCTCAAGGTATTTTTTACAATCAGTACAGGAAAGTCATTACTGTGCCCAGAAAATCTTGTCCAGAGGCTTAACACAAACACACTGAGGATGTAAGGAAATCACTTGAGATGCACTGTCCTGTTATGGAACAATGTCAACTGCTGATGAAAATCACAATAGAAGGGGTTATAACTCTTATGGTCTTTTTTGACATTTTGATCTTTAGACAACCACACTTAAAGGCTGGAATACATTTCACAGAGTTACACTCATGCACGTGAACTAGTTTAGAATCCCTCACAGTTAAGATCAAAACCAGAATGTACTATTTCAAAGGAATTATCCACCTTTAGGATCTGATTCAACTCATTCTGAACTGCCCCCTACCTCTCCCTCCCTTCCTCCCTCTCTCCAAATGGAAAAAACCAACACACCATCTTAGATGACTCAAAAATATCAATATTCTCTGAGTACAGAGTCTACCTAGCTCAGATGTTGAGTTCTGGTCTAGAGATGAAGGTTGTTAACATGAATACTACCCCAAAAATTCATATAAATATCTTCCTTCAATCTCTCATCCAGAGGCTTGAACTTAAATTTGTTTCTTCCACCGCCTGGTGGATGAATGTTCCATATGACCTTCTGCTAACAAGTACCAAGATGAAAATGTCCAGCATTTCCACTCGGAATACACCAATTTACTAAGATTTCATAAAACTAACTGCTCTTAGGCACACAAAAATTTTTCTGGCTACATCAACAATCAGCATTTTCATAATAGTAAACAACAAAGCTAGCTTAACTATAAAGAGAAATTAGTGTATTTCAGCAGGAATTACGATCTCTCTCTTTGACTGCCACTGAAAGAACAGAATCTTACTGCTTTCTACTGGACCCCACATGGCAACGATTCAGACTATTTGCGTGGCTGCACTCACATCTTGCATCCTTCATTGCAAGATGGCTTAATCAAATGATGACTGTTTTGCTACTGTAAATGAAGGCTGTGCAAACATCATCTCTGCCTGGGAAGTAAATGATAACTTGCAAACTGGAACTGAATTCTCCTTTTCCTCTGTGCTCAAACAAAACAAAAGAACCAGCATTTGTCTTTTTAACTGAAGGCTCTATCTTTTTAACTGCAGGGGCTATGGCTTGCACGGTTCATGAACTTATCACGTATCTCTAGATTTCTTTATTTCATGGAGTGGACAGGCTGCCAGAGATTGGAGTAACTTCTCCTACAAGATCAGACTTGCTCAAAATCTATGGCTGAATTAAATGATCACTTTTGTCATGCATCCCACACACAAGTTACTTTATTGGCTGACACAAAGTCTCCAAAGTAACTACCCTATTAAAGCCAGAAAAAATTCCACAGGGAATGAGCAACTGAGTTTAATCAGGTCTAGCACATTATCTCAATACTTTGAAGAGAGAATTATTTTATAACTTTTAAAGGAGAAACTTCTGTAAGTGTCCTAACTCTAAGTCATGGTTTTGTTATTATTATAACCATGCACAGTCACACAGTATCTTCCCCAATTCACAGAACTGCTATAATACCCATATACTTGGGAACTTACCTAAAGCTATTACTTTGAAATTCAAGCCCAGGGGCCACTACACCTTTTATCTGATGTTTAACTCTCAGGAAGTTTTAACAACAAAAGCCACTTTCACTGGGTTATTAGTTGAACTGATAGTCCTTGCAATTGTCACAGTATTCATGCACTAAGTAACTTTAAGAAATACTCTTCTCAGTCCTTTTGAGAATTTTAAATTCAAGACAACCTTGCCTTCTCTTCTGTTCTGAAATTGACAAAATTTGACTGTTTGAAAACACACTTTCTTCAAATAACAAGGTTCTCAGATCTGGCCCACAGCAAGCACAAAGAATAAAGAAAGAAGCATGCAAATGTTCAGGTAGTTCTTTTTTATTATTATATTTTGTTGAACAGAATCTTTCATATTCTGCAGTAAGAGATTTTTGCTAACTTTCCTCTCTCCTTTTGCAGCATGTTGAGACTTTCTGTAACATAAAGAAGAACTGAATACGCACCATATGAAAAGTTTTTCAGCTGAAAGAAACTTTTTAAGAAGTGGAGCACTTCTTTATTACCAGACACTAAAAGCACTTTCAAATAGGCTGAAATTTGTTTTTGCCATAGATGGTTTTGATTAAAGAAAAACAATTTACAGGTTACTATTTATTCCTTCTGGGTCAAACATTTTACTCCTGAAGTTATTTTAGTGATTATCAGCATTTCTGTTTTTCTCACTCCCTGGTAATTGTGGCACCTTATTTCTCACTAAAATAGTCCACAGTCTATCATTAATCCATTTTATTCCTCTTACCAATCATTATTTAGCATGAGAAATACCATAAAAAGCGCTATCAAGAATTCAACAGCTAAAAAATTTCCACATTTTACAATCAGAAGCTAAAGAAGTAGGTTTAAAATAATGATTAGTACACCATCTTAATCATGAGTTTTTAAAGTTTGTTTTCTATAATACACAAATCTGGAATTTCAGACTCACAGAGCTTGGATTCTGTCTTATGCAGTCTGAGATGTTCTCCACACTCAGGAATTTAACTTTTACACAGTCAAGAAAGAAAGAATCCAAATAAAACAACAGAGAAACATCTGGGATACTGGCACAAATGACAACGATTTTTCCTTACAATTTCAATAGGAACTTCTGAAAAAATGCCTTCCTGTGTACATCTTTGTGCCTACTTAAGCAAAAAAAGTATATAGCAGGATATTTTCAAGAGTTTAAACTACAGAACACAATCCACTGTATTCAACAGCTGAAAAAGTTTTACCCTTGTAAGTTTCTTCAGCTCAAAGGAAATGCACGCTGCCACTGCATTAGAAGGGTGAGGCATAATATAAACATTGTCTTTTATTATTATAGTAGCAGCAAAGGTGAAAAAACCCTCAGAACTGCCAATCACTATCTGGAAAGAAGTATTTTTACATTAGATTCACCTTTTAAGCAAAGTAGTCTATTTCATATATACATCAATGCTTTGTTCCTGGTATAAGGCACAGGGGCTAACTTGACTCAAAGTTCTGACCTAGTACTAGTTTTTACTAGGTGGTTAACATCTTATTTCTATTGCCTTCAGTGGTTGCTCAACTGTGCACAGGGGATTTGTGAGAATAACATGCCTAAAAAGGAGTCTCAGTCCACAGCATCTCTTCCCTCCTACCCCATTTCAAATCCAGAGATTTTAATCAAACATGTCATCAATTAACATTATTCATTCCTACCAAGTCAGCACCTTAATTAACCTTTCATTTCTGACCAAATTTAAAAAAAAAAAAATCCAAGATGCTTGTATGAGTTTTTATACAAAGTTCAGCAATCTGTTTGGCAGCTTTTCCAGTCCAGATTAACAGCCAGGCAGATAGTGGCCTATCTGCTCCAACTTTGCAGTGGAATATTTATATAACATCTAAGCAACTTGCGATAAAGCAAATTCTTTCAGTTATCCTCAAAATGAAGAATATGAAGGTACCTATTAGTTTTTTTTGATCAATTTTAAGGAAAAGCCCTCTGCTATATTCAATTTATAAGGAATAAGAATCTCCAAGTCTCACCTCATACTCAACATTTCCTTAACTAAACCATCTTTTCTGTCTTTTTTTCTTAAATCTACATATATCATATTTACACATATCGTAGTGCTAAAGGTACAGATTTTGGAAATACTATAGTAACTGAGATTCTAAGATCTAAGCAGGATGTTTTGATCTAGACCTATTCTTAGCGAGACAAATACATAATGTGGTGTCAACAACTGGCACCAGCTGCATCGGTGTGGCCTAACCTCGACCACTGTGTGCAGTTTGAGGCACCACAGTAAAAGACATGAAACTATTAGAGAGTGCCCAAAGGAGGACTATAAAGATGGTGAAGGGCCTGGAGGGCAAGATGTATGAGGAGGGGCTGAGGTCCCTTGGTTTGTTCAGCGCAGAGCAGAGGAGGCTGAGGGGAGGCCTCATGGCGGCCTGCAGCTCCCTGACGAGGGGAGCGGAGGGGCAGGCGCTGAGCTCTGCTCTCTGGGGACAGCGACAGGACCCGAGGGAACGGCGTGGGGCTGGGACAGGGGAGGGTCAGGTTGGGTGTGAGGGAAAGGGTCTGCACCCAGAGGGTGGTTGGGCACTGGGACAGGCTCACCAGGGAAGCTGTTACAGCACTGAGCCTGACGGATTTCATTAAGTGTTTGGACAATGCTCTCAGATACATGGGCTGATTTTAGGTTGATCTTTATGGAGCCAGGAGTTGGACTCAATGATCCTTATGGGTCCCTTCCAACTAAGGATATTGTATGATTACTTAGAAGAACTACTGTTTATTTCCAGTAAGTAGATTAAAACCTGTTCTAATAAATAAATCTCCTTACACAAGGTGAAATCTATTTAAAATTGAATATAGAGTTTTTGTTGACTTAGCAAATACAGTGCTTTCACTTCATCTTAAATTTTCATGTGAAAAAAAATATCCAGTAAAAATGTAGGTACTGTTATGTACCACAAGAAACTTGTCAGATTATGTATTTAGCATTTACCTAAAATTCCCCCTGCTTCCTTTGGGATTTAAAGACTAGGATAATACTTATTTCATTTTCTATATTGATGCATCGGTCAGTATAATTCTGTTCTAATTGATCTTTCCTCAGTTGTCTTCCATTAGTAATTTTTCTGAGCAACCAAGAACTACATGCACAATTCCAATGGGCTTCATTAATTAAATTGTGAGTTAAAAAAAGAAAAAAATGCTATATACAAGCATTATTAATATTAGCTTAAATTATGGATTAGGGGCATAGGAAGTCCCAGTGGAAGATGCCATATATAAGCAATTAAAACGCATGAGACATTTGCGAAGGAAAATAGAACAAGATTCAACCTGGTTGAATATTTTACCACAGTTACATAAATGATTTATTTGGAAAACAATGCTGAAACACAGCATGAGTAATGATGAACAGAAAATTACACAGAATGCGATATAGTTGCAAATAAACCTATGTGATCATTTGTCAGAACAGACTAATGATTACAATTTGACAGACAGTTCTGAGGCACTGTGACTGATAAATATTAATATAAACCCAAACATTTATAAAGAAGTCAGGAAAATAAAAAGCAAAACAGGGTAGAGATTTGTACAAGTAGGCAAATGACCACACACTAGAGAGCATCTACTTCAGCAGGATGAGAAGGTTACCTTTAGAACTAACAGAAGAAAAAGTGTATTTAGAATACTGCAGGTTTTGATGTGTGCGCACTGAGTGAGTATGAGGGGGTAAGTGTGCTAAATCCAAAAATTAAAAAAAAAACAGGCTTTTGGTGTATGAAACACCTGTATATTCACGGGACTACTTGTAACACTGACTTTCACCATCAAGTTCAAATCTGAAGTTTGATATTGCTTCCCATCTATCCCACTTCTTGCTGCAGCTCAACAGACTGGATTCTCATCAGCATAGAATCACTTTGTCCTCTCTCACTTTGGAAGCTGATTGACAGAACAGTTAGGTAGGAAATGAGCGAAGTCTTTACAGTACTTCATTTGTGATGCTCTCAGCATTATATGAAGAACAGTAAGGCTGCCTACTGAACCTTATCAATGAACAGCATTGCTACAAGCTATGAAATACACAAATGTATGATCAGATGCCTGAATTATACCATCACCAAAAATCCATGGTGAATATGATGATGACCTACAAATATGAAGATACCTATTCTCTGTTTATTGTACTAATATTACCCCTAGTTTTGTCTATAAAATGTTTTATAATAAAATATTTTATCTATAAAACGTTTGCTGTTAAGATTCTTCATATATTTTTAGCTCATTTTACATTTCAATGGTTTTATGCATTTGGACTTAGCAAGACATCCACAGAAACACATATGCACTTAGAATTTACAATATTTGTGTTACTGTGATCTTATCGAAGTATTTAGTCAGCTATTAACAGGGCAATAAAACAAGCACATAGTACACAAATTACTGTTTAGCCGTGAACTTTCTTCATTTTTTATCTTTATTATTGCTGTACCATATATTTAGTAGTATTTTTACACATACATCATATACAAGTGCATATGTGGACTAAACTTTAGGATATATTCTATAGGAAACTTATGTCCTAGAGAAAAATCTATTTGTTCCAACTATAAAACCTATGTTTATTTTGTCCCTTCCATTCTGATTTTTTTTTCCACAAAGCATCTCCATTTCCCTGTCAAACCTGACAACCCTCTCATATTCACATTTTAAGTACCCTTCCTCCTCACTGATGTTATTTCTCTTCATGCAACCTACGTGATCTCCTAAAGTTCATTGTTTCCTTTGAACCTTAGCTCTCCATAGCTTCTAGCAACTACAGAATCAGTGGTTGCTCCTGTCTTAATTGAGAAAAGAAAATTTAGACCAAAGAATTACTGCATTTTAAACATTTTTTTTTTTTATTTATAAGCACAGAAACAAGCCTCCCCCTTTGACAGAAGGTCCTATTATCCTATTTCTGTTTAATGTATGGTAAACCATTTAATAACTATTGTTTTATGCAATCTCCAAGCCTGTAAAAATATTTTTGTAGGAGAGAAAACACTGAAGTTCTGGATAACAAATTTTGTTAATGGTTTTCCTACCACACGCCTCTGTGACAGAATCCCAGCTTTCCTTGCTTTCAGTAGAAAAGCATTACTGTAAGTCCTGAAGATGACACGAGCTTCTATGTGACATATATGGTGAGGTCATAGATTAAACATTCTTACTCACTGAACACACCTGAAGCAGAGCAACAACAGGACATACAGGGTAGGGGAGGAAAACAACAGGGGAAAGTATCCTTGTGGGTCCCTTCTAACTCAGGATATTTTATGATCACTTGACCCATTTCAGCTGAGAAATATACTCAGCTGAGTATATTTTGCAATGTCAAGATTACTCAGCACTGTATTTTCAGCTTCAAGGCATTTTCCATTAGCATGTACTCTGGGCTTCATTAAAATATGGATCTGACATTACCGATGACAAGGCAACAGAGGTTTGTGGCCCTTCAGAAGAAGCACAGATTTCCTCACGTAGTCAAACGTACAAGCAGATGCACACTCTGTTAAAATCTTCATTCTTATTTGATATATTATTTAACAAATCAAATTATATTTTGTTATTGAATTAGTTAATTAAGTGATGATCAAATGTAAATATTTCAGAATATAAGACTTCAGAAACACAGTGATCATTGACTTGACAACTACCTACAAAAACAACAGCAATGCAAAATTACTAGAGTGCTCTTTATAATTCAAATTCAGCATTTCAAGTGATATTATAATCTCCAAATCCACTGCGACAGAAAAAATCTTGTAATTTGTTTTATAATGGATGTATTCCCACCAAATTAAATCCCAGTCATTTTATGTTTTCTCACTTGTAAGAGGAAGCATCTGCTTTTTCTTTGAATCTCTTAATGAAATAGCCTTCCAATCATTTATTACCATTAAAACCTGTAAAAGTTACTGTTTGTCATTTAGTGTCTGGTTAATTGATTTGCTTACATGTTGATGAGGTAATAATAAATATATTCATAAATATGGAAGAGAAAATGTTTTTAGATGAAGTAACTATTTTTTGCTATTTCTATTTGCTTGAGACTGAAGAAAAAGCTAGACTTTAAACTTAACACAGAAGAACTGCAGTTTAATTTTGGCGGAAGTTATCTCAAAGATAGTAGTAAAATCTTACAGTATTGAAATGGATAAAACTAGCAATCAATTTAAAAACCTAATCTGTATTATAAATTCATTCAGATAAAAATCTACCTGTTTCTCTACTCAGACAATAGTGTATTATTCTTTTTGAAGGTATTTCCATAGTCCCTTCTGCTGTTGTTCAGAGCTGTGCTAAGAACCAAAGACAAAGTATATGTTGACATACCCATCTGAAACGATGACATATCCAGCTGGAATTTGTACTGAAAAATGGTAAAGCAGTAGTTAAAAGGTTGTGCTTCCACTTGTTGTACTTCAATGCTGTAACAATGTTAATGCAAGTCCACTGTCTACAGTTCCAGTAGAAAGAACGCTTAGAGATTAGAAAAATTTGTATGCCAGAAAACCAATGAGTTGAAGAAATTTAGCAATTTTTTCTTGCATTTTTTTTTTAAAGGAGAATCTTAAGACAAATAAAAACAGCACAGAGAGAAGACATGATTACTTTTTAATTCTTTTTCAAGGGATTTTTATCATTTTCTTGTTTTAAAGCCACAAAGGTACATTTTCTTTGTTTTTGTTAGCTACAAAAAGGTAACAATTGCTCACTGACTCATTTGATACAAAATACAGTTTTGGAAGCCAGTGTCTACCAAAGCGGATGTCAAAAACATCCGCTACTCACACATTACAATGAAACAGTCAAAATGCACAGCTGCAGAATACCTCAGACCAGGTGACAGTACTCACAAAACATGGATTATATACTTAAATGAACTATCAAAGCCATTACATCTATTTACACTGCATTTTGCTACTTTTGAAATAGAAGCAAAAGCTACTCACAAATTAGGTATTCATAACTGATGACATTATTAATGCAAATTTGTCTGACCCCCATTACCTAGCTCTTACAGAGTAGTTCAAATACTGGCAGAATACTGAATATTCAGACAAGCAAACAAAGAGATTTCTCAAAAACCATCTGCTGTCACTACAGATAAGGATAGAATGCATCAGAAATGTCATCGACCATATTACATTCTATTTTGAATATCTAAAAATAACATAACCATTAGCACTGAAATGTGATAAATCATTAGATTTGCAATAGGAGAGAAGACCCCTGCCGATCTACATTTATTTTTCTAAATAGCTGTGTAACAGGACACCAGACACTAAGAGAGCTCATTAACTGGAAGTTTACTTCTAGTAACAAGCCAGTGGCATTAGGATAACAGGTAGCTCCTGACCTAAACCACTCCAAATATTTATGGGTAAAGTCCAGTAATAACATCCTGTAACAACTAACATCTTTATTATTGTGAATCCTATAGACTTTCTTCTTATTTTTTTCCCCTTTTATTTTTAAACATACACTGACAGCATACTAGCAAAAACATTTCTAAATTTTAGGGCATGATAGAAAACAAGTATCTTCTCATATTCCCTTGACACTAGCCATGTCAGCAAGATGAACAAGAAAACACTATTACTGCTGTATACAACTAGTGGGTACAGACAGGGTTAATGACTTGATGAACTACAATGCTGATGGGATTTTTTTCTCCTTCCTCTTCTCTGTGCTACAGGTATGGTTGAGATACAGAAATATGCAAAACCAAGATCAAACAAAAAAGTTATCAAATGGAAAACTGTCTGAGTCTCATTATCACTTAATAATGGTGCCAAAAACTCATGTCATCAGTGCAAATTAAGGGAAAATATGGCAAATGTGACTAAGATAGATTAAATGAGGTTTTTATCAGGCTATACCGTAAAGCATAAGAAACTGGATAATTACTTCACCTAAAAAGAACAGCAGAAATGCCATTATATAACTTCAGAGTCTACTTATTACTGGGCTAGCACAAACAAGCACAAGACTCAGAAAAATGACAGCAGGCACGAGTTCATTAAAGAATCACTTGTTTATTGCTAGAAGGGAGCACACAGACACTTCATCTCCTGTGGCTCTGCCACTGCTACCATACTTCTACTACTCAGCTGTTGTAAGGGGAAAGAGGACACAGCTCCAATGTATTCCCAGATTCAGTGTCAGAGGGAGCACTCCCTATTGTCCCTCAAAGATTCCTCTAATGCTAGGTCATGCATGTTTTATCCCAAAGCACACCTTGCTACACAAGGATTAACAAGTTTTGTCACAGAAAATTGCTACCATACAACAAACACAAGGTTCCAGAAAGACTTATTTCTCCAGCACTGCATGTCTAGCAGAGGGTGTTTGACACTGTAGTATCAAACTTTCATTTTCTCTACAGTATGATACTGTCTGTGCCTCAAAGCCAGGCATCTCTTTGAAGATCACTACACCATTGTTCAAATATTTAATTACCGTGAAAAATGAAGAGAAACTGGAAGATATTATAGCACGCAGTATCAAAAGAACCATTGCAAACATTTCATAGCAAAATTGATGGGATATTAAACTGAATATTTGCCTTAACTTTCCAGGAATTTGCTTGACTATTGAGATTACATGATGTGTTTACTGGTTTTACCCAGCTGGGCAGCTGAGCTCCACTCCCAACCACTCTCTCCCTCTCCCTCCTCAAAGGGAAAGGGGAAGAAAATATGATGGAAAGGGCTCAAAGGTTGAGATAAGGACAGGGAGATCACTCAACAATTATTTCATGGGCAAAATAGACTCAAAATAGAGAGATTAATATAATTTATTGCCTATTACTTACAAGCTAGAGCAGAGAGAAACTAAAAGCAAACGAAAAACACTTCCCCCCCTCCAACCTCCTCCCACTGAGCAGAGCAGGGGAACAGGGGAGTGGGGGCTGCGGTCAGTCCCTAATGCTTCATCTCCTCTTCTCCTTCACAGTCACTCTCTGTCCCTGCTCCACATGGGGTCCCTCCCACGGGATGCCGTCCTTCCCGAACTGAGCCTGCTAGAGCTGCTGCCTGTGGGCAGCCCTTCAAGAACTGCTCCCACACGGCTCCGTAGCACGGGGTCCATCCATCCCCCAGGAGCAAACTGCTCCAGCACGGGTCCCCCACGGGCGGGCGGCAGCTCCCCCCAGCCCCCCTGCTCCTGCGTGGGCTCCTCTCCACGGGCTGCAGCTCCGGCCCGGGGCCTGCTCCTGCGGGGGCTCTCCATGGGCCGCAGCCTCCTCCAGGCCACATCCACCTGCTCCACGTGGGCTCCTCCACGGGCTGCAGCGTGGAGATCTGCTCCGTGTGGGACCCATGGGCTGCAGGGGGACAGCCTGCTCCACCGGGGGCCTCTCCCTGCACAGGCCGCAGGGGAACTGCTGCTGCCTGCCTGGAGCACCTCCTGCCCTCCTGCTGCACTCACCTAGGGGGCTGCAGGGCTGCTTCTCTCACATGTTCTCACCCCTCTCTCCCAGCTGCTGTTGCACAGTGTTTTTTCCATTCCTTAAATCTGCACTCCCAGAGGCCCAACCAGCGTCACTCCCTGGCTTGGCTCTGGCCAGCGGTGGCTCCCCTTTGGAGCTGGCTCTGGTCTGTCATGGGGCAGTTGCTGTGCTCTTTTCACAGAGACCACCCCTGCAGCCCCCCGCTACCGAAACCTTGACACATAAACCCAATGTATGTACCAGAAGGAACAACTATCGAAGTTCACAGGTAAAAATTCAGTATACAGCCAATAACGTGTAATTACTACATGATGTTGACCATAACACAAATTGTTACTGTTTATTTGTTCTAATTTGTACTTAGGGTATTTAAAAAGATGCTTATGAGAAAGAAGAGCTCCCCTCTGACAGAGCTAACACCAGACCTATTCTCTACTTCATATCTAAAATTTTGGAAAGAGACAAACATATATTAAATTATATGTCAAAGTAGTTGCACTTACCCTTTCTGGTAACACAGGCTTAAAAAAATATTTGATGTGAACAGATGAAACAATTATATTCAAGTCTTTCCTCATTCCTATGACATTTGAAAATGCCTTCCGCAAGCCTATGCAAACTCCAAAACACACGAAAGCACAGAACTTGGAATATTAAGCTTTTTTGTTAACCTCAAAGACTGGAGACTCTGTTCTCCTATAGGGAATCCCCCCCACACCCACCCAGCACACCCAGATAACGGGTGCACTGCAACGTAACAGTGTTACTTGATAAGAGGTACACTGGACAGACAGCCTTTAGGGTATTTTCTGAGGTTTATACATGAAAAACAGAACCATGTTCCTCCAAAATTGCAGTACAGAGAAGACAATCATACACAACCAGTTAACTGCTAGAAGTTGTAACTCCAGGTACTGGTAGTTAGGCATAAAAAAATAGATTATTCTTAACAGCTTGATCAAAGCTGTTGAAAATTCCATATGTATGAGTTATAATTATTGATGTTATCGTTATTTGGTTCATTCTCCTAAGATATTTCAAGTCTTTTGCTACAATTAGCTAAAGTTAACTCATACCAACAAAGACAGCAAATATCTCCATCACCCGTATTTCCCACATATAACAATAATTCAAAATAATGTGTTGAGAAACAGGGAGCTGAAGATTTTGCTTTTCCACTTATCTGTAAAACAAAAATTTTCAAAGAAACTTATAATTGTATCTAGATAAACACTTTAAGGAAGGTCTGAGATTAACAAATCTCTCATTTGCATTGAAAAAGATCAAACAATCTTCTGAAAAGTCAACAACTAACTTACATTCTGAATCTCACAACACTCACCACAAATGTGTGAAAAAAGTAATTTTCCTTAGTTGTATCAAGAGTAATTTTGTTGTTGCTGCTTTAAAATACATATTACTACCGTATAATTTTTCAGCCTTCCAGCTTTGTCATTCAAACCTGATCAGAAATCACTATTCTAAAATGGCCTGATTTTGGCAATATTTGTTGCATGGTATTTTGAGATGAATAAGATATGACTGAATGCTCACAAACACATACTTTGAGCAACCAAAAGGAAAAACAAACAAACAAAAAACTTTCCTTTGGAGGGGTCACAGAAAGCACTACCAAGATTTTAAACTTCTTAGCTACATAATCATAAATGTCCTACAACAATAGGTCACTGTGAGTTATGTAGATATACTTTGCCTAGGAAGTTCAATTTGCAAAAACATTACTCCTTTCAAATCCTGACCCCTAGAATCTAAGCGTTCATTAACACTTTTCTAAACAACACTTTCTACCAACCAGTAGTTTTCCCCACCCTTCCCCCTCCCCCTTTTTTTTTTTCTTTCCTCACTACAGGTAAACACCAGACATGCACATAAGCTTGCTTATATTTCATTCACTGAAAAGATTCAGTCAAGAAGAAAGAGTTGACTTTTCCACAGCTTTTTCATGACTGAAGGGGAAGAAAACCTGTCTGCTATGCTTTTCTACATGCCATTTATACATCAGAAGAAAAACAACAACCCACCGACACTGACAGTTAAAGTATCTTCAAATTTTTTGCTCTGCAATGGGGCTAGCATTCTCATCAATTCTGTCTGAACAGGAAAGGAAAAAGGCTGGAAAAAAGCTCCTAACCACATATCTTATTCTAGCAGATAAGTTTGTTTGCCTCTATCCTAAGATAGAGGCATTGACTGTATGTTCCCTTTCTGTTCTTACTTACAGTGGTTGAACTTTCTTAAACCACCACCAACATTAAAAAGTTTTTCAGCAGTTGGCTAAACAACTGCACATATCCTTAACAAAAACAGAATAAAACGTCTAATCAATAGTGATTTTTGTATCCAGAAAATAAACTATTAAAGTTAATAAATATATAAGGAATAAAACAAAGATAAAACTGCTCTGCAGTTTTTATTCAGCTAACAGAGAACACAGTGTTGTCACACAATACGCTGTTAAGAGATATTTGATTATCTAATTAGGAGAGGTGATATATATGCAAAGCAAAGTTGCAGAAACAGTATGCTGGAACCTGCAAACAAGATTCTCCACTTCCTGATACACCACTAATTCAGTCTTTCAGCCTAGAAAGAAATTTGATTTTTAGATAGGCAACCTTAATGTATTGCTGAATGAAATTGTTACAGTTGCACAAATTCTTAATGTGTCTTCAAATAGGTACAGAATTGACTGTTCTTTTTCAAAAGCTTGCAGGTTGTTCTTTATTATTATTAATAATTTATTTTTATTAGTATTTGGAGAGAACTAAAAACATAGGTGGCAAGCACCACAACTTACAGCACTGAATAGCAAATAATTACAGCAGACATTTGGAAAACCACCAATGTTTAAGAGTTTTTCAGCTGTTGGCTAAACAACTGCAACTATCTTTGCCAAAAGCAGAATAAAATGTCTAATCAAAAGTGACTTTTGCATCCAGAAAATAACTCATTCACTAAACTATTTTAAGATTAAAGTTCAACCCGTTACTGTAGTTATATCTGTTCTGTTGTGCAACCACGCTTTCCATTCCAATCTCACCCAGAGCTTACAAGCTGCATCTCGTAAGAGGAGCTATTTGGCTGCACACAAGACAGACACTCAGGAGGTGCCCACAAAGTCTTCACTGATGTGGTGGCAAGTCCTTCTCATTACTGACTTGCAAGCCTTACTAGCTGCTCCAATTGTGAGCGCTACTTCAGATGCTCCTCTGAATTCTACATAGTGCAAAATACCATTGTCTTAAATTAATCCCCTCTAACAAGGTTGTGTTGTTTGTTTTGTTTTCCCTGCATAAGCAGACAATCTTTTTCCTGTATTTCTCCTGCATAAAGTATGCAAGGTTATTAGGTCAATTAGACGCAAACTCTATTGTGTTTAAACATCAAAAGACTCAATGCTAGGTTTTAGGCTGATTTTAACATCAGAAACTTCTGTTTCATTCCATCAGAAATTCACTATGAGGTGAGCCACTGATAACTAATGCCACAAACATTAAAAATTGCATTTGCTAGAGGCTTAATAGACAAATTGTGGGAAATTGCATGAAAATGCAGCATATGGATCACAGTGTGGAAAAAGATGGGGTATATATACATATATATAAGAGCATTAAAAAAAAGGAAATACAATGGCTGTTCAACATTGCCGTATATTAAAGAATGTTTTAGAAATGTTCGCTGAGGGTAATTATTTAGTGTCTCAGCAATAAAAAAAAAAAGGACATAGAATAGAAATAAACAAGATCACGTGAAAAATGGAGGCTTCTTTCAAACATGACTGTATAAGGAAGCACAGAAGAAAGAGAGGATTTTCCTAAGTCATTGTTTATTGAGTTAAACAGTCTCATTAGGATCAGTGGTGAAAAATACTGCAAGTCTAGCATAATGATGATATTCAAGCAAAAAGTTACATCTACAATCAAGTGCTAAAATGAATTAACATAAAATAGCTGTATTTTAAGATACAATTAGCTACAGTTTGAATCTACATTTTGGATACATATATTGAAAGCTGATTTGAAATTATGATTTCTCCAAAAGATATGAGCTGCATGCTGTAATTCTTTAAACAGAAATCAGCTTATTTTCAAGACACCTTGATACCGGTGTGTATACCTTAAAACTCTGGACCCAAACTTCAGCATGAAAAAGATTGCTTTCAAGCATACAGGGAGTGTTTATGCTATTTCAGTAGGGAGCAAAATTAACATCAAAGTATAAACAAAGGATTTGTCTTCAGTTTATGAATTATCTTGCAAAACATTAAACTTTTGTGCAAAGAAGTTCAGCTACAACCAAGTGAATGGAAAAACTGATTTTCAACCTAGAGAAAAGAATGTAATTTGTACTAACCTTCAGGATCAAGGAGTTTCTCTATGCCCAGGTGTTGCCTGGCTATGTTAAATGCATGGTCTAATCGTTGCACAGGTGACTGCTGAGAAGCAACAGCATTCCAATCAAACAAGTCGGGTCTAAAGAAGAAAACAAGAGGAACAATCAGTTGCTTCTTTTTTGGTGTTAGATTATATAATTCTACTGCTATCCATCAGTATCAGCTACTACTTTTTTGTTTTCTTAATGAAAGAACTCGTTCAGTCAGTGCTAGAACTAACAAAGCTTGGTTTCTAATGGGTTTTTAACTTATACCCATCCATATCCATCACCACCACATTAACCACATTTCTTATCCCCAACTAAATCCCACTGGCCTATAACCTAACTCCACCAAAACCAGTTGTTTCCACCCACTGCACTCTGGTCCTGTCACTCCCCTAATACCTGTCACAGGCTTGCTCACTCTCTTTCAGTCCCAAACAGCGCACAGGTGAGAAGAATCACGTGCTGTGGCTGTGCACACTAAAATTAGCTCATGGCAAGCCAAGCAGGATAGGTAATTGCTGTATTTATTTTGCAGCCTTCCTCCTCTCTCCAGCTACCAGTTTTTCACTACAGGTTTAAGAATGTTATTGCTGCTGACATTAACAGGTCTCTACTATACCTGATTGAAATGGACCAACAGGTTCAACATCTCACGATGTGGGAACATATGCAGCATAACTGCACAGGACACTTTTCATATCAAAACCTTTAGAAAAACACACACTTTTCAGATGAGTACAAAACTGTACTCCAATTGTGGGTTTCAGCTGATATAAGCAAAAGCCCCACAGCACAAATTAAATGTGCTTACAGGAAAGGACAGAATAAACAAAATTAAATTACAGCTCAGATACATAATCTGATCCCTTGTATTACCAGTTGCACTATTTGCAATATAAATAATGTTAATACACTATGATCTTTGGCATTTCATCTAAGAGTCATCCATTAGGAGATCAGAATTTTTTTATCAGGCATTCGGGAAAAACAAGTTTAATCAGGTGTTCAATAACTGATGTGCATATAATATGAAGAAAAACAACTATACTATTTGTGATTTTGACACTGTTCTAAAACAGAAATCATTTACACATGTAATTTTATCTACAAATATATCAAGCATGATCTAAACAATTTGCAATGCTGCAATTAGCTCTGACAGATTTACTTACATTTTTATTAATTTTAAGAGTTCATTTTAAACAGTGTCTCCCATAGTTATAATATATGGCTAAAATGTTCACTACATCATACTGTAATAACTTCAAGAGAGCAAAGGAAAAATGTTATATATGCATTAGTAATTTCCCAGTTACGTACCCTTGCTGTCCAATTTCTTCTGAGAGGAGAGTGACTTAAAGAGTAACAACGAAGTTGTTATGAACTATTTTGCTTCTCTATGCAGAAGTTTATAAACATTAATTAAGAATAGAAGTATCGCTATTAATTTATCCTTCCCACATGCAGAAAGACTTTAAAATATTAAGTTTGTCTGGAGACAGGAGGGTGGTGGACAAGGAATCTTAAGAGGTTGTTATCTAGTCATGGTTGTAGTAAGTCTGTGAGATCAGACTGATTTGTATACTAAAATACAGGCCTTTTCAAAGCACAGCTTATGTCTACACAATTTCTTGCATCCTGTTGGTACTGGATCTGCCTGGGATGGGGTTAATATTCTACACAGAAGCTCATATTATGCTGTGTTTTGGATTTGTGGTTAAAATCATGTTGAGAACACACTCAGTTTTTGGCTATTGCTGAACAGCACTGACACAGCATTAAGGCTTTCTCTTCAATTTCATCCTCCTCAGCATCTCTCTTTTACTACAAATAGCAAAAATTTGAATTGAGACATAACTATAAGAGTAGCAAAAGCTCTTCAATAAACCATTGGCAGGTGTCTTATGAACTTTCTTAATATAGTAAACATAAAATATAAAGAAGATGGCAAACATTCCACATCAACTCAGATGTATATAACCATCTACAGCAACTCAGATCTCAGAGCATCAACTTAATTAAAAATAATAACAATAATATAAGTGAAAATGCTCTCCCTATTCCAACAGGGATTTAATTCAGCAGATATTCCCTTTGTTAAAAGAATACCTCACTATACACACTTCAGTAGTCCCATCACTAGAACGTGAGCATTATAATAGCAGCTTGAAATGTCAGCTTCTCGGTAAAAAGTCTCTAGATGTTTCAATGTGTACATTTGCAGGGCAATACTGCCAAATATGACTGCAGGAGATATTACAGCCTAGAAGATTACGAATTGTGGCAAACAGTTCTTAAAAATCCATGAAAAAACATTGAAACTGAATTTCAATAGCTATTAATGGCTTCCAAAAGAGTTTAAATATATATATAGGAGCAAGCAGGTGTGAAAAAGTATTGAAAAGAAATCAAATGGAATACTGATTCTAAGACTTCACTTGTTCTCTCTGTATTGTTCAGGTTGTAGAAAGGGAAAGCAAATCTGTTCTTACATCTGCAGCTTGGTTCATGTCTGACAGGGAGTAAATCAAAGCTGACATACCTAGCAAGCATTCACTGTTCTCCCCAAAAACATACAGGCATATGAATGTTTAAAATATAAGTTAGGAAGAACTATAACATGTTCAACTCCTGCTAGCCACCAGCTGATCAGCTAAAACAGCACCAGCCTTGCTTGTGACAAGACTATGGACAGCATACATTGAAATGATTTAAAAAGTTACAACAGGAATTATATATGCATATACATATACATATATTAATCACAGAATGTTTTAGGTTGAAAGGGATCTTAAAGATCATCTAGTTCCAACCTCCCTGCCTTGGGGTGTGTGGAACGACACTTCCCACTAGATCAGTTTGCCCAAAGCCCCATCCAACCTGGTCTTGAACACCTCCAGGGATACAGCATCCACAGCTTCTCTGGGTGACCTGTTCCAGTGCCTCACCACTCTCATCATCAAAAATTTCTTCCTTATACCCAATCTAAAACTACCCTTTAGTTTACAAGCTGTTACCTTATCACTACAGACCCTAGTGAAAAGTCCTTCTCCATCTTTCTTATAAGCCCCTTTTATGTACTGAAAGGCTGCACTAAGCCTTTCTAGAGCCATTGCAACACAGCTCTGTTTGTAGTTGCAGCCCCTAGTAGTAAAACAGAATTTTAAGAAGCATCTTCAAAGCTTGCTCTAATTACTCCTCAGAGACCGCTTCCTAAATCTTTGTCAAAAAATAGAAAGCTAAGTTTTCACGAGTACAGATATAGAAATTATGACCAAAAAAATATGTATATATACAAGCAGTGAAGAAAAAAATACTCAGTATATTTAGGGGTCAATTTCTTTACTTAGTATAGACACGTTTATTCATTCTTTTTTTTTTTCCCCACATTAACCTGAAGTTAATTCACCTAAGATGCAGATGGCTGTGAATCTTGAAGAGGTGACGAATTTTGCAAAGATGGGGATTCAAGAAATGTAAGAAAAATAATGCAGACTGAAGCTAAACAGATGTATTTCACACACAAAACACTTTAAGTTATCTAGTAACAGTACCCACTTAAATTTGTGACACATATTTCTATCTCTAGATAAAGAATAAGGTTTGCTAAATCACAGGCCCCTACAGAAAAACAACAACAAAACCAATAAGATTATGGTAGAATTTATAAAATCAGTAAGATTTTATAAAAGGAAGAATTTCAAAGAAAGGAAGTGAAACGTTTTGAAGATACTTTTACATCGCAGGCTCGTACAATAACTGCGTTTTCATTTGTTTAGCGTTTTTTCAGTATCATGTCTTTAAATCAGTAGACTTTGTAACTTACATGACTTTAACTAAAATATAATTACAAAGAAATGTCATGTATGTTTAATAGGCTATTTTCTTAGGCTTTCTTTACGTCTAACAAAGGTTATAATGCTATTACAATTGGGCTACGATAAAGTCATTTAACAAAAAAGCAACTTAGAGATCTAATTCACAAAGAAGTGTATGCAGAAAGGAACTACATTCAGATCATAAAAGCTACTGCCTCCGTTTTAAGAATTGTTTTTTTGTTGTTCTTACTTCATATACACAAGAAAACCTCACAGATATCTCCAGTAATAAAACAGGATCCAGTAGCAGGTAACCTAGTGATTTGTTAAAAGAAAAGTATTTTCATACCTTTTCACACCATTACTTTTACATCCACATTTCCCTCACTGTACTGAAAACAAGCTTTTGCTTCTTCTATCAGTTCTTTTTAATTCCATTTTCCTTCTCTCCTCCTCAGTCTGTCATCCTGAAGCAGAAACAGCTGTGGTGAAGCACTGATTTCTAAGGCAGTCACCTGGCCTAAGTTCAAGCATTTTAAAGAAGCAAGGAGGAAGCTAATGAATGTCACTTACTCCTACTTCAAAATCCTGATTAAAGTGTAAGAAAGACGAAAGAAAAAAAAAGTTTTTTAAAAAAAAAAAAAGCTTTAAGTAACTTAGAGGAGAGAGGCAAAGATCTCTGATACCAATCTGGAGGAAAAAATATTACAAGAAGTAAATGGGTAAAGCTCCTGTGATCTAGAGCCTGAAATAGGGACAGTGTCAACCGTAGTAGAACTGACTTCTCCTTACCAAAACATTTTGTTTTGCTTATATTCCTGGTGCTACTTAGCAGCTGCTGCCTTGTTTAGTCAATAAAGTTCAGAACATTCCACTCATGGAACCATATCCTAAGTTTATATTCTGAAAATTCGCACCTTGGACTCAATGATATACCACTGTAGCTTTGTCAAGCAATCTGTGCCCCACTGCTTCTCAAACTTGATATTAAAAGCAATTGCTATAGAGTGTAAATGTCCAAAAAGACAAGGTGATTATATAAATGGGAATATTCACTCCAAGTAACCTCTTGAAAAATGACCAGAGAAAGGGCATTAGAAATATCTGATCAGAATAAAATGTCAGCCATAAACAAGAGAAGGGGGGTGGGGGTGGGGGGGTAAAAGACTATGAGAGAGAAAGCTTTCTACTGAGAATATTGCTCTCAGTGTGTTTATATGTACTTAGTTCTTCATGCTCGTCTCTTACTTACTTTTAATCCCTTCAAGAAGGCACTGAGAATATCCATTCAGATACAAATTCCACTACTCTCTGAAGGTCTTTAAAAAAAAGACAAAAAAAAAAAGCCAACTACTCCTCACTGAAAACATTAGATAAGAGAAATGAAAATATCACCAATTACCGGGTAGGGATAGGAATTGTTTTATTAAGACATGCAATTATTTTGTTATTATCAATCATCAAAGTAAATGGAAGCATACTAGATTACATCAGTGGTTCATGCAAAACTGGTATCCCCTCCAGATTAGTAGCATTTAATCCTTCCATATCTCAGGATTTTAAGGTATTTCTGAGTTGGAGACTTTGTGCTTGTGCACACTTTGTTATGGGAATTCAAACGGCTGCCTTAAAGTGTTTGTTTTGTTTTGTTTCCTCCATTCTTGAGCTTTTTGCATCTGAATCATGAATAAAGATGACTTAGCACTATCTAGGATGTTTTTGGAGGGCAGATACCTAATATGTAGCAGTGGCAGAAAAAGAAGACATACCAAGGTATAACAGCTTTCCAATGTGACTGTTCCTTGACTCCAACTATGGTGAATATAAAGATGTTTTCCATATTGAAGTGTCTGCTCTCAAATGTTTCACGCACTCACTCACCCTGAACACTTTATGTTGAAACAGATAAATACTATTTAGCATCTCAAGTGAATCTTAGAAGCATACAAACATAATGTAAGAGAGGCTGTGGTAGCTTTTTTTTTTTTCTTTTCAAAGACTAGATGGACACAGGAAACATATTGTTAGTAATACCTCGAGAGTGTTAATGTCAAAACCAATAAGATATGTAAATCTATCTCCCATTTTTATCTGCTCAATTGCTTTCCTTCTGATACTCCTCCTTTCCCCACACCACTCAGAAGGAGCAGTCCACAGATGAAGATGGTGCAACAAAAATATAGCAGAGGCTGTAAATTGAGGCTGAACATGGAAGCTGTTGAAGGATAAATCAAAGATACAAAAATACTGTAAACATAATCTAGTTTATACGGTTACTTATTTTACAGTTTAAATGTATTTCCTGAAAAATATTTGCAATTATCTGTTGTGAATTGCAAAAAGTTGAGTTTGAAAAACATTTGTTTGTAACTGTCAATTTAGGAGTAATGCTAATGTCGGCATAAAATGCACACTCCAGACACATGGTACCAGGTCCACCATGAGATCATTAACATACAAGACTTCCAAATTACAGCTAGCCTTTTTTCTGACTATTAACAGCATCTAAATGTGATGAAGACTGTGCAGGCAAATTACAGCCAAAGAGTCAACATGGAAGGCTTATGGCTTACTTCTGGCTAAACAAGAAACACCTAAAGTCAAGGCTAAACCTCAAAGACTTCAGTGTCAAAAGCAAAATCTATTATTTGCAGTAAATACTATTTTTTTTTTCACAAATGGATTTTATATATGAATTAGATTATGTCCTAAGTAACCATAAAGACAACTGACAGTTGGAGTGAACCTTGTTTTTCTTCAAGATGCCATTCCAATACAAAAGTTGCCCGGAGAGATAGGTAATGTGAAAAAGTACAATAATGAAGGGGGAAAAAAGGCAATAGGAAAAAGTGAATGAATGAAATACAGAGGAATAAACTGAGAGGAACACAGGGAAACTAAGAAAACATCTGGGGAAAAAAAAATGAAGAGAAAAGAGTAAAATGGGAGAACTGCAGAAACGACAAAGACGGAAAATGGAGGAGATTAAATAAAAATGTTTTGTGTTGCAATAGATTTTCATACTATGTAAGTAAAACACAAAATATTAATAAAGCATAGGATGTGTGAGACACTATGTTTCATGTAGCCTGGTGCTGATCACCTTTTGCTGGGTTTGCATTTAAACTCTCTACTTTAGGCATGAAGCCAAGACACTCTGACACCGAAGTAGGTGCCTGCATTTAAGTGACTAAAGTAAGTGGCAGGGTTTCTTATAGAAGGCTTTTTATTCTTATAGGATAGAGGTAGGTGCTCCTGAACACTCCAAATGTCTTAGTGTACCTATTTTATTGATTGCATCTTGAATCTTGAAGGCCAATTCAGCGATCCCGCATACTGAGCATGAAGTGCAAAGTCATTGAAAATCAATATAAAGGACGCACTAAGCACAGAGGTTCTTCTGAAAAATGACTGACTCAGGGCTTCAGAGAACATTAGGTCTTCCTCTGAGACTTTTGCAGAATAACTTAGTGATTAAAGCCCAGGAGAACACAAGTGGTGCATCCTGGAGTCTTGGAGACTTATCTCAGGAATTTGAATGTACGCTTGCTGTTTCCTAGATGATTGCACAAACTACTAGGAAGGGGACAAAACTTTACTGGGGTAATTCTTTTTCACTTCCATTCAAGACAGGCTTACCATGCAGAATGTTATGAAAGATTTATAACAGCAAACACAAAATGAGTGAAGAAGAACTTAAGCTTTGAAATCTTGTTATAGAAAAACTGAATGAAGAGCATGAATTGTAGTAAGCAGGAAATGAGTGTTCTGTTCACAGCTGGTGAGCTTTGCCCTGAGCAGAAGACAACCTTGGAGAAGGTATGACATACAAACACCCAGACACTTGTCTCGACAACACCAAGGTTGCAGGCATGCAGGCACCTACCTTCCACAACCAGGGACTACTTGTAAATAAGAGACTTTGTTTAGATATCTAGAGCTCTTTTTATAGAGCTGGACAAAATCGAATTTCTGATTATTGATTTCAGGCACCAGATGATGTTAGGCAGTGTTTTTGAGCATGCAATCTGGATATCTGACTATCTGACTGGATACCTTGACTAGGAAACAAGAAGACTGATATCATGTCTAGGTGAACAGACATGCTACAACTTTGGCCTTCAGTGGCTACACTGATTTGCCAAAGTAGTTATCAAAGTAGTTAAAATGCCAAAGAGTACCACTGATTTTAGCCTTTGAATATACAATACTGATTAGTTATCCAATATAATTTTAGCATATTTTCCCCTTGAGATTTATCTAATTTTCTTTCCCAAAGGTATCCTAATGCAACAGAGGCAGCACTACACCACTAAATTTAGCAGGAATCATTCAGTCTTTTCTGTATCACAGCATTCCTGTGCGGCTTAAGTAACCTGGTATTTCAGTTAAAAATAGCATTTTCCCATGTAGTAAGGCTGTGCGCAGACAATGCTTCAAGGAGATGAAGAGGTATTCATGCCCACAGAAATTATCCATAGCTCCCACACTTTAACACAGCTTCTGTGGAAGTAATCATCTACAAGTATGGAGCCAGATCTTTAGACTGAAAGGGATTCATTGATTTCTACAGGACAATTGCATTCTTATATTCAGGTCCTTAAGAATGAAACCACCTATGAAATGAGAGACAGAACAAATTAAAAGGAGAAAATGGTCATCAGTGGAAATGACCAAAAAAGTAAGTTTAGAGAGTGCCCAGGGAAAACAAAACCAACCAACCAACCAACCAAAAACATTTGAGCCAATGAGCAATGAAAAAAAGTAGTTATTGAAAGCTAGTGACAGAGTCTGTGTCTACAGTGTGAGATGAAGGCTCCATTTGACAATACTGTTTCCCAAAGCATGCATCCTAAGTGCATCCTGTTATGTCAGAAGAAGATATGGATGAATAGCAGCCCCAGTGTGCCTTCTAGTCTTCTGAGGGATACCAGAATAGGGAGACTGGGAGGAAACAACCATGCACTTGGGCACATCACCACTTTGCTGGACAGGACCAAGAGATTAGATGGTAAGTGACCTCTCAAAATAGTGTATTCTACACTTACACTACTAGAAGCTACTTTTTAGTTCCTTTGTGCCCTTAGCAATATCCTGAAACAAGACATGCCTGCTATCCTCCAAATGATAACTCTTCAAGAACTAGTTAGCTGGACACATAATCAAAATGTATGAAATTTTCTGGTGCACGTTGTTTTGTTGCCTGAAACAGGCTGATACTGTCCTGTTATTTACAGATGTCCTTGTAGGGACTTCTGTGCTAGATGCCATTTCTTGATTGTTCATTTTGCAGTGCAAGTTACCTACGACATATAAAAGCCTCTCCACTCAAGGGCATTTAGTGCTTTAATTTGAAATTATTATTCCACAGTTTTTGTGGTAAAGCAAAAAAAAAAAAGAATTCAGGCCATTAAACAACAAAAGAAATTCAACCCCTTCCCTCAAATTACATTTAGTACTTGATAGTGTTTAACAAACTTTTATATAGAAAGAAAAATCAAAATGTCATAAAAAATTCTAAAACATCATAGTTTTGCAAACTGTAATATATACATTAAATGAATGACAGTTTGTTATGATCATATTATTAACACATTAAAAGCTCTCTGTAACTGCTACAGAGTAATTTAGAGGAATAGTGATCTGGGAAGAAAACCCAGAGATACACTTATGAGACATACTCTAACCTTGGGCAACCATTCAGTCTTCACTTTCTCAGGGCTCACAGTATAACAAAAACAGCACTCCATTTCCTGGAAGATCCAGGGAAAGATTGTGTTGAACTGCATTAATTACTTCCCCCAAATAATAATAAATTTACATTCTTATGAGCTTTCATCTAACATAAATACTGTAAGATGTAAGTATGATCAAAAAGAAAGGATATGCATGCCTGTTCCAAAATTAATTAGCCTTAGAAGGATGTAGCTAGTGATTAACTCTACAAATGAGTTATTAATAGACAAACCCTAAACCAATATTTTGATATGACAAATGAAGAACATTACCGTCCATACAACATCACCATTTTGAGTTCCCAGCTCAGTGGTAACCAAATGTAGTGGTTGTCATGTATTTACTAGAGTGAAGTGAGTATGTCTGAACACATCATCATCTTGTAATTATTATCTGCATGTATCTTATTTGCCTGTTAATGAGCTTTTTCTTATACAGTTAAGTGGTTGATTCTCCTTAGCAAATCATCCCCAACAACAATCGCCATTACAAAAGTAATACAGCTGTGTAGAGGTAGAAAACTGAAGAAAAAATACATACTTCCCAGTTGCTGATGAGTCCAGTTAAAGATGAAGTTCTCCACGCGCATTACTCCAGCATAGACTCAAGACAGTTTAACATTACATCTAAC
Source organism: Anser cygnoides (assembly GCF_040182565.1). Lineage (NCBI taxonomy): Eukaryota > Metazoa > Chordata > Aves > Anseriformes > Anatidae > Anser > Anser cygnoides. The sequence continues at coordinate 2,364,967 of NC_089903.1, read as the reverse complement.
AGGGTAGGACCGTGGACTCCACTGGTAAGGGTGCTATCCCTCTCTCTCCCTCTCTTCCGTTTTCATTCCCCATGCTTACCAAGGCTTATATATGTCCTTTCACTACTTTTCTTGCACTGGATCATGGGACTGCATTGTAACAATTAAGCTGATCTAACACAAAGATAGCTCACAAAACCAAACAAAATTCCTAGATAGTAACTTTTCCAGTGGGTCAGCATGCCGAACTAACTGCCCTAATACTTTTGCCACTAGAGGTACATGAGGCAGAAGAACTGCCCTAATACTCCTGTCACAAGAGGCGTGTTATAACTTCCATACCAGAGAGGCACATGAGAACTACCTCAGAAAGATGCAAACTACCATACCAGAACTGCCCTAAATACCACAAGAGATTGTCTTAGATTGTGCTTTTGTAAGTATTTTTGTAAGTATTTTTGACAAATTTTATTTTAAAATTTTAGTAACTAAAAATAATTAAAAAGAAAGCTTGAATTGTAATAATTTCTTTTAAATTCCATTTATCTATCACTAAATAGAACATGCCCATCTACTCACTCAAAAACTCAGCTCTCACCGATAATTTGGAGCACTCAGCCGACTTGCAGGACAGTGCTCTTTAAGTGAGAAATATAGAAGTATGAAAAGACAGATCAGGAGGCTTACCACATTAGAAAATAAATGTTGCTTTGCAACAAGTAGTGCCATAACCACACCAGGTAGGCCTTTAAGAAAAAATGGCAAAACCTTTTCCTTAATCCAAGTACACAGAACCACTAGAGGACTTTGAATCTCTGATGATAGAGTTTCATATAGCATAGACCAAAACTAGTCAACTTCTGAGAAAGGGAGAATACTCAAAACAGCTTGGGAAACAACATAAAGGTTTTGAAAACAAAGGCTAACTTCTCCAGCTGTGTACCTTCAAGGCAAATCCATAATTTCAGTCCAGCAACTCTCTGACGCTTTCAGCAAGCACTACATTGTAACCCTCCAAGTGCCTACAGGAAAATCTTTTCCCTGTAGGACTACTTTTAAAGGGTTAATTTTGGATCTATTGCTTGCTTGTCTGAAAAGTTTCCAAGTCTGCACTTCTCTTTCAAACTCTCTTCTTGCTTATACACTAAAATTCCAGAAAATAATCTGAACTGAGCATCCTCAGTTGTGCTGGGGGAAAACAGATCCTCTTCCTCTGCAAGAGGTTTCAGTCTGACACGAAATACAGCCCCGACATCAAAGCAAACAGGCAGGCATTTAAAAGAATGCTGAGAGCCCCACTCAGTAAATAGCTAAAACCACATAATAGATACACCATCCCCAAGCCCTGTAAAGTTATCTGTTACAAGCTAGCTGAAACAATGAAAAGTTAGTTTTCCTACCTGTGACTGTGAAGGAGTGCATTGAAAGCCAATCCATCAGACCAGCTACTGTTATATCCAAATGTTATCAACATTTTCCAATGTCATAAATCTTTTGGGGGGGGGTCCTAAAAGTGACCTCACGGGGAGGGATTTTGGGGGATTTTCACCCAAAATTTGGGGTCTGGGGGGGGGAATCCTACAGGCACACCACAAGCAGCGGTTTTGGGGGAAATTTCCCAAATTTGGTTTTTTTTTTCGGGGGGGTCCCTAATTGGGGTCACAAGCAGCGGGTTTCGGGGGAAAATCCCCAAATTTGAGGATTTTTGAGGAAATTTCCCCAAACTTAGTGTTTTCTTTGAGGAGGGGGCCCCAAAACGGGGTCGCAAGCAGCGGTTTTGGGGGAATTTCCCCAGATTTTGGGACTTTTGGGGGGATTTCCCCAAATTTGGGGGGTTTCAGTGGGGGTGGGGGGTCTCAAACGTGGGTAACAAAGTGCAGGTTTTGGGCGATTTCCCCCAAAAAAGTTTGTTTTTTTTTTAAGGGGGTGTCCCCGTGCCCCCCCCCTTTGTGTCACAAGCAGCAGCTTTTGGGGCCGTTTCCCCGGATTTTGGGGCATTTTCCCTGGATTTTGGGGCTTTTTTTTTGGGGAGGGGGGGATTTCCCTAAATTCTTTTTTGGGGGGGCTCATTTGAGGACTCAAATGCCCCCCCCCAAGTCATTTAGGGTCAGGGGGAACCCCAAAATGCCCCCTCCCAATGATTTAGGGTGCCGGGGGCCCCCCCCCCCAAATCGTTTGGGGGGGGGGGTCCCAAACAGCGGGATTTAGGGGATTTCCCCCAAAATTTGGGGTCGGGGGGGGCGCAGGGGTAAGAAATGTATTTTTTTTTAGGGGATTTTTTTTAGGGGACCCCAAAATGCCCCCCCCAATGATTTAGGGTGCGGGGGGGGGCTCAAAATGCACCCCCCAGGGTGTTTAAGGTAAGGGGGGGGCCCCAAAATGCCCCCCCAAATCGTTTAGGGTGTGGGGGGGGTCCCAAACAGCGGGATTCAGGGGATTTGCCCCAAAATTTGGGGTCGGGGGGGGCGCAGGGGTAAGAAATGTATTTTTTTAGGGGATTTTCCTCTAAATTTTAAGGGGGGGGGCAAAACTGCGGGTTTTGGGGGATTTCTCCCCAAAATAAGGGTTGGTTTTTTTTTTGGGGGGTAACTGCGGTCACAAATGGGTTTGGGGGAGTTTTCCCCAAATTTGGGGTTTTGAGGGGTCCCAGCAGCAGCTTCGGGGGGATTTCACCCCAAAATGGGGGGGGCACAAATAGCAGCTTTGGGGGATTCCCCCAAATTTGGGGGTCTTTTGGGGGGGGTCCCCAAAAGTGACATCACGGGGAGGGATTTGGGGGGATTTTCACCCAAAATTTGGGGTCTGCGGGGAGGAATCCTACAGGCACACCACAAGCAGCGGTTTTGGGGGAAATTTCCCAAATTTGTTTTTTTTTTTTTCGGGGGGGGGGTCCCTAATTGGGGTCACAAGCAGCGGGTTTCGGGGAAAATCCCCAAATTTGAGGATTTTTGAGGAAATTTCCCCAAACTTAGTGTTTTCTTTGAGGAGGGGGCCCCAAAACGGGGTCGCAAGCAGCGGTTTTGGGGGAATTTCCCCAGATTTTGGGACTTTTGGGGGGATTTCCCCAAATTTGGGGGTTTCAGTGGGGGTGGGGGGTCTCAAACGTGGGTAACAAAGTGCAGGTTTTGGGCGATTTCCCCCAAAAAAGTTTGTTTTTTTTTTAAGGGGGTGTCCCCGTGCCCCCCCTTTGTGTCACAAGCAGCAGCTTTTTGGGGCCGTTTCCCCGGATTTTGGGGCCGTTTCCCTGGATTTTGGGGCTTTTTTTTTTGGGGGGGGGGGATTTCCCTAAATTCTTTTTTGGGGGGCTCATTTGAGGACTCAAATGCCCCCCCAAGTCATTTAGGGTCAGGGGGAACCCCAAAATGCCCCCAATGATTTCGGGTGTTGGGGGGCTCAAAATGCCCCCCAAATCATTCAGGGTGGGGGTGGGGACCCCAAAATGCCCCCCCAGGGTGTTTTACGTGTGGGGGGGCACAATGCCCCCCAAATCGTTTAGATGGGGGGAGTCCCAAACAGCGGGATTTAGGGGATTTCCCCCAAAATTTGGGGTCGGGGGGCGCAGGGGTAAGAAATGTATTTTTTTTAGGGGATTTTCCTCTAAATTTTAAGGGGGGGGGCAAAACTGCGGGTTTTGGGGGATTTCTCCCCAAAATAAGGGTTGGTTTTTTTTTGGGGGGGGGTAACTGGGGTCACAAATGGGTTTGGGGGAGTTTTCCCCAAATTTGGAGTTTTGAGGGGTCCCAGCAGCAGCTTCGGGGGGATTTCACCCCAAAATGGGGGGGGGCACAAATAGCAGCTTTGGGGGATTCCCCCAAATTTTGGGGTCTCGGGGGGGGGTCCTAAAAGTGACCTCACGGGGAGGGATTTTGGGGGGATTTTCACCCAAAATTTGGGGTCTGGGGGGGAATCCTACAGGCACACCACAAGTTTTGGGGGAAATTCCCCAAATTTGGGGGTTTTGCTGAGGGGGGACGGGGGGGTCCCAAAAAGGGGTCGCAAGCAGCGGTTTTGGGGGAATTTCCCTCGATTTTGGGACTTTTGGGGAGATTTCCCCAAATTGCGGGGGTTTCGGGGGGGGGTCTCAAACGTGGGTAACAAAGTGCAGGTTTTGGGCGATTTCCCCAAAAGTTTGTTTTTTTTAAGGGGGTGTCCCCGTGCCGCCCCCCCCTTTGCGTCACAAGCAGCAGCTTTTTGGGGCCGTTTCCCCCAAATTTGGGGCTTTTGGGGGGTCCCTGATTGGGGGGGAAGAGGTTTTTGGGGGGAATTCCCTGAAATTTTAGTGGTTTTTTTCGGGGGGGAGGGGGGGTGTCCCAAAACGGGTCACAAGCAGCAGCTTTTGGGGCTGTTTCCCTGGATTTTGGGGCATTTTCCCTGGATTTTGGGGCTTTTTTTTGGGGGAGGGGGGATTTCCCTAAATTCTTTTTTGGGGGGGCTCATTTGAGGACTCAAATGCCCCCCCCCAAGTCATTTAGGGTCAGGGGGAACCCCAAAATGCCCCCCCAATGATTTCGGGTGCCGGGGGGCTCAAAATGCCCCCCAAATCATTTGGGGTGGGAGGGGCCCTACAATGCCCCCCCCCCAAGGCCCTAAAGGTAAGGGGGGCCCCAAAATGCCCCCCCCAAATCGTTTGGGGGGGTCCCAAACAGCGGGATTTAGGGGATTTCCCCCAAAATTTGGGGTCGGGGGCGCAGGGGTAAGAAATGTATTTTTTTTAGGGGATTTTCCCCTGAATTTTAAGGGGGGGGGCAAAACTGCGGGTTTTGGGGGATTTCTCCCCAAAATAAGGGTTGGTTTTTTTGGGGGGGGGGTAACTGGGGTCACAAATGGGTTTGGGGGAGTTTTCCCCAAATTTGGGGTTTTGAGGGGTCCCAGCAGCAGCTTCGGGGGGATTTCACCCCAAAATGGGGCGGGGGCACAAATAGCAGCTTTGGAGGATTCCCCCCAAATTTTGGGGTCTCGGGGGGGGGGGGGTCCTAAAAGTGACCTCACGGGGAGGGATTTTGGGGATTTTCACCCAAAATTTGGGGTCTGGGGGAATCCTACAGGCACACCACAAGCAGCGGTTTTGGGGGAAATTTCCCAAATTTGGTTTTTTTTTCGGGGGGGGGGGTCCCTAATTGGGGTCACAAGCAGCGGGTTTCGGGGGAAAATCCCCAAATTTGAGGATTTTTGAGGAAATTTCCCCAAACTTAGTGTTTTCTTTGAGGAGGGGGCCCCAAAACGGGGTCGCAAGCAGCGGTTTTGGGGGAATTTCCCTCGATTTTGGGACTTTTGGGGGGATTTCCCCAAATTGGGGGGTTTCAGTGGGGGGTGGGTCTCAAACGTGGGTAACAAAGTGCAGGTTTTGGGCGATTTCCCCCAAAAAAGTTTGTTTTTTTTTAAGGGGGTGCCCCCGTGCCCCCCCCCTTTGCGTCACAAGAAGCAGCTTTTTGGGGGCATTTCCCCCAAATTTGGGGCTTTTGGGGGGTCCCTGATTGGGGGGGAAGAGGTTTTTGGGGGGAATTCCCTGAAATTTTAGTGTTTTTTTTCGGGGGGGGGTGTCCCAAAACGGGTCACAAGCAGCAGCTTTTGGGGCCGTTTCCCTGGATTTTGGGGCTTTTTTTTTTGGGGAGGGGGGATTTCCCTAAATTCTTTTTTGGGGGGGCTCATTTGAGGACTCAAATGCCCCCCCCAAGTCATTTAGGGTCAGGGGGAACCCCAAAATGCCCCCCCAATGATTTCGGGTGCCGGGGGGCTCAAAATGCCCCCCAAATCATTTGGGGTGGGAGGGGCCCTACAATGCCCCCCCCAAGGCCCTAAAGGTAAGGGGGGGCCCCAAAATGCCCCAAATCATTCAGGGTGGGGGTGGGGACCCCAAAATGCCCCCCAGGGTGTTTTAGGTAAAGGGGGGCCCCAAAATGCCCCCCCCAAATCGTTTGGGTGTGGGGGGGAGTCCCAAACAGCGGGATTTAGGGGATTTCCCCCAAAATTTGGGGTCGGGGGGCGCAGGTGTAAGAAATGTATTTTTTTTAGGGGATTTTCCTCTAAATTTTAAGGGGGGGGGCAAAACTGCGGGTTTGGGGGGATTTCTCCCCAAAATAAGGGTTGGTTTTTTTGGGGGGGGGGGGTAACTGGGGTCACAAATGGGTTTGGGGGAGTTTTCCCCAAATTTGGGGTTTTGAGGGGTCCCAGCAGCAGCTTCGGGGGGATTTCACCCCAAAATGGGTGGGGGGCACAAATAGCAGCTTTGGGGGATTCCCCCAAATTTGGGGGTCTTTTGGGGGGGGTCCCCAAAAGTGACATCACAGGGAGGGATTTGGGGGATTTTCACCCAAAATTTGGGGTCTGGGGGGGAATCCTACAGGCACACCACAAGTTTTGGGGGAAATTCCCCAAATTTGGGGGTTTTGCTGGGGGGAGGGGGTCCCAAAAGGGGGCCACAAGCAGTGGTTTTGGGGGAATTTCCCTCGATTTTGGGACTTTTGCGGGGATTTCCCCAAATTGGGGGGTTTCGGTGGGGGGGGTCTCAAACGTGGGTAACAAAGTGCAGGTTTTGGGCGATTTCCCCCAAAAAGTTTGTTTTTTTTTAAGGGGGTGTCCCCGTGCCCCCCCCCTTGCATCACAAGCAGCAGCTTTTTGGGGCATTTCCCCCAAATTCGGGGCTTTTGGTGGGTCCCTGATTGGAGGGGGGGAAGAGGTTTTGGGGGAATTCCCTGAAATTTTAGTGGTTTTTTCGGGGGGGGGTGTCCCAAAACGGGTCACAAGCAGCAGCTTTTGGGGCCGTTTCCCCGGATTTTGGGGCCGTGCCCCGGATTTTGGGGCTTTTTTTTTTTGGGGGGGGGGGGATTTCCCTAAATTCTTTTTTGGGGGGCTCATTTGAGGACTCCCCCTTATTGGGGGGCGCTCATTTGGTGCCCCCCTTCTGGTTCTTTTTTGGGGGGGGGGAGGGCTCACATATGGCCCCCTATTTTGGGGCTAAAATACCCCCCCGGGTGTTTAAGGGAGGGGGACCCCAGAATCCCCCCAAATTATTTAGGGTGCGGGTGGCGGTCCCAAAATGTCCCCCTCCAATGATTTAGGGTCGGGGGGGCTCAAAATGCCCCCAAATCATTTGGGGTGGGAGGGGGCCCTACAGTGCCCCCCCCGAGGTGCTTAAGGTAAGGGGGGGACCCCAAAATGCCCCCCCAAGTCATTTAGGGTCAGGGGGACCCCAAAATCCCCCCAAATTATTTAGGGTGAGGGGGGGCCCAAAATGCCCCCCAGGGTGTTTAAGGGAAGGGGGACCCCACAATCCCCCCCCAAATTATTTAGGTTGCGGGTGGGGGTCCCAAAATGTCCCCCTCCAATGATTTGGGGGCGGGGGGGTCCCTCAAAATCCCCCCCAAATCATTTGGGGTGGGAGGGGCCCTACAATGCCCCCCCAAAGGCCTAAAGGTAAGGGGGGCCCCAAAATGCCCCCCCCCCATATCGTTTGGGGGGGGGGTCCCAAACAGCGGGATTTAGGGGATTTGCCCCAAAATTTGGGGTCGGGGGCGGCGCAGGGGTAAGAAATGTATTTTTTTGGGGGGATTTTCCCCCAAATTTTAAGGGGGGGTGGGGCAAAACTGCGGGTTTTGGGGGATTTCTCCCCAAAATAAGGGTTGGTTTTTTTGGGGGGGGGGTAACTGGGGTCACAAATGGGTTTGGGGGAGTTTTCCCCAAATTTGGGGTTTTGAGGGGTCCCAGCAGCAGCTTCGGGGGGATTTCACCCCAAAATGGGGGGGGCACAAATAGCAGCTTTGGGGGATTCCCCCCAAATTTGGGGGTCTTTTGGGGGGGGGTCCCCAAAAGTGACATCACGGGGAGGGATTTTGGGGGAAATTCCCCAAATTTGGGGGTTTTGCTGGGGGGGTGTCCCAAAAGGGGCCACAAGCGGCGGGTTTTGAGGAAATTTCCCCAGATTTTGGGTTTTTGCTGAGGGGGGGTCCCGAAAAGGGGCCACAAGCAGTGGTTTTGGGGAAATTTCCCCCGATTTTGGGACTTTTGGGGGGATTTCCCCAAATTTGGGGGTTTCAGTGGGAGGGGGGTCTCAAACGTGGGTAACAAAGTGCAGGTTTTGGGCGATTTCCCCCAAACCTTTGATTTTTTTTAAGGGGGTGTCCCCGTGCCCCCCCCTTTGCGTCACAAGCAGCAGCTTTTTGGGGGCATTTCCCCCAAATTTGGGGCTTTTTGGGGGTCCCTGATTGGAAGGGGGGGAAGAGGTTTTTGGGGGAATTCCCTGAAATTTTAGTGGTTTTTTTCGGGGGGGGGGTGGTGGGGTCCCAAAACGGGTCACAAGCAGCAGCTTTTGGGGCCGTTTCCCCGGATTTTGGGGCCGTTTCCCCGGATTTTGGGGCTTTTTTTTTGGGGGGGGGGGGGGGATTTCCCTAAATTCTTTTTTGGGGGGGCTCATTTGAGGACTCCCCCTTATTGGGGGGGCGCTCATTTGGTGCCCCCCTTCTGGTTCTTTTTGGGGGGGGGGGAGGGCTCACATATGGCCCCCTATTTTGGGGCTAAAATACCCCCCGGGTGTTTAAGGGAGGGGGACCCCAGAATCCCCCCAAATTATTTAGGGTGCGGGTGGGGGTCCCAAAATGTCCCCTCCAATGATTAAGGGTCGGGGGGGCTCAAAATGCCCCCCAAATCATTTGGGGTGGGAGGGGGCCCTACAGTGCCCCCCCCCGAGGTGCTTAAGGTAAGGGGGGGCCCCAAAATGCCCCCCCCAATCGTTTGGGGGGGGTCCCAAACAGCGGGATTTAGGGGATTTCCCCAAAATTTGGGGTCGGGGGGCGCAGGGGTATGAAATGTATTTTTTTTAGGGGATTTTCCCCCAAATTTTAAGGGGGAGGGGCAAAACTGCGGGTTTTGGGGGATTTCTCCCCAAAATAAGGGTTGGTTTGGTCCCCAAAAGTGACGTCACGGGGAGGGATTTGGGGGGATTTGCCCCAAAATTTGGGGTCTGGGGGGGGGAATCCTACAGGCACACCACAAGTTTTGGGGGAAATTCCCCAAATTTGGGGGTTTTGCTGGGGGGAGGGGGTCCCAAAAGGGGTCGCAAGCAGCGGTTTTCGGGGAATTTCCCTCGATTTTGGGACTTTTGGGGTGATTTCCCCAAATTTGGGGGTTTCGGTGGGGGGGAGGGGGTTCTGAAACGTGGGTAACAAAGTGCAGGTTTTGGGCGATTTCCCCAAAAAATTTGTTTTTTTTTTAAGGGGGTGTCCCCGTGCCCCCCCCCTTGCGTCACAAGCAGCAGCTTTTTGGGGCGTTTCCCCCAAATCTGGGGCTTTTGGGGGGTCCCTGATTGGAGGGGGGGGGGAAGAGGTTTTTGGGGGAATTCCCTGAAATTTCAGTGGTTTTTTTCGGGGGGGGGGCGGTGTCCCTAAGCGGGTCACAAGCAGCAGCTTTTGGGGCCGTTTCCCCGGATTTTGGGGCTTTTTTTTGGGGGGGGGGGATTTCCCTAAATTCTTTTTTGGGGGGGGGCTCATTTGAGGACTCCCCCTTATTGGGGGGGGGCTCATTTGATGCCCCCCTTCTGGTTCTTTTGTGGGGGGGGCTCACATATGGCCCCCTATTTTGGGGTCCCCAAATCCCCCCCGTGGGGGCCTTGGGGTGTAGGGGGAGACCCCATGGGATTGCCCGGATTTTGGGGCTTTTTCCCCGGATTTTGGGGCTATTTTTTGGGGGGGGGGGATTTCCCTAAATTCTTTTTTGGGGGGCTCATTTGAGGACTCAAATGCCGCCCCCCAAGTCATTTAGGGTCAGGGGGGACTCCAAAATGCCCCCCAATGATTTAGGGTCGGGGGGCTCAAAATGCCCTCCCCAGGGTGTTTTAGGTAAAGGGGGGCCCCAAAATGCCCCCCAAATCATTCAGGGTGGGGACGCCAAAATGCCTCCCCCAAATCGTTTGGGTGTGGGGGGGAGTCCCAAACAGCGGGATTTAGGGGATTTCCCCCAAAATTTGGGGTCGGGGGGCGCAGGGGTAAGAAATGTATTTTTTTTAGGGGATTTTCCTCTAAATTTTAAGGGGGGGCAAAACTGCGGGTTTTGGGGGATTTCTCCCCAAAATAAGGGTTGTTTTTTTTTGGGGGGGGGGGTAACTGGGGTCACAAATGGGTTTGGGGGAGTTTTCCCCAAATTTGGGGTTTTGAGGGGTCCCAGCAGCAGCTTCGGGGGATTTCACCCCAAAATGGGGGGGGGGGGGGGCACAAATAGCAGCTTTGGGGGATTCCCCCCAAATTTGGGGGTCTCGGGGGGGGTCCTAAAAGTGACCTCACGGGGAGGGATTTTGGGGATTTTCACCCAAAATTTGGGGTCTGGGGGGGGAATCCTACAGGCACAGCACAAGCAGCGGTTTTGGGGGAAATTCCCCAAATTTGGGGGTTTTGCTTGGGGGGGGAGGGGGTGTCCCAAAAGGGGTCGCAAGAAGCGGTTTTGGGGGAATTTCCCCAGATTTTGGGTTTTTGCTGAGGGGGTCCCCGAAACGGGGTCACAAGCAGCGGTTTTGGGGGAAATTTCCCCCAATTTTGGGACTTTTGGGGAGATTTCCCCAAATTGGGGGGTTTCGGTGTGGGGGTCTCAAACGTGGGTAACAAAGTGCAGGTTTTGGGGGATTTCCCCCAAAAGTTTTTGTTTTTTTCTTTTTGGGGGGTGTCCCCGTGCCCCCCCCTTTGCGTCACAAGCAGCAGCTTTTTGGGGCGTTTCCCCCAAATTTGGGGCTTTTGGGGGGTCCCAGATTGGAGGGGGGGGAAGAGGTTTTTGGGGGAATTCCCTGAAATTTTAGTGTTTTTTTTCGGGGGGGGGGGGTGTCCCAAAACGGGTCACAAGCAGCAGCTTTTGGGGCCGTTTCCCCGGATTTTGGGGCCGTTTCCCCGGGTTTTGGGGCTTTTCTTTTTGGGGGGGGGGGCGGATTTCCCTAAATTCTTTTTTGGGGGGCTCATTTGAGGACTCCCCCCCCCCCTTTTGGGTGCCCCCACCCCCAAATTCCCCCCCCGCCTCGTCTGTGCCCCCCCCGCCTCGTCTGTGCCCCCCCCAAATTTTTGGGGGGTGGGGGCTGTTTTCGGGGCCCCCCACCCCAAAAAAAAACACGGTGGGGTCCGGGAGGGAGCGGCGTTTATGTACAGGCGGGGGGGGCAGAAGTGGGGGGGCCCCCCGGGAGAACGAGGCACTTGGGTGGGGGGGACCCCAAAATGCCCTCCCCCAATGATTTAGGGTGAGGGGGGCCCCAAAATGCCCCCCCAGGGTGTTTTAGGTAAAGGGGGGGCCCCAGAATCCCCCCCAAATTATTTAGGGTGCGGGTTGGGGTCCCAAAAATCCCCCCCAAGTCATTTAGGGTCAGGGGGAACCCCAAAATGCCCCCCAATGATTTAGGGTGGGGGGGTCCTCAAAATCCCCCCCAAATCATTTGGGGTGGGAGGGGCCCTACAATGCCCCCCCCAAGGCCCTAAAGGTAAGGGGGGCCCCAAAATGCCCCCCCAAATCATTCAGGGTGGGGGTGGGGACCCCAAAATGCCCCCCCAGGGTGTTTTAGGTAAAGGGGGGCCCCAAAATGCCCCCCCCCAAATCGTTTGGGTGTGGGGGGGGGTCCCAAACAGCGGGATTTAGGGGATTTCCCCCAAAATTTGGGGTCGGGGGGGCGCAGGGGTAAGAAATGTATTTTTTTTAGGGGATTTTCCCCCAAATTTTAAGGGGGGGGGCAAAACTGCGGGTTTTGGGGGATTTCTCCCCAAAATAAGGGTTGGTTTTTTGGGGGGGGGGGTAACTGGGGTCACAAATGGGTTTGGGGGAGTTTTCCCCAAATTTGGGGTTTTGAGGGGTCCCAGCAGCAGCTTCGGGGGGATTTCACCCCAAAATGGGGGGGGGCCACAAATAGCAGCTTTGGGGGATTCCCCCCAAATTTGGGGGTCTTTTGGGGGGGTCCTAAAAGTGACCTCACGGGGAGGGATTTTGGGGATTTTCACCCAAAATTTGGGGTCTGGGGGAATCCTACAGGCACACCACAAGCAGCGGTTTTGGGGGAAATTCCCCAAATTTTGGGTTTTCTTGGGGGGGGGGGGTGTCCCAAAAGGGGTCGCAAGCGGCGGGTTTTGGGGGAATTTCCCCAGATTTTGGGTTTTTGCTGGGGGGGTTCCCCGAGACGGGGCCACAAGCAGTGGTTTTGGGGGAATTTCCCTCGATTTTGGGACTTTTGGGGGGATTTCCCCAAATTTGGGGGGTTTCGGTGGGGAGGGGGTCTCAAACGTGGGTAACAAAGTGCAGGTTTTGGGCGATTTCCCCCCAAAAGGTTTTGGTTTTTTCATTTTTGGGGGTGTCCCCGTGCCCCCCCCCCCTTTGCGTCACAAGCAGCAGCTTTTTGGGGGCATTTCCCCCAAATTCGGGGCTTTTGGGGGTCCCTGATTGGAGGGGGGAGAAGAGGTTTTTGGGGGAATTCCCTGAAATTTAGTGGTTTTTTTCGGGGGGGGGGGGGCTAAACGGATCACAAGCAGCAGCTTTTGGGGCCGTTTCCCCGGATTTTGGGGCCGTTTCCCCGGATTTTGGGGCTTTTTTTTGGGGGGGGGGGGGATTTCTTTTTGGGGGGGGCTCATTTGAGGACTTCCCCCCCCTTATTGGGGGGGCGCTCATTTGGTGTCCCCCTTCCGGTTCTTTCGGGGGGGGCTCACATATGGCCCCCCTCCAATTTTGGGGGGAGGGTTCCCATTTGAGCCCCTTCCGTCAAATTTCTTTGGGGGGGGCTCATTTGGGACCCCCCTCAATTTATTTTGGGGGGAAGCTCTTTTGGTGCCCCCCTCCATATTTTCAGGGGGTGGGGGTCATTTGGGGCCCCCCTTAAATATTTTATGGTGGGGGGGTCTTGAGGCCCCCCTCAGATTTTCGGGGGGTCTCATTTGGGGCCCCTCCCCTCCATATTTGGGGGCGCGTGGCTCAATTGTGGCCCCCCCTCAAATATTTTTTCGCGGGGGGGTGTTCATTGGGGCCCCTGCTCAAGATTTTTATGGTGGGGGGGCCTCAGTTGGGACCCCCTCACTTTATTTTGGGGGGGGGGCTCATCTGAGGACCCCCTTCCCGATTTCTTTGGGGGGGGCTCTCACTTGCCCCCCCTTTTTTTCGGGGGGGGCTCACTTGGGCGCCCCCTTTATTTTTCGGGGGGGGGGGCCTTAGGGTCGCCCCCGACCCCGTTTTGGGGTCCCTAATTTGCGGGGTGACCCCACGGCACCGGGCCTGGGTGGGTTTTGGGGTCCCTAGGGGGTGCTCAGGGTGGGGGGGGTCCTTAGGGCTGCCCCCGGCCCTATTTTGGGGTCCGCAAATCCCCCCGGGGGGGCCTTGGGGTGCAGGGGGAGACCCCATGGGATTGCCCCCCCTTGGGGTGCCCAGGGTTTGGGGTGACCCCATAGGGCTGGGTCCGGTCCCTTTTGGGGTTCCCGGGGGGTCCCTAAGGGGGGGGGAGTGGGGGCCTTTAGGGTTGCCCCCAGCCCCTTTTGGGGTCCCGGGGGGGTCCCCAGGATTTGGGGCGGCCCCATGGGACTCCCCCCATTTTGGGGTCTGAGGGGGGTCCCCGGGCTTCCCCCCCCCATTTCGGGGTCCCCCCACCCTCTCTCCCCCCGCCGCTGCCCCCCCCAGCTCGGCCGCCGCAGGCGGGGACGCCCCGGCCAGCGCCCCCCCGAGCCCAAGGGCACCGAGGCGCCGCCGACCCCCCCGGGACCCCCCTGCCGGAGGTGAGACCCCAAAACGGGGCGTGCCCCCCCACACTGGGTGTGTGACCCCCCCCAGTTGTCCTCTTGGGACCCCAAATCCCCCCCTTGTGTGTCCCCTCCCCCCCAAATTCTCCCCCTTTGCCCCCCCCCCCCGGGGTGCCGCCCCCCCCCTTTTTGGGGTACCCCCCCAATCCTCCTTCGCTTTTTGGACCCCCCCAAATTCTCCCCCTTTTTGCCCCCCCCCCCCCCAAATCCTTCTCCCACTTTTGCCCCCTCCTCCCTTTTGGGACTGCCCCCCCCCAAAATCCCCCCCCCCCGCCGCCATTTTGGGTGCCCCATCCCAAATCCCCCCCTTTTGTGCCCCCCCCCAAATTCCCCCCACTCACCCCCCTCTCCCCACAGGTCTCCGCCGCCCCCCCGCCGCCAAGTGATCCCACCACCACCACGGGGGGGGGGCACAAGGAGGGGCCCACACCAGGTGCCCCCCATGGTTTTTGGGCCCCCCATGGTTTTTGGGCCCCGCAATGTTTTTTGCCCCCCCCCAATATTTCCCAGTTGAAGGACCCCCCACAGTAAAGATGTTTGAACCGCAGCGACCTCCCCGCCTCGTCTGTGCCCCCCCCCAAATTTTTTTTGGGGGGGGGGGCTGTTTTCAGGGCCCCCCACCCCAAAAAAACCACGGTGGGGTCCGGGAGGGAGCGGCGTTTATGTACAGGCGGGGGGGCAGAAGTGGGGGCCCCCCGGGAGAACGAGGCACTTGGGTGGGGGACCCCAAAATGCCCCCCCGTCATTTGGGGTGCGAGGGGCCCTACAATGCCCCCCCCCAAGGCCCTAAAGGTAAGGGGGGCCCCAAAATGCCCCCCAAATCGTTTAGGGTGTGGGGGGGTCCGAAACAGCGGGATTTAGGGGATTTGCCCCAAAATTTGGGGTCGGGGGGGGCGCAGGGGTAAGAAATGTATTTTTTTTAGGGGATTTTCCCCCAAATTTTAAGGGGGGGCAAAACTGCGGGTTTTGGGGGATTTCTCCCCAAAATAAGGGTTGGTTTTTTTTTGGGGGGGGGGGGTAACTGGGGTCACAAATGGGTTTGGGGGAGTTTTCCCCAAATTTGGGGTTTTGAGGGGTCCCAGCAGCAGCTTCGGGGGGATTTCACCCCAAAATGGGGGGGGGCACAAATAGCAGCTTTGGGGATTCCCCCCAAATTTGGGGGTCTTTTGGGGGGGGTCCTAAAAGTGACCTCACGGGGAGGGATTTTGGGGATTTTCACCCAAAATTTGGGGTCTGGGGGGGAATCCTACAGGCACACCACAAGCAGCGGTTTTGGGGGAAATTTCCCAAATTTTGGGTTTTCTTGGCGGGGGGGGCGGGGGGTCCCAAAAAGGGGTCGCAAGCGGCGGGTTTTGGGGGAATTTCCCCAGATTTTGGGTTTCTGCTGAGGGGTGGGGGTCTCAAAAAGGGGTCACAAGCAGTGGTTTTGGGGGAATTTCCCCCGATTTTGGGACTTTTGGGGAGATTTCCCCAAATTTGGGGGTTTCGGTGTGGGGGGGTCTCAAACGTGGGTAACAAAGTGCAGGTTTTGGGCGATTTCCCCCTAAAACAGTTTTGTTTTTTTCTTTTTGGGGGGTGTCCCCGTGCCCCCCCCCTTTGCGTCACAAGCAGCAGCTTTTTGGGGGCATTTCCCCCAAATTTGGGGCTTTTGGGGGGTCCCTGATTGGGGGGGAAGAGGTTTTTGGGAGGAATTCCCTGAAATTTTAGTGGTTTTTTTCGGGGGGGGGCTGTCCCTAAACGGGTCACAAGCAGCAGCTTTTTGGGGCCGTTTCCCCGGATTTTGGGGCCGTTTCCCCGGATTTTGGGGCTTTTTTTTTTTTTTTTTTTTTGGTGGGGATTTCCCTAAATTCTTTTTGCCGGGGGGCTCATTTGAGGACCCCCTTCTGGTTCTTTTTGGGGGGGGGGGGGGCTCACTTATGGACCCCGCCTCCAATTTTGGGGGGAGGGGTCCCATTTGGGCCCCCCTCAAATTTCTTTGGGGGGGCTCATTTGGGACCCCCCCTCAATTTATTTTTGGGGGGGGGGAGCTCTTTTGGTGCCCCCCTCCATATTTTCAGGGGGGTGGGGGTCAATTGTGGCCCCCCTTAAATATTTTGGGGGGGGTCTTGAGGCCCCCCTCAGATTTTCGGGGGTCTCATTTGGGGCCCCTCCCCTCCATATTTTGGGCGGGAAGGCGTGTTCATTGGGGCCCCCCCTCAAGATTTTTATGGTGGGGGGGCCTCAGTTGGGACCCCCCTCTCTTTATTTTGGGGGGGGCCTATCTGAGGCCCCCTCCCGATTTCTTTTGGGGGGGGGCCTCTCACTTGCCCCCCTTTTTTTCGGGGGGGCGCCCTCAGTCGGGCTCCTCGTCGCCGCCCCCCTCCCCCAGGCGCCGCAGCTCGGTGCTGGCCTTGTCCTCGCCGCCCCCCCGGCAGCAGCAGCAGGGGGGGGTCCCGGGGGAGCCGCCCCCCCCCCTCGCTGAAGGGGCGCCCCCGCGTCTCGGGCAGCCGCAGGAAGGTGAAGAGGGCGAAGCCCCCAGCAGCGCTTCGAAGAACAGGAACACGAAGGGGCCCAGCGCCCGCTGGGGGGGGATTTGGGGGGGGGCGTTGGGGGGGGGCCTTGGGGTGCGGGGGCCCCCCCGGGGCGTTTGGCCCCCAGAGAGGGGCTTCCCCCCGTAACCCCCAAATTGTCCCCTGTTGCCCTCCGTCCCATTGTCTGCCCCCCATTACTGACCCCCCCACCCCAAAACCCCCCCATTGCCCCCCCACCCCATAACCCCCCCATTATTGCCCCCCATTGCCCCCCCACCCCGTAACCCCCCCATTATTGTCCCCCTGTTGCCCCCCCACCTCAATTGCCCCCTTAAATGTCCCCCCATTGCCCCCCACCCCGTAACCCCCCTATTGCCCCCATTACTGACCCCCCCACCCCAACCCCCCCATTATTGCCCCCATTGCCTCTCCAATTATTGCCCCCCCTCAGTTACCCCCTTAAATGTCCCATTATTGCCCCCCATAACCACCCCCATTATTGTCCCCCATTGCCCCCCGACCCCATAACCCCATAACCCCAAATTCCCCCCCCCCGGTCTCCTTTGGGTGCCCCCCCAAATTCCCCCCCCTCTCTTTTGGGTCCCCGCCCCCCTTTTGGGTGCCCCCCCGCCCATTTGGGTGCCCCCCCCCCAAATCCCCCCCTTTTGTGCCTCCCCCAAGTGATCCCACCACCACAACGGGGGGGGCACAAGGAGGGCAGCGCCCCCCCCCGCCTCGTCTGTGCCCCCCCGCCTCGTCTGTGCCCCCCCGCCTCGTCTGTGCCCCCCCCAAATTTTTGGGGGGGGTGGGGGCTGTTTTCGGGGCCCCCCACCCCAAAAAAACCACGGTGGGGTCCGGGAGGGAGCGGCGTTTATGTACAGGCGGGGGGGGGCAGAAGTGGGGGGGCCCCCCGGGAGAACGAGGCACTTGGGTGGGGGGGGGGGACCCCAAAATGCCCCCCCGACGTCATTTGGGGTGGGGGGAGCCCTAAAATGCCCCCCCCGAGGTGCTTAAGGTAAGGGGGGGACCCCAAAATGCCCCCCCCAATGATTTAGGGTCGGGGGGGGGCTCAAAATGCCCCCCCCAGGGTGTTTAAGGGAAGGGGGGACCCCAGAATCCCCCCCCCCAAATTATTTAGGGTGGGGGTGGGGGGTCCCAAAAATCTGCCCCCAATGATTTAGCGGGGGGGGGGGGGGGGTCCTCAAAATCCCCCCCCAAATCATTTGGGGTGGGAGGGGCCCCTACAATGCCCCCCCCCACCCCGCAGGCCCTAAAGGTAAGGGGGGGACCCCAAAATGCCCCCCCCAAATCATTCACTTGGGGGGGGGTCTCAAAATGCCCCCCCCCAGGGTGTTTAAGGGAAGGGGGCACCCCAGAATCCCCCCCCCCCCCAAATTATTTAGGGTGTGGGTGGGGGTCCCAAAAATCTGCCCCCAATGATTTGGGGGGGGGGGGTCCTCAAAATGCCCCCCCGAAATCATTTGGGGTGGGAGGGGCCCTACAATGCCCCCCCCCAAGGCCCTAAAGGTAAGGGGGGGACCCCAAAATGCTCCCCCCAGGGTGTTTTAGGTAAGAGGGGGGCCCCAAAAAGGGGCCTCAAGCAGCGGTTTTGGGGGAATTTCCCTCGATTTTGGGACTTTTGGGGAGATTTCCCAAAATTTGGGGGGTTTCGGTGTGGGGGGGGTCTCAAACGTGGGTAACAAAGTGCAGGTTTTGGGCGATTTCCCCCCAAAAGTTTATGGTTTTTTCTTTTTGGGGGGTGTCCCCGTGCCCCCCCCCCCTTTGCGTCACAAGCAGCAGCTTTTGGGGGCATTTCCCCCAAATTTGGGGCTTTTGGGGGGTCCCTGATTGGAGGCGGGGGGGGGGGGAAGAGGTTTTTGGCGGGAATTCCCTGAACTTTTAGTGTTTTTTTTCGGGGGGGGGGGGGCGGTGTCCCTAAGCGGGTCACAAGCAGCAGCTTTTGGGGCCGTTTCCCCGGATTTTGGGGCCGTTTCCCCGGATTTTGGGGCTTTTTTTTGGGGGGGGGGATTTCCCTAAATTCTTTTTTAGGGGGGCTCATTTGAGGACTCCCCCCCCCCCTTTTGGGTGCCCCCCCCCAAATTCCCCCACCCCCCTTTTGGGTGCCCCCCCCCCAAATTCCCCCCCCCCGCCTCGTCTGTGCCCCCCCCCCAAATTTTTTGGGGGGTGGGGGCTGTTTTCGGGGCCCCCCCACCCCAAAAAAACCCACGGTGGGGTCCGGGAGGGAGCGGCGTTTATGTACAGGCGGGGGGGGGGCAGAAGTGGGGGGGCCCCCCCGGGAGAACGAGGCACTTGGGTGGGGGGGGGGCCCCAAAATGCCCCCCCCAAATCATTTAGGGTGGGGGGGGGGTCCCTAATATCGTCCCACGATGATTTAGGGTGAGGGGGGGGCCCCAAAATGCCCCCCCAGGGTGTTTTAGGTAAGGGGGGGGCCCTAAAATG
This sequence comes from Anser cygnoides, assembly GCF_040182565.1. Classification (NCBI taxonomy): domain Eukaryota; kingdom Metazoa; phylum Chordata; class Aves; order Anseriformes; family Anatidae; genus Anser; species Anser cygnoides. The sequence goes on along the minus strand of NC_089903.1, from coordinate 2,346,288 downwards.
CCCCCCCCCAAATCGTTTAGGGTGGGGGGGGGTCCCAAACAGCGGGATTTAGGGGATTTCCCCCAAAATTTGGGGTCGGGGGGGCGCAGGGGTAAGAAATGTATTTTTTTTTAGGGGATTTTCCCCCAAATTTTAAGGGGGGGGGGCAAAACTGCGGGTTTTGGGGGATTTCTCCCCAAAATAAGGTTTTGTTTTTTTTTGGGGGGGGGTAACTGGGGTCACAAATGGGTTTGGGGGAGTTTTCCCCAAATTTGGGGTTTTGCGGGGTCCCAGCAGCAGCTTCGGGGGGATTTCACCCCAAAATGGGGGGGGGGGGGCACAAATAGCAGCTTTGGGGGATTCCCCCCCAAATTTGGGGGTCTCGGGGGGGGTCCCCAAAAGTGACGTCACGGGGAGGGATTTGGGGGATTTTCACCCAAAATTTGGGGTCTGGGGGGGGGGAATCCTACAGGCACACCACAAGCAGCGTTTTTCGGGGAAATTCCCCAAATTTGGGGATTTTTGAGGAAATTTCCCCAAACTTAGTGTTTTCTTTGAGGAGGGGGCCCCAAAACGGGGTCTCAAGCAGCGGTTTTGGGGGAAATTCCCCAAATTTGGGGGTTTTGCTGGGGGGGGGTCCCCGAAAAGGGGCCACAAGCAGTGGTTTTGGGGAATTTCCCCCGATTTTGGGACTTTTGGGGAGATTTCCCCAAATTTGGGGGGTTTCAGTGTGGGGGGCGTCTCAAACGTGGGTAACAAAGTGCAGGTTTTGGGCGATTTCCCCCCAAAACGTTTTGGTTTTTTTTTTAAGGGGGTGTCCCCGTGCCCCCCCCCCCCTTTGTGTCACAAGCAGCAGCTTTTTGGGGCCGTTTCCCCCAAATTTGGGGCTTTTTGGGGAAATTTCCCCAAACTTAGTGTTTTCTTTGAGGAGGGGGCCCCAAAATGGGGTCACAAGCGGTGGGTTTTGGGGGAATTTCCCCCAAAACTTGTGGTGTGCCTGTAGGATTCCCCCCCCCCAGCAGCTTCCTCAGAAGGGCAGAGGCCCACCACAGGGCAAATCTGCAGGCGGAGGCCAAGCAGGAGACCTGGGCCGAGCAAAGGCAGCCAAAGGCTGGAGGTTCGGAGGGGAAGGAGCAGAGAAATTTCTCTGTGAAGCGAAAATGCTGAAGACAGCTGCAGGAAGGCGTTCCCACCCACGAGAGGCCACCACGCTGACAGTCCCTGTCATAACCGTACTATCGCCAGCGAGCTCGGAGGCCAGCCTCCCCGAGGCACCCACCTACAACGTCTTTAAACTACAGCCACCGAGAGGCGAGGCAGCGCAGCTGCTAAAATCGAGGCCCGAGTCTTTCTGGTCGCTGATGAAAGAACCTCAGAAGAAGGTGCTGTCAGCACACAGCACAAAGAGCCCCCAGCCGCTGCCACCGCTGTGCGAAGCGCCCGTGTCACTGCAGCCCCATCCACCAAAGGGCAGACCAGGGATCTCCAGGACGGAGAGGCCCTGGCCACACTGATCAGGGCTTGCAGTGCCCTGAGGAGAGATCGTTCCTCTGGAGGTGGCCGGACAGGTATGGGATTCGAAGAACCATAGGAGCATTTAGGTTGGAAAAGACCTCTGACTGTTGATCAAGTGTTGATCGGAGTTGATCAAGTCCAACCGTGAACCTAGCACTGCCAAGTCTGCCACTAAACGATGTCTGTAAGCAGCAGATCCCCACATCTTTTGAATACCTCCAGTGATGGCGACTCAGCAACATCCCCGGGCCCCTGTTCCAATGCCCTACAAGGCTTTCAGTGAAGAAATGTTTCCTAATATCCAACCTTAACCTCCCCTGGTGCAACTTGAGGCCATTTCCTTGGCCTGTTGCTTGTTGTGTGGGAGAAGAGACCGATCCCTACCCTGCTCCAACCTCCTTTGAGGCGGTGGCAGGGAGAAGCTGTAGGTTCACATTTGAGTCACTGCTGGGTGCTGTCTCCTTGTAGGAAGGCAGAGTTTTGGGGGCAGTGGGGGCTGTTGGGAGCCCCCTCGGTGCTGGTCGATGGAATGGCTGCGTTCCCTGCAGCCGTTAGACACAAGTCCCTCCTTTTGCAGTGCTGTCCTCCCTTCTGCTGACACGCAGACACACCAGGCCACGTCTCCTGTGAGCGCGGGGAAGGCCTAACAAAGCAGGAGGCTGCTCACGGCCAGAGGGGAGAGGGTTTGTCTGCAGCTGGGTGCTGCTTTGGAGGCGTGTTGGGAAGAGAAGGGCTTTTTGGGTGGGCCTGGCAGAGCTTAGGAGCAAAACCCTGCTGCTGGCCGGGGTCTGGTGAAGGGGTAAAGAGAGGGAGGGAAATGGCGGCCCTGCCCTCGCTGTTGTGGCCTGAAGCCATGCCCGGGGTCTGCGTGGGGGCAAAGAGCTCCAAAAAGTGGCAGTGCTGACTCAGAGGCGTTTCTCTTGTTTTCCAGAGATCCATCAGTCTTTGGACCACAAGGAGCGAGATGGAGGAAAACATGAGGAATGTTTTGTGAAAGATGGCTGAGTTCTCATTTGTTCACAATGCGGTCTCACCGGTATCAGCATGAAGCTTTCCATCTGGGCTGTGGCTCTGCAATCGGCCCAAGCCGTGCTGGAAGCGGGGCCATGTCAGGGACATTCCCCTGGGACATTTTTGCTCTGCGGGATCTTTTTCATGGCCTCTCCGGGAAGGAACCCCCCTTGTTGGCAGCGGCAGACGGGGAGCAGAGACCGCCTGAGCTTCCACCCTAAGGGAGAAGGGAAGGCAGGCGAGCAAGGCAGAGCCGAGCTGAGCTGGGCCAGGGTTTCCCCTCCAGCCTGGAGGAGTTCCAGGTGCTGGTTCTTCCTCCATTTCCCCTCCTCAGGCCGTGTCCCGGCGGCCATGCCGGGGGACTCCATCTCCCAGCGAGCCGCAGGGCCGTGAGCAGGGGCACTGGTGCTGAGGGCGCCGCCCAGCCGCCATGCGGGGGGCCTGCAGAAACAGGGGAGCCTTTTGGCTCCAGTGACCGGCCTCCAGCTGGATTTAACCCCATTCACCGCGACTCTTTGGGCCCAGTTTTTAACCCAACGAAGCGTACACCCGTCCAGGCCTCGAGCAGCCATTTTCTCCAGGAGAATGCTGTGGGAAATGGGGTCAAAAGCCCTACTGAAGGCTAGGTATTTCCTAGCAGACATCTGGTGAGTTCAAGCCCCCCAGACCTCAGCGGTTTCACTGTGATAGAAGTAGCTCCGTATGCACGGCACCAGACCACTGAGCTGGCTGCGGTATTCGTGCTCATCCCAAAACCAGTCCTACCCATCACACAGCAACCCCACGTCAAGTGAGGTGGCCCAAAACAGAGAGGTATGGCAGTGTTATTGTGCCCGTAGCTATGATAATTACTCCTTGACCAGCTTAAACAATGCACGTGGAGATCCACAGAAGGACAAAGCCACCCAAAGCGCACTTCTCCACCCACCATCGCACCCTTTTGTATTAACAGGACGCGTCTTTAAGTCGTCAGAGTTTATCTGAGAAAGATCCAGGGGCCTTGAAACATCTTGAACCACAATCACAAAACACCTGGTATGGACTGGGGTGTGCCGGTGCCTTACGACCCAAGTCTCCCTGGTCAGCCGGCCGCTGGTGGCCGTGTCACAGCAGAGCGGTGGCCGTGTCACAGTGGCTCTGTGACACGGCCTGGCTGGCTGGGGTATAAAAGGGGACGTGGGCGCCTGTCCTGCACTCTGGATTGTTCAGAGGACGAGTGCAGAGATGAGCATGAACGCGACCTCTGCCAAGGCGAGGAAATCCTCCTGCATGAAGTCGACCCGGATAGCACTCTGGGACAGCATGCAGCGCAGGTGCCTGATGCCCAACGTCACCGCCAAAGGTACAGGCACCCCCAGCACCGCGGGAGTGTCGTCGTGAACCACATCTGGGGCTTTCCTTGGGCGAGACCCAGTGCTGGAGCCATCCCGGGGTGTCTCCGTTGGGGCTTTTCATCTGCCACCGAACCCCGGGTCTGGGGGTGCTGGAGCTGTGGGACCACCAGACCCAGCATGACCAGGCACCAAACCCCGGGTCTGGGGGTGCTGCTGGAGGTGTGGGGCCACCAGACACCCTGTGACCAGGTTTTCCTTTGCCTTCCAGAGCAAACAGACGTCTGGAATACGGTGGCCGGCTACGTGCTGCAGCAGCTCCTGCAATGCAAGGTGGGTCGGCGCCGCGTCCAACTTCTCTGCTTGGAGAAGTGTGGAGTCCCCACAGCCCGGGGCCGCAGACTGCAGCGACTCTTCCCCTCCCCGGAAAGTTGGAAACTCACCCCAAAAGTCCCCACCGAGGGACTGACAGGCACCACACAAGCGTGGTATCACTTGTGGTAGGTGCTGTCATTTCTCAGGGCTGATCCCAGCCATTGGAAGCCCCTGGGTCCCCTCAAGCTGCTTATGCCTTGGCTCCAGCAGAGCATTTTCGGAAGGGCAAGGGGAGGGAGAGGACTGGGATGGGGCCACCTCCAGCTCTTCCTCCGGCCGGTCCTCACCCTTCGGCCCTTCTCTTCCACGCGCAGGGCGTCCGAATTCCCACTCTCGGCTCCTTCGACATAATCCAGAAACGGATCCAAGCTGGGGACACGGCTGTGATTTTGCAGTGGCCGGTGTTTCACCTGGCCACCAACCTGATAAACACGCACCACCTCGTGGATAGCAAGGGCAGCCTGCCAGGTAAGGCGGTGGATGAAACCTTGCTGGCTGCACGGCCGGGGCACACGGGGCATCGCCTCCGTACTCAAAAGCCGGGTCCATGGAGCCAGCCCAAAGCTGGGGCAATCTGGGTGATGGCTGCAATGAGCAGCGCGTGGGGAAGATGCGTGAAGGGTCGCTGGGTGACCGACACCATCCCCTCCGTGTGATTTTCCAGCCCATAAGAAGCTGGAGCCCCTGAGACGTGCCAAGGTGGCGGCGGACGCCTGCGTGTCCTGGCAGAAGGCCGAGAGCTGCATCCGAGGCACCATGTCCCTCATCTCCCAGTGCCTGCGGGAGGGGGAGAACATCGCCCTCGTCCTGAGGGACGTGGGGGTGCTCCTCATCGAAGGCACTGGGGTGGAGATGAAGTTCTACTATGACTTCCTCGAGATGCTGTGTGGGAAGGAGGACCTTCAGAACGCCGTTTTGAAGGTGAGGGCTTTCTTTTGGTCCGGGCAATCCAAAGGTGGTGTCTGAATGGCTCGGGCCAGGCCAAAGTGACGGTCCTGCCCGCTCTGGGGTCTTGGGATCCCCACCACCAGGGATGTCCTCACACCTCCGTGCTCCCCCCTGCAGGTCCCGCAGCTGATGGACACCGTGGTGTCCCGGCTGGCAGTCGTGGCCTCCCTGACGTCCTCTGGCCGCGTCGTCATCTTTCCCGAGTGAGTATGTTTGCCGACTTGGCTGCTCGATGCAGCTGCTCAGCTCCAGTTCGGTGCTGTTTGGCCAAAAACAGCCTCCATGGAATGTGAAAACGTGCCCATGAGCAGGCGATGACGGAGAGCAGAAAGGGCTGCTGGTGCTGAAGGGCACACCAGGGTCTTCTCCTTGCGTGCAGGTTCGACGTGGAGTTGCTGCCCAAATCATCATCCAGGAAACCCACCAAGGCCTCAGGAAAACTCCCCGGGGAGGAGAAGAAAAAGAAAGATGGAGTCTTGCCACCTCTCAGCCAGGGCAAGAAAGGTAAAGCCGCGGCCGGCTCCTTCCCGTGGCACGGGCAGCCAAATTCTGCGACCCAGTGGGCTCATGTCCTGGTGAGGGTGCTCCAATGCCCCAGCTTGACCCAAAGCTTCTGCCCGCCAGCTGGGCACAGCCTTTTGTCCTGATATCTTGGTGGCTTCCCCAAAACCGAGCCCTGGGATGGGAAGTGGCCAAGGTGCCTGTGCGTGGGTAGGGCAGGAGGATGGGGATCCGAGACCCCGTGCACCCCCCTGGGAACGATGTCAGCAGCAGCAGCACCCCACTTCTGACCACATCCGTCCTTTCCAGCCTCAGCGGGATTGCTCGACCTGCCTTTCACTGTGCGCTCGAGTATCCCCAAATACGAGATCCCACGGCTGAAGGAAACAAAAGCAGCGGAGAACGGGAAGAAGTCTGGGATCAGGTGAGGCCGGAGGCTCACAGCCGGAGCTCTACGCGGTTGTTTTCTTCCCAGCGGGGAGCCCCTTGCCCAGCCCCAAACACTCCGGGCTGGGGCTGCCCCGCAGTGCTGAAGGCAGCACCCGGAGGGGTGGGATGGGGCCAGTGCCGTGCAAGCAGGCGCACGTCTTGTGGGTGCAGGATGCGGCCCCAACGCCATCGTGTGCTCAGGCAGATTTTTTTGATGTGTTTTCAGCCAGCTGCCAGTGATCCCGGGGCTGCCTCCTGCCAAAAACCAGCCTTTGGCCAGCCAAGGCAAGCGCAAACTCACAACCAGAAGCGAAACACCAGGGACGAGCCAAGCGCAGGCAGCGACACCTCAGGGGGTCACAGGAGAGGAGCGAGGAGTGGAGCAAGTCCTCCGTGGTGGTGGACTGCCAACAATTCCCACAAAGACAAGCTACAGGAAGCTGTCTCACCCTTTGAGACCCCTGACTGTGAAGAAAGTCCCCCAAATCATCATATCATCACCATCGAGCTCCGAGGAGAGCCTGCCCCTGAGGCCCCACTATAACACCTCCCTGCTGATGCCCACCCTGGACAGTACATCCAGGACAATGGTACCCGAACCATCCAGAGCAAGGCGCCTGGGGCCGCAGAGGCCCCATGCACAGTCTGAGATCCCGGAGCTTTGGAAGCGTCACCTCAAAAAGTAAAAGCGAAAACGATTGGTGTGTGTGTCCTTGTCAGGTGCTGTCTCCTTGTAGGCAGGCAGAGTTACTGGTGGAGGTTAAACAAAGGGATGTGCACCTCCACGCACGCTCTTCCTCTTATGGAGGACGTCATGTCCAGACGCTCTGAACACAGGGGCAGCTTTCAGCAGAAATCACTGGTCAGGGCCCAAACCATTCTCTTTAGGTCACAAAACCCTATATTCAGGGCCCCAAACCCTCTCTTGAGGGCCCAAACCCTTCCCTTGAGGGCCCAAACCCGTCTCTTCAGGGCCTAAACCCTTCTCTTTAGGGTCCAAACCCTTCTTTTGAGGGCCCAAACCCTTTTCTTTAGGGCCCAAACCCTTCTTTTGAGGGCCCAAACCCCTTTCTTTAGGGACCAAAACCCTTCTCTTTAGGGACCAAAACTCTCTCTTTAGGGACCAAACCCCTCTCTTTAGGGTCCAAACCCCTCTCTTGAGGGCCCAAACCCCTCGCTTTAGTAACCAAACCCCTCTCTTTAGGTCCCAAACCCCTCTCTATAGGGCCCAAACCCTTCTCTTTAGGGGCTAGGCCCTCTCTTAAGGCCCCAAACCACTATCTTCAGGCACCAAAACCCCCTCTTTAGGGCCGAAACCGCTCTCTTTAGGGCCCAAACCCCTTTCTGTAGGGCCCAAACCCATTTCTTCAGGCCCCAAACCCCTTTCTTTAGGACCCAAACCCTTCACTTTAGGGCCCAAATCCCTCTCTTTAGGGCCCCAAACCCCCTCTTTAGGGCCCAAACCCCTCTCTTTAGAGCCCAACCCCCCCACTTAAGGACCCAAACCCCTCACTTCAGGGCCCAAACACTTCTCTTTGGGGCCCAAACCCCTCTCTTTACGGCCCAGACCCCTTTCTTTAGGGCCCAAACCCTTCCCTTTAGGGCCCAAACACTTCTCTTTAGGCCCCAAACTGCTCTCTTTAGGGCCCACACCTCTTTCTTTAGGACCCAGACCCCTTTCTTTAGGACCCAAACCCTTTTCTTTAAGTTCCAAACCCCATTCTTTAGGACCCAGATCCCCTTCTTTAGGGCCCAAACCCTACTCTTTAGGGGCTAGCCCCTCCCTTAAGGCTGCAAACCACTCTCTTTGGGGCCCAAACCCTTCGCGTTAGGGCCCCAAACCCTTTAGGGCCCAAACCCCTCTCTTTAGGGCACAAACCCCTCACTTTAGGGCGCAAACTGCTCTCTTTAGGGCCCAAACCCCACTCTTTAGGGACCAAACCCCACTCTTTAGGCCCCAAAAGGCTCTCTTTAGGCCACAAACTGCTCTCTTTAGGGCCCAAACCCCTTTCTTTAGGGCCCAAAACCTTCAGGGCCGAAACCATTCTCTTTATGGCCGAAACCCTTCTCTTTAGGGCCCAAACCCCTCTCTTTAGGCCCAAACCGCTCTCTTTAGGGCCCAAACCCTTTTCTTTAGCTACAAACCCTTCTCTTTAGGGTCCAAACCGCTCTCTTCAGGGCCCAAACCGCTCTCTTCAGGGCCCAAACCGCTCTCTTTAGGGCCCAAACTCCTCCCTTGAGGACCCAAACCCTTCTCTTTAGGGCCCAAACCCCACTCTTTAGGACCCAGATCCCCTTCTTTAGGGCCCAAACCCCTCTCTTTAGGACCCAAACTGCTATCTTTAGGGCCCACACCTCTTTCTTTAGGGCCCAAACCCCCTTCTTTAGGGCCCAAACCCTTCTCTTTAGGGACCAAACCCCACTCTTTAGGACCCAGATCCCCTTCTTTAGGGCCCAAACCCTTCTCTTTAGGGGCTAGCCCCTCTCTTAAGGCTGCAAACCACTCTCTTTAGGGCCCAAACCCCACTCTTTAGGGCCCAAACCCCACTCTTTAGGGCCCAAACCCCACTCTTTAGGAACCAAAACTCTCTCTTTAGGTCACAAACTGCTCTCTTTAGGGCCCACACCTCTTTCTTTAGGGCCCGCACCTCTTTTTTTAGGGCCCGCACCTCTTTTTTTAGGGCCCAAACCCTTCTCTTTAGGGACCAAACCCCACTCTTTAGGACCCAGATCCCCTTCTTTAGGGCCCAAACCCTTCTCTTTAGGGGCTAGCCCCTCTCTTAAGGCTGCAAACCAATCTCTTTGGGGCCCAAACCCTTCGCTTTTGGGCCCCAAACTCTCTCTTTAGGGCCCAAACCCTTCAGGGCCCAAATCCCTCTTTTTAGGGCCCAAACCACTCTCTTTAGGGAGCAAACCGCTCTCTTTAGGGCCCAAACCCTTTTCTTTAGGTCCCAAACCCTTTTCTTTAGGTCCAAACCCTTCTCTTTAGGTCCAAACCCATCTCTTTAGGGCCCAAACCCCTCTCTTTAGGGCCCAAACCGCTCTCTTTAAGGCCCAAACTGCTCTCTTTAGGGCCCAAAGCCCTTCACTTTAGGGCCCAAACCCCTCACTTTAGGGCCCAAACCCTTCTCTTTAGGGCCCAAACCCCTCTCTTTAGGACCGAAACCCTTCTCTTTAGGGCCCAAACCCCTCTCTTTTGGACCGAAACCGTTCTCTCTTTAGGGCCCAAACTGCTCTCTTTAGGGCCCAAACCCTTTTCTTTAGGCCCAAACCCTTCTCTTTAGGGCCCAAACCCGTTTCATTAGGTCCAAACCCTTGTCTTTAGGCCCCAAACCCCTCTCTTTAGGAACCAAACCCTACTCTTTAGGGACCAAAGCATTCTCTTTAGGCCCCAAAATGCTCTCTTTAGGCCACAAACTGCTCTATTTAGGGCCCAAACCCCTTTCATTAGGGCCCAAACCCTTCAGGGCCGAAACCCTTCTCGTTAGGGCCCAAACCCCTCACGTTAGGGCCCAAACCCTTCTCTTTAGGGCCCAAACACTTCTCTTTGGGGCCCTGACCCCTCTCTTTAGGGCCCTGACCCCTTTCTTTATGGACCAAACCCTTCTCTTTAGGGCCCAAACACTTCTCTCTAGGGCGCAAACCCTTCTCTTTAGGGCCCAAACTGCTCTCTTCAGGGCCCACACTTCTTTTTTAGGGCCCAAACCCTTCTCTTTACGGACCAAACCCCTCTCTTTAGGGCCCAAACCCTTCAGGTCCAAAACCCTTCTCTTTAGGGCACAAACTCTTCTCTTTAGGCCCAAACCCCTCTTTTTAGGGCCCAAACCGCTCTCTTTAGGGCCCAAACCCTTTTCTTTAGGTCCAAACCCTTCTCTTTAGGGCCCAAACCCTTCTCTTTAGGGCCCAAACCCTTTTTGTTAGGTCCAAACCCTTTTCGTTAGGTCCAAACCCTTCTCTTTTGGGCCTGAAACCCTTCTCTTTCAGGCCAAACCCTTTTCTTTAGGTCCAAACCCTTCTCTCTAGGCCACAAACCCCTCTCTTTAGGGCCCAAACACTTCTCTTTAGGGCCCAAACCCCTCTCTTTAGGGCCCAAACCCTCTCTTTAGGGCCCAGACCCCTTTCTTTACGGACCAAACCCTTCTCTTTAGGGCCCAAAGACTTCTCTCTAGGGCGCAAACCCCTCTCTTTAGGCCCCAAACTGCTCTCTTTAGGGCCCACACCTCTTTCTTTAGGGCCCAAACCCTTCTCTGTAGGGGCTAGGCCCTCTCTTAAGGCTGCAAACCAATCTCTTTGGGGCCCAAACCCTTCGCGTTAGGGCCCCAAACCCTCTCTTCAGGGCCCAAACCCTTTTCTTTAGGCCCAAACCCTTCTCTTTAGGTCCCAGAGCCTCATTTTTTGGTGCTGAATCTCCACAGGAAGCCCCAAGCCCTCCTTCAAGCAGAGACGGCCTTATTTGTAGGGTATAATGAGACCTCTGAGGGACGAAGGGCTCGTTGTCAGACCCTAATCCTCATTTCAGGGCCCCAAAGCATCACAGTGGGGTCCACACCCCCATTTTTTGGGGATCAGAGCTTTGGTTTGGGATTTCAAGGCTTCTCGTTGCACACCCACAGCTGCATTTTAAGGGCCCCAACCCTCATTTTTAGGACCCAAAGCCTCCTTTTAGGGTCCAGGCCCCATCTTAAGGGTCCAAGGCTCCCGGTTTGAGCATCCAAAGTTTGGGGGTTTGCATTGGGGTGACGTGGCAAGGGGGTGGCAGCGGGGGGCACCCCCAAATTGAAGGATAAGGGTGCCCCCTGTGCCCCCCAGAAGCCCCCAGACCCACCTACTGGTGTGACTGGTACAGGAAAAAGCTGAGTGAGGGGGACCCCAGTGCTCCCAGTACCCCCAACCCTCTGTACTGGTGTAGCTGGGATCCCAGACAGATGCATGTGGGGGACTCCCAGTTCCCTCCAGCAGTCCCTGAACCCCCTTACTGGTGGCACTGGGACACTGCACGGCCGGGTGAGGGGGACCCCAGCGCCCCCAGCACTTCCAGTACCCGCCAGTCCCCCCCAGTGCTCCTTGTCCCCGCAGCGCGCCCAGTACCCCCCAGTGCTCCCAGTATCCCCCAACAGGGGTAGGGCCGACGAGGCAAATCCGGCCACGGGAGGGGGGGGGGGGCGGGTGTGTTCTTTCTGAGCCGTTATTAACGACTATTAATTAACAAGGGACACCCCCCCCCCCCCCCCAAACCCACTTGGTATCTCCCAGCCCTGCCCGGCCCTTTGCCCTCACCCAAGATGGCGGCGCGGCTTCAGCGCGCGGTGCCTGCTGGGCCGGGGGATTCCCCAGCGCGTGCAGCGGAGGCGGCGGAGCCGCGAACGGAGGTGGCGGGGGCCGGGGGGGCCCCGGGGGGGCCCCGGGGGGGGGCCTGGGGGGGCCACGGGGGGGTGTGGGCACGGGGGGGGCTCGGGGAACCTCGGGGCACCCCCGCTGGGGGGGGTCCCGGGCGCGGGGGGCGCTGCAGGGGCCCGGTACTGAGCCCCCCCCCCCCCGGCCTGTGTTTTGGGGGGGGGGGGCGGGAGTGGGAGGGGGTCTTTGGGGAGGGGGGGGGCGGGGGGGGCTCTGAGGGCTGGGGGGTTGGGGGGACCCCCCCACAGCCCCCCCTGAAAGTTCTTTGGGGGTCCCTGGGCTTGGGCGGGGGGGTGCAGGGGTCCCTGTGGTGGTTGGGGGGGGCGCATGGGGGGGTGTTTTGGGGGGGGCAGCAGGGACCCTTTGGGGTCCTCACAGGTGGGGGGGGTCTGTATGGGGGGGTGTCTTTGGGGTCACCATGTGGGGGGGTCACTTTGTGGTCCCTGTAAGGGGAGTCACTTTGGGGTCCTTGTATGGGGGGGTCTCTTTGGGGTCCCTGTATTGGGGGGGGGTCCTTTTGGGGTCCCTGCTTGGGGGGGGAGTTTCTTTGGGGTCCCTGTAAGGGGGGGGTCTCTTTGGGGTCCCTGTATGGAGGGGGGTCTCTTTGGGGTCCCTCTATGGGGGGGTCTCTTTGGGGTCCCTGTATGGGGAGGGGCCCTTTTGGGGCCCTGTATGGGGGCGTCTCTTTGGGGTCTCCTATATGGGGGGGGGGGGTCTCTTTGGGGTCTCTTTAGGGTCCCTGTATGGGGGAGTCTCTTTGGGGTCCCCATAAGGGGAGGGGTCCCCATGGGGTCCCTTTATGGGGGGGTCCTTTTGGGGTCCCTGTTTGGGGAGGTCCCTGTCCAGCTGCTCCCATCCCTGCAGGGTTGGGGGGGCCCCATACTGGCAGGCCCCCCCCCCCATTTGTGCAGCCATAACTGGGAAGGGGGGGGCTTGAGGCTCCCCCCCCCGCCCCCATTTCCCCCCAAAGACCCAGGCGGCCCCCCCCAAGGCGATCTGGGTGCCCCCCCCCCATTACAGGGGACCCCCGGCTGGCCCCCCCCCAGTGACAGCACTGTCTCCCCTGTGTCCCCGTCCCCCCCCCCCCCCCCTTAGGGGACCCCAGAGCCTGGGTGCCCCCCCCGGGGACCGGCCCCATGGTGGAGGAGCTGGAGCCGCTGCTGGAGCCCCCCTGACCGAAGTCTTCCTCGACCTCTGGAACATGTGAGTGCGGGGGGGGGGACAGGGACATGGGGGGGACAGGGACACGGGGGGCGCCACCCGATGACCTTATTGCCCCCCTTCCAGGCTCCCCGATAACATGCACTCGCTGTCCCCCCCGACGATCCGCTGGCTGTGGTAAGGGGGGGGGGGAGGTTCCGGTGTCCCCAAGGGGGGGTCCTGGTGTCCCCAAAGGACCCCGTGGGTCCCCAAAGGACCCCAGCACCTGGGTGACCCCAACAGGGTTCTGGATTTCGAGGGATCCCCAAAAAGCAGCCGGGTCTGTGGGTGCTTCCCAAAAGGGGCCGTGGCCCCCAGCTGTCCCCAAAAGGGACCTGGGTGTCCCCAGAAAGGGACCCTGGCACCCAAAAGGGTCCTGGATGACCCCAAAAGGGACGTGGGTGTCCCCAAAATGGGATCCTGGCCCCCAGCTGTCCCCAAAAGGGACCTGGATGACCCCCACAGGGGACCTCGGTGTCCCCAAAAGGGACCTCGGTGTCCCCAGAGGGGACCCTGGTAGCCAGCTGTCCCCAAAAGGGACCTGGATGACCCCAAAAGGGGCTTGGATGTCCCCAGAAAGGGACCCTGGCACCCAGCTGTCCCCAAAAAGGGACCCTGGCACACAAAAGGGTCCTGAATGACCCCAAAAAGGGACCTGGATGTCCCCAAAAGGGACTTGGATAACCCCAAAAGGGACCTGGGTGTCCCCAAAAAGGGACCCTGACACCCAGCTGTACCGAAAAGGGTCCTGGGTGTCTCCAAAAGGGATCTGGTTGACCCCAAAAGGGACCTGAGCGTCCCCAGAAGGGACCTGGATGTCCCCAAAAAGGGACCCTGGCACCCAAAAGGTCGTGAATGACCCCAAAAAGGGGTTTCAGTGTCCCCATAAAGGGACCCTGGCACCCAGCTGTCCCAAAAAGGGACCTGGGTGTCCCCAGAAGGGTCCTGGATGACCCCAAAAAGGGGTTTCGGTGTCCCCAAAAAGGGACCCTGGCACCCAGAAGGGTCCTGAACGACCCCAAAAGGGACCCGAACGACCCCAAAAAGGGTCCACAAGGGCCCCTGCCATTCGGCTGCCCCCAAGGCCCCCCCCCCCCCCCCCCCAGCAGGACCTGTGCCCCCTGGAGCCGAGCGAGCCCCCCCCCCCGGGCTCCCCCCCGGTGCCGAGCCCCCCCCGGCGGCTCCCCCCGAGCCCCCCCGGGCGTCCCCGTCCCCCATGGTGCCGTCCACCGAGGACTACGGGGGCCACTACGACTTCCAGCTGGGCTTCCTGGAGGCCGGCACCGCCAAGTCCATCACCTGCACCGTACGTGGGCCGGGGGGGGGGGACAATATTGGGGGGGGGGGGTTATACGGGTTTGGGGGATCACCCAGGAGACCCCATAAAGGGGGTCCCGGTCAGCGGGAGGGGTGAAATGGAGAGGGAGGGGTATGGGATTGGGGGGTGGGGGGGGCTGGGGGGGGCTGGAGTTGTTTGGGGGGGGCACGGGGGGGGACAATATTTTTGGGGGGGGCTGGGGGTGGTTATACGGGGTTGGGGGGTCACCCAGGAAACCCCATAGAGGGGGTCCTGGTCAGCGGGAGGGGTGAAATGGGGAGGGAGGGGTATGGGATTGGGGGGCTGGGGGGGGGATGGAGTTGTTTTGGGGGGGGGCATGGGGGGGGACACAATATTTCGGGGGGGGGGCTATGGGGTTGTGGGGTCACCCAGGAAACCCCAAAAAGGGGTCCCGATCAGCAGGGGGGTCATTAATTGGCAGGGCCCCTATATGCCAGGGGGTTCTTATACACCTGGGGGGGGGGGTTCTCGGTTATTTGGGGGGGTCTCCATTATTTTGGGGGGGATCCTAGCTCTGGGTTCCCATATTTTTTGGGGGGGGGGGGTCATTAATTGGCAGGGTCCCTATGTGTCAGGGGGTTCTTATACACTTTGGGGGGGGTTCTCCATTATTTGGGGGGGGGGCTCATTAATTGGCAGGGTCCCTATATGTCAGGGGGCTCTTATACGCCGGGGGGGTTCTTGGTTATTTGGGGGGGGGGGGTCTCAGTTATTTAAGGGGGGGTCCTAACAGGTTCTCGGGGGGGGCACGCCTCGGAGGGCTCCCTGGGGGTGACCCCGTGCCCCCCCCCCCAGTACTCGCCGGTGCTGAACAAGCTGTACTGCCGGCTGGCCAAGCCCTGCCCGGTGCAGGTGCGGGTGGGGGCCGCGCCCCCCAGGGGCCGTGCTGCGCGCCGTGGCCGTCTACAAGAAGTCGGAGCACGTGGCCGAGGTGGTGCGGCGCTGCCCCCACCACGAGCGCAACGGGGAGGGCACCGACGGTGAGAGGGGGGGCACGGGGGGGTTGGGGGGCTTTGGGGTTTTGGGGGGGGACAGGGGTATGGGGGGGGTTGGGGGGGGGGCAAGGGTATGGGGGGAGATGGGTTTGGGGTGGCGCTGCCCCCACCACGAGCGCAATGGGGAGGGCGCCGACAGTGAGCGGGGGGGCACGGGGGGCCATGGGGTCATGGGGGGGCATGGGGTATGGGGGGGTTTGGGGGGGTGTCAGGGGTTTGGGGTGGCGCTGCCACCACCATGAGCGCAATGGGGAGGGCACTGATGGTGGGGGGCATTGGGGGGGTTGGGGGGGATTTGGGGGGGTCAGGAGTATGGGGGGAGTTGAGTTTGGGGGGTCCTTGGTGGGGGGGGGCATGGGGGAATTGGGTTTGGGTGGGATTGGGGGGTCCTTGGGGAAACGGGGGGCTGGGGACATGACGGGAGTTGGGCTTGGGGGTGATTGGGGGGGCCTCGGGGGGGAATGGGGGGCATAGGGGAATTGGGATTAGGGGGTCCTTGGTGGGGGGGGGCATGGGGGAATTGGGTTTGGGTGGGACTGGGGGGGTCCTTGGGGAAACAGGGGGCTGGGGGCATGGGGGAGTTGGGCTTGGGGGTGATTGGGGGGGCCTTCTCTCTCCAAAGAAATATTCCTTCTGTCCCTGCAGCACCCAGAGGGTCGGGGCAGGGACTGCGGCTGGGGGATAGAGAGGGAGACAGGCAGGGGGGACGGAGGTGAGGTGCAAGGAGCAGAGGCAGAAGGGACTAACTCCACGCAAATAAAAGAAACTGGCTTTCATTTCAAGGAATACAATAAAGCACAGAGGGGACCTCGTAAAGCAGAAATGTCTCTGGGCTATGACTCATTTTATCTCCTTGGGATTCAGCACAAGGTTGCGTCCCGCTGCGGGAAGTGATGAAAGAAAGGAGACTGCAAAAACCCTTTCCACACCCTGGGCAGCTTTGCCATGCCGGCAGAAATGTCCTTAATGTGCTTTCAAGCAATTTTATTTTTTTTTGCTGCAACTTGGTAATTTATGAAAATAGGAAATGGGGAAGGGGGGTTGAAAAGGCTAAGGGTGAAGGGTAAAACCCGTCGCTGATGCTCCTCCACAGCAGCCACTGGGAAAACACGTTTGGTCTCCACCTCCCTACCTGCCCCCAGCTGCAAACCCTACAAAAATACCATTGACCCACACCCAAAATAGGAGGAGCAGGTGTGGGAAGGAGAGGGCCGGGAAGGGGTTGGGTCTCAAGGGGTTTCCACTCACCACCAGTGTGTTGACACGAGGCAGGACCTCAACAAAGTGAGATAACGAAAAATCCCCAGCACCCAATTTCACCACTGGGTTGTTATGGGGAGGGGGAATGAGGCTGAGGGTCTCCCAGACAGTCACACCTGTGGGACCCCAAATCCAGCCGTGCCCCCAGCAGCTCAGCCCCTGTTTAAGGAGACCCCAGAGGAGTTACCTTCCTCGGAGACCATCTGGCGATGTTAAGGCCCCCCCCCCCCCCCCCCCCCCGATTACTAAGACTCCCCCTCCCCAAGCCATTAAGGACCCTCCCTTTTAACCCCATTTTATCCCCCAATTTAACCCCCCCCACTTTACCCCCACCCCCCCCATTTTACCCCCGGTCCCCCCCCCCCAATTTACCCCCAGCCCCCCCCATTTTAACCCCAGCCCCCCCCATTTTAACCCCCCTTTAACCCCAACCCCCCAAATTTTCCCCCAACCCCCCCAATTTACTCCCCCTTTACCCCCAACCCCCCATTTTACCCCCAGCCCCCCATTTTACCCCCCCCACTTTATCCCCAACCCCCCCCCCCACTTTACCCTCACCCCCCTTGTCCCACCCCCCCCAATTTGGGCTCCCCCATTTAACCCCCCCCCTCATTTTACACCCAACCCCCCCACTTTACCCCACCCCCCCATTTTACCCCCGGTCCCCCCCCCCCCAATTTACCCCCAGCCCCCCCCATTTTAACCCCAGCCCCCCCCATTTTAACCCCCCTTTAACCCCAACCCCCCAAATTTTCCCCCAACCCCCCCAATTTACTCCCCCTTTACCCCCAACCCCCCATTTTACCCCCAGCCCCCCATTTTACCCCCCCCACTTTATCCCCAACCCCCCCCCCACTTTACCCTCACCCCCCTTGTCCCACCCCCCCCAATTTGGGCTCCCCCATTTAACCCCCCCCCTCATTTTACACCCAACCCCCCCACTTTACCCCACCCCCCCATTTTACCCCCGGTCCCCCCCCCAATTTACCCCCAGCCCCCATTTAACCCCCCCATTTTACCCTCACCCCCCTAATTTGAAACCCCCAATTTACCCCTGAACCCCCCCAACTTACCCCTGAACCCCCCCAATTTACCCCCGACCTCCCCCAATCTACCCCCACCCCCCCATTTACCCCCACCCCCCCCACTTTTACCCCCCCCCATTTTTTACCCCCTCCACCTGCGAAAATGCCGCCGCCGCCTCCTCCACGCCCTCCGCCAGCATCTGTGCCAGCTCCAGCCACACCTGGAGGGGGGGGGAGGCGAAAACCCACAAATATGACCCCCCCGTGTCCCCCCCCCACCCAAAAAATCGTGTCCCCCCCCCCCTGGGGCGGGGGGTCCTCACCCCCCCATCCCCATGTACCCCCCCATTTCCCCCCGGTGCACCCCCAGACCCCCCCCCATCCCATTGTACCCCCCCCATTGCCCCCCCCATGTACCTTGGGGTACGCAGGGACCCAGGACCCCCCCGGGGACCCCCCCAAGCCCCCTCCCCGAGGAATTGGGGACCCAGGACCCCTTCCAACCCCCCCCCAAGGACCCCCCCGTGTTATTAAGGACCACCCCCCCCCCCCACGGGCATATTAAGGGACCCCCCCCCCCCCAAGCCATTAAGGACCCTCTCCAGGACTCCCCCCCCCCCCCCCAAGCCCCCCCCCCTCCCCAAGCCCCCCCCCCCAGATTACTAAGGCCCCCCCCCAAGCCATTAAGGACCCTCCCCGGGACCCCTCCCAACACCCCCCCCCCCCAATAAATTAAGGACCCCCTCCGGGCATATTAAGGACCCCCCCCCCCAAAGCCATTAAGGACCCTCCCTGAGACCCCCCCAAGCATATTAAGGACCCCCCCCCGGGCATTAAGGCCCCCCCGGGATATTAAGGAACCCCTGGGATATTAAGGCCCCCCCCATGGATTTTAAGCCCCCCCCCCCGGGCCTTTAAGGACCCCCCGGGCCTTTAAGCCCCCCCCATGGACTTTAAGCCCCCCCGGGATATTAAGGACCCCCCCCCCGGGCCATTAAGCCCCCCCCCGGGCCCACCTCGGCCTCGCTCCGCCGGGGGAGGCTCTCCCGCAGCGGCCGGGCCTGGAGCTCCGGGAGGCCGAGGGCGGCCTGGGCCCGCAGCGCCGCCAGCAGCGATCGCTTCTCCCGCAGCGACCAGGCCGCGGCCCGGGGCCTCCCCGCCGGGGCCTCGGCGAAGCGGGCCGGGACCAGGCGGGGCCGGGGGGGAGGCTTCATGGCGCGGGGAGATGGCGTCAGGGCGACGAAACGGGGTGGAAACGGGGGGAGCTGGGAGGGAACGGCCCGCCGGGGGGTGCTGGGAGATGTGGTTCGGGGGGGGAGGAGAAAGGGACAGCAGGTCTACCCAAAGGCTGCTGCTGGGAGGCTTCATTAGGGGCGTAATTAGGGTTACGTTTAGGGTAGTTTGGAGAAAGAGAAGGCGCAGGGTCCTGTTGCGTGTGGGGCTGTGTAAAGGCTCCCAAAGGGAGATCAGGTCTACCCAAAGGCTTGGGTTGGGAGGCTTAGTTAGGGGCGTAATTAGGGTTACATTTAGGGTAGTTTGGAGAAAGAGAAGGCGCAGAGTCCTGTTGCGTGTGGGGCTGTGTAAAGGCTCCCAAAGGGAGATCAGGTCTACCCAAAGGCTGCTGCTGGGAGGCTTCATTAGGGGCGTAATTAGGGTTAGGGTCGGGGTTGTTCAGAAAGAAGGCGCAGAGTCCTGTTGTGTGTGGGGTTGAGTAAAGGCTCCCAAAGGGAGCTCAGGTCTACCCAAAGGCTTGGGTTGGGAGGCTTAATTAGGGGTGTAATTAGGGTTAGGGTTAATATCCTGGGGGGGGGGGTTGGGGGGGTCCCAGGGAGGATCCTTAATGGCTTGGGGGTGTGAGAAACGCTCCGTAGCCAACAACTTGGGCTCAGGCGAGGAGCTCAGCGAAGCAGGAATTTATTCGCGATCGCAGTGGCGGGCGCCCCACGAGCAGGAGCGCGCCTCCTGGTCCCCAAACCCAGTTTACATACTGTTTGGTGCCGGGACCCTCCCCAGTTTCCCCACTGAGTGGGCAATCCAGGCTCACAATCTGTCTGATGCTTCCCAGACAATGCCTGGCCTTCAGTTGCCGGCCTGTTTTTGGGATGGCAATGTTTTCTCCCCTTGTCTGCCTTGACTTAACACAGCGATTTCCACCTGATCGCTCTAAGGAGGCTGGGTGTCTGCATTTTAGGAGGTCACCTGCTGAGCTTTCTTATCACTGTAAGCACATCTCAATACCCCATTCCTTCCTTCTGTACCATGTAACACTGCAAAAACAACATTTCCATTCCCACAACTCCCCCCTTTTCTCTTTTTATAATTTGTTGATTTTTGCAAAATTTTTTTCTCTAAGGTGTAATTTGGTAGATGTCTTCCTCTTCTTCACTTTCTTTGCTTTCCATTTCCTCTAATATCATTATCTTATCTGAGCAGGGTGGTGGATCCACGGTCATTTGTTTCGAAAGTGCAGTTTCAATTAACCGTTGGACAAGTCCCCTTACACAGGGGATAATGCAACAACCAACGGCTGTCAAAACTCCTGCTACGACAATCAAGGACGTAAATACGGACACTACCATCCCTTTCCATTTACCAAACCAAGATTCCAACCATCCTGTGATGGAAGGGTCTGCTCCTGAGTTTTCTGCCAATTCACTGGCAAGGGTGGTAAGCCCTTGCAATGCTCTAGTTCCTGTGCCATCCGGGGCAGCATTGTTAGGGATAAAAGTACCACAACGGCTGCCCAGCATCACGCACACACCACCTTTCTCCGCAAGCATCATACCTAATGCTATTCTGTTTTCCCAAGCCATTTTGCTGGTGGCATCTAGTTGTTCAGCGATTCCCCTTATCGCATCTCTTGTATAGTTTATGAATCTCTGCTGATTATAATAGATATAATGAATCCAATCCACATTTTTATTAATTGTTACCCACCAGAACAGTGACTCAAACCCTGCAGCAATTTGATTCCTGGCTTTACATCAGGAACTCCTCTAGGCACCCCAATAGAATCTACGTACGCTCTATCATCAAATGATACTCCTAAGCTTCTTTTACTTCTTCTGGGTATTTGTGATGTTTCTCTTTCAAATGCCAGGGTGAAGGGTATAGCTAATTGAACAAGTGCACAAGTGCCTCCCCAGTTAGATGGCAGGATGGACCGTAAGATCTTCCCTCCGCAGTACCACCAGAGATCTGCCCTGGGGATGTCAAATCTTGAATATTTTCCCATCAAGTCCTCGGTAGCATTCAAGGTCCTCGTGCACAAGGCAAATTCTCCCAGATGCTGGTAGCACTCACACCCTGCCGTGAGAGGCAAGCTGTATGGTTACCTATAGCTGTGGAGAATGCAGGGGGAGCCCTGATATTGCTATCGTGCAAGGAAGGGAGCAGCAAAGAGAGAGACTTACAGGCCTCATTTCCCCAGGCAGGCTTTTCTGGGTACAATGCAATCGTACATCGCATCCCTCGGGAGTCCTCGGTCCACCCCAATGGGCAGGGCACCATCCGGGCTATCGGTCGTCCCGAGGCACAAGCATAGCAATCGCTGTGGTTGAGACTCTGGACAGCAGATTTGACCCATTCTATCCAGGCATTCACATCCCCATACCCTGTTTCAATCTCAAATGTTTGAACTGCCGCATTTCAAAGAGGGCCTCCTGTTTTCTCTCCTGTTTTCTCCTTGAGTTTCTCCCTTTCTCTGATGGCGATAGAGGATCGTTTCCATACAGCTATTCTCAATCTGGCTGTTGGGTCTCTACCAGTTATTTGTTCTCTCTGCTCAATTGTCCTTGGGCATTTAAATCTCCACAAGCTAACACCTCACAAGCATCAAACATGACTGATTGTGGTACATAACCCTCTGTCACATTCACCCATATTTTTATGGGGTATCCCGTCTTACTATTATCTGGTCATGCCTTTTCCAAGTTGCCAATTGACCAAGGCTTTCTCTGAGGCCTACAATCACTAAAAACAAAATTAATAATTGATTTTTCCCTGTCATTATTTTTAAACCTTAGGTTTCCAAATAATTATCAATACAAAGAATAAGATATACACTACTACCATAACAACCCCCCCTTGGGAACACTTCAATTCACTATAGGCCAGTCCTTTCTCTCAATCACAAGTCACGCTCATTAGTTACCTGTGAAAATAAAAGGTTAGTTTACAATCGCAAGCTCTTATCCCGCTCAGAGTCCACTATGAGATTTTTCTCTTCGATTTCAGCTTCCAACAAGTCTTCTGTAGGAACAGCTTCCCAGGTACTAGGGTCGACGGATGCCTTCACTCGAGTATAGTGAGTCCAACCTTTTTCTGCAGTTCCTATGGCTGTTTCAGTGGTTAGTAGTACTTGGAAGTGTCCTTCCCATTCGGGCCGGAGTTGATCCTTTCCAGGTCCGAATCAGGACCCAATTTCCCACGGGTCCTGAGAAATGACAAAGAAGAGGACAACCCCAGAATACAGTTCTTAAGAAAACTCTTGTTTCGAATTGTGGTATCTCATCCCTTCTGCCCAGATAGGGTAATCCGAACAGCATCTCATACGGTGAAATTCCTATATGTTTCTTGGTGCTGTTTGAACCTGTAGGAGTGCTAAAAGTAAACATTTTACCCAAGGAAGTTGGGTTTTTAACGCTAATTTAGTTAATTGCTTCTTTAATGTCTGGTTCATTCGCTTTGCCTTCCCAGAAGAGGAGGGGTGCCAGGGGGTGTGAAAAGCCCACTCAATCTCTAAGGCCTGCATTAACCCTTGCAGTACTTGTGAAGTGAAATTATTTCCTTGGTCTGAATCAATGTTTTCAGCTATCCCATATCTAGGGACTGTTTGCTCCGGTGATACCTTAGCCACCGTGTTTGCAGGGGCAGATACAGAGGGGAAAGCTTACACCCATCCAGTCACGTGGCCAATTAGGACAAACAAGTACTTAAATCTCCCTCCTTTAGGTAACTCAGTAAAGTCTACCTGTATACTTTGGAAAGGTCGAATCCCTGGCTCCCGTCCCCCTCTAGGTCAGTTACAAATGACCTTTTTATTTGCCTTTTGACATATGGTACATCCTCTGCATATTTGCTTCACTAAAGTGTATATTCCTACACAGACATACTTTCTTAGCACAACATCACACATTGCTTGCATCTCCCAATGACTCTCTTGATGTAAAACATCATATTTGCCTCATTGGTGCTTTATTCAGCATTTCTCTCCCATCAGGGAGTATCCATTTTCCCTCAGGCTTCGTGGCTCCCGATTCCTTAAAGAAATCTCTCTTAAAAACTTTTTAGTTCTTTCTTAGTTTTCAACAATTCCCTGAATCCTCTCTGGATTTATTCTCAGTTTTCCCTCAGACATTAGATGCCTTAAATACCTGACTTCTCTTTCTACGTATTGTAATTTATTTTTCAATGCTCCCAAGCCCTGCTTTCCCAGAAAGTTGAATAGCTTGTTAGTAGCTTCCTTCACAACTGTTTTCTCCTGTCCTGACAATAAACGATCATACACGTTTTGTAACAGAAATTCCTCCTTGGGAGGTTGGAATTGCTCCAAAATCTGTTCTAGAACTTTGCCCAAATTAGTCGGTGGCCCTGTAAACCCCTGAGGTAAAAATTCCATATGTATTGTTGCTTCCGCCCCCACTTCAGAGTCTTTCCAGTCAGAGGTGAAGATATCTTTGCTCTCAGGGCCCGAGAGCACTCCATTAATACCACTGTTATTCCAGTCTACCAATTTACTATTTGAATGCCCAATTTCATCATCAAATCCCTTCCCAACAAGTTAGTCCCTGCCTTGGGTACATACAATAATTGCCCAGAGATCATTTTATCCCCTAGTCTCAGCTTGGTACCCCCCAAAGGTGGCACTGTTACCCCAGCCCCTTCTACCCCCATCACTCGTTAGGGTTTCATTAGTTAATTTAATCCCTGATACTTTACAGGCCAGCAATGACCTAGCTGCCCCTGTGTATTGTGTTTGATGGCGAGGTTCGGGAGGGGGCTGCAGTGGCAGCCCCCACGAGGAGAATCCAGAAACCGCCCCGTGGCAGATAAGGGACAATTTCACCCGGCCCCAGAGGGGCCCACCGCTGCCCAGAGCCAAGCCATGAGCAACACAGTCCGTGCCTCTGTGAGAGCACATCCACGAAAACGAACAAACAAACAAAAACCTGCTGCTCAACAGCAGCTGGGAGAGCGAGGAGCGAGAAACCTCCCCGCAGACACCAAAGTCAGCACAGACGGAGGGGGTGGAGGCGCTCCAGGCGCCGGAGCCGAAGCCCCCTGCGGCCTGTGGAGAGGCCCCTGGTGGAGCAGGCTGCCCCCCCCGTCCCCCCCTTCTCGATACTTGGGAAACTGACCAAACACCACAGCAAATATACCAAAACCTCTAGACTGTTACTTAGATAGTGCCTACACCCTCTTTCCCTGCTCGTTCAACTTTCCCAACTCATTCAAAAAACAGCTCTGTCAAACATTACATACCACACCTTTAACACCTTCCATAACCCTTTTTAACGCTTCTTGTCTTTCTCCAGCCTGTACTTTCACCAAAGTCTCAGTCATTAGCCAACTTAATTCCATACCTTCCTTCTTCCACTCCGGATATTCCTACCTGAAGTGGCCAGCCTGCCCACACTTAAAACATCCCATCAAAGCCTGTCCCTGCTAAGATTCAGGCCACAACACGGGTAGCTTTCCTTGCCTGCCATTCCTTCATCTCTCTTCCTCTCTTTTCCATCCTGGCCCTGACTCCCCCTGAAGATTTTCTTCCTCTTTCTCCAACCCTCTGCCTGACTACCTGCTACGCTGTCATGTAACGGGGGGCAGACAATGGGACGGAGGGCAACAGGGGACAATTTGGGGGTTACGGGGGGGGGAAGCCCCTCTCTGGGGGCCAAACGCCCCGGGGGGGGCCCCCGCACCCCAAGGCCCCCCCCCAACGCCCCCCCCCCAAATCCCCCCCCCAGCGGGCGCTGGGCCCCTTCGTGTTCCTGCTCTTCGGGGCGCTGCTGGGGGGCTTCGCCCTCTTCACCTTCCTGCGGCTGCCCGAGACGCGGGGGCGCCCCTTCAGCGAGGGGGGGGGCGGCCCCCCCGGGACCCCCTCCCTGCTGCTGCTGCCGGGGGGGGGCGGCGAGGACAAGGCCAGCACCGAGCTGCGGCGCCTGGGGGAGGGGGGCGGCGACGAGGAGCCCGACTGAGGGCGCCCCCCCCCGAAAAAAAAGGGGGGGGCAAGTGAGAGGCCCCCCCCAAAAGAAATCGGGAGGGGGGCCTCAGATAGGCCCCCCCCAAAATAAAGAGAGGGGGGTCCCAACTGAGGCCCCCCCACCATAAAAATCTTGAGGGGGGGGCCCCAATGAACACGCCTTCCCCCCCAAAATATGGAGGGGAGGGGCCCCAAATGAGACCCCCCCGAAAATCTGAGGGGGGGGCCTCAAGACCCCCCCCCCCCAAAATATTTAAGGGGGGGCCCCAAATGACCCCCACCCCCCTGAAAATATGGAGGGGGGGCACCAAAAGAGCTCCCCCCCCCCAAAATAAATTGACGGTGGGTCCCAAATGAGCCCCCCCCCAAAGAAATTTGAGGGGGGGGCTCAAATGTGACCCCTCCCCCCCAAAATTGGAGGGGGGGCCATATGTGAGACCCCCCCCCCCCCCGAAAGAACCGGAAAGGGGACACCAAATGAGCGCCCCCCAGTAAGGGGGGGGGGGGCTCAAATGAGACCCCCCCAAAAAACAGAATTTAGGGAAATCCCCACCCCCAAAAACAAACAAACAAAAAAAATAAAAACAAAATTTGGGGAAACGGCCCCAACATTTGGGGAAACGGCCCCAAAATCCGGGGAAACGGCCCCAAAATCCGGGGAAACGGCCCCAAAATCCGGGGAAATGCCCCCAAAAAGCTGCTGCTTGTGACGCAAAGGGGGGGGGGGGGGGGGCACGGGGACACCCCCTTAAAAAGAAAAACAAAAACTTTTGGGGGGAAATCGCCCAAAACCTGCACTTTGTTACCCACGTTTGAGACCCCCCCCCCCCACTGAAACCCCCCATATTTGGGGAAATCCCCCCAAAAGTCCCAAAATCGAGGGAAATTCCCCGAAAACCGCTGCTTGCGACCCCGTTTAGGGGCCCCCTCCTCAAAGAAAACACTAAGTTTGGGGAAATTTCCTCAAAAATCCTCAAATTTGGGGATTTTCCCCCGAAACCCGCTGCTTGTGACCCCAATTAGGGACCCCCCCCCGAAAAAAAAAACCAAATTTGGGAAATTTCCCCCAAAACCGCTGCTTGTGGTGTGCCTGTAGGATTCCCCCCCCCAGACCCCAAATTTTGGGTGAAAATCCCCCAAAATCCCTCCCCGTGACGTCACTTTTAGGATCCCCCCCCCCCCCCCGAGACCCCAAAATTTGGGGGGGAATCCCCCAAAGCTGCTATTTGTGCCCCCCCCACCCCCATTTTGGGGTGAAATCCCCCCGAAGCTGCTGCTGGGACCCCTCAAAACCCCAAATTTGGGGAAAACTCCCCCAAACCCATTTGTGACCCCAGTTACCCCCCCCCAAAAAAAAACAACCCTTATTTTGGGGAGAAATCCCCCAAAACCCGCAGTTTTGCCCCCCCCCCCTTAAAATTTAGAGGAAAATCCCCTAAAAAAATACATTTCTTACCCCTGCGCCCCCCCCGACCCCAAATTTTGGGGGAAATCCCCTAAATCCCGCTGTTTGGGACTCCCCCCCCACACCCAAACGATTTGGGGGGGGCATTTTGGGACCCCCCTTTACCTAAAACACCCTGGGGGGGGCATTTTGGGGTCCCCACCCCCACCCTGAATGATTTGGGGGGGGCATTTTGGGGCCCCCCCCTTACCTTTATGGCCTTGGGGGGGGGCATTGTAGGGCCCCTCCCACCCCAAATGATTTGGGGGGGGATTTTGAGGACCCCCCCCCCCACCCTAAATCATTGGGGGCAGATTTTTGGGACCCCAACCCGCACCCTAAATAATTTGGGGGGGGGATTCTGGGCCCCCCCCTCCCTTAAACACCCGGGGGGGGTATTTTAGCCCCCCCACACCCCCAAAACGACTTGGGGGGGCATTTTGGGGTCCCCCCCCCACCCAAGTGCCTCGTTCTCCCGGGGGGGCCCCCCCACTTCTGCCCCCCCCCCGCCTGTACATAAACGCCACTCCCTCCCGGACCCCACCGTGGTTTTTTTTGGGGTTGGGGGGCCCCGAAAACAGCCCCCACCCCCCCCTAAAATTTGGGGGAAAATCCCCTAAAAAAATACATTTCTTACCCCTGCGCCCCCCCCCGACCCCAAATTTTGGGGGAAATCCCCTAAATCCCGCTGTTTGGGACCCCCCCCCCCACCCTAAACGATTTGGGGGGGGCATTTTGGGGTCCCCCCGCACCCTAAATAATTTGGGGGGGGGATTGTGGGGTCCCCCCCTCCCTTAAACACCCGGGGGGGGTATTTTAGCCCCAAAATAGGGGGCCATATGTGAGCCCTCCCCCCCCCCCAAAAAAGAACCAGAAGGGGGGCACCAAATGAGCGCCCCCCCCAATAAGGGGGGGGGGGAGTCCTCAAATGAGCCCCCCCAAAAAAGAATTTAGGTAAATCCCCCCCCCCCCCAAAAAAAAGCCCCAAAATCCAGGGAAACGGCCCCAAAATCCGGGGCACGGCCCCAAAATCCGGGGAAACGGCCCCAAAAGCTGCTGATTGTGACCCGTTTTGGGACACACCCCCCCCGAAAAAACCACTAAAATTTCAGGGAATTCCCCCCAAAAACCTCTTCCCCCCCCCCCCCCCCCCTCCAATCAGGGACCCACCAAAAGCCCCGAATTTGGGGGAAATGCCCCAAAAAGCTGCTGCTTGTGATGCTGGGGGGGGGGGGGGGCACGGGGACACCCCCTTAAAAAAAACCAAACTTTTTGGGGGGAAATCGCCCAAAACCTGCACTTTGTTACCCACGTTTGAGACCCCCCACCCCCACTGAAACCCCCCATATTTGGGGAAATCCCCCCAAAAGTCCCAAAATCGAGGGAAATTCCCCCAAAACCGCTGCTTGCGACCCCGTTTTGGGGCCCCCTCCTCAAAGAAAACACTAAGTTTGGGGAAATTTCCTCAAAAATCCTCAAATTTGGGGATTTTCCCGGAAAATCAGGTCCGGAACCCTGAAGTGTTGTTAGTTAATGGGCTGATATCTGACGTCAGCCAAAGGCAGAGAGGAATCCCTGAGGCACTGGAAAATGTAAAGGCTGAACATGCTTGTTCTTTTAGGCACTGAGCTGCACAGGAATACACAGGGTCACTTGCTGCTGACACATTCACTCTGGTCTTGGATGGTTTGTCAGGAATTCCTTGTACAGGAGGCTCGTAGTAGGCCAGGATATCCTGACCTTGCTCCACAGCAAGAGCTACAACGTCAGTCTCAGAAGTGCTGTAGAAAATCTGCAGCTGACCAAATCTTCCCTCACTAAAAGACATTATAATAAAATAAAGTTCTGTTAGTTGACAAAGGATGTCTAATATTCTACATGTTTCTGGGTTAATAATAGAAGTGAACAAAATCAACTGACCCTTTCTGAATTGCTGAAAAATTCCAAATAACACATCAAAATGCATTCCCTTTGAAACTAGTACCAGAATAACTGAGTTATCTTATTTTTTTGTGGATAGCAAGTTTGATTATTTATAGCTTAGGTAGTAGTCTGTTAAGAATGCATATTTGTAAACATTTGGTTCTAGGAGTTAACTTAGTCTTCTTCAGGACTTGGCAGCTCTCCTTACTTGCAAGGAAGAAAAAGCCGGTGACACCCAGACTTATCATCCTTCCTCTAGGATCACATGCATAAAACCTGTTTTCCTTCTCTTATTTTCATCCTGTAAGGGCTGGCCATTTTGTCCTCCTGTTCAAATCACAGGAACAGGCTACCATGCAGGTTTAAATGATTTGATGATTAAACGGACAAAATGAATAGTACACTGTGTACGCTGAGTTTACATTGTGCATTTCAATGTATACTACGTTTAAGTAATTTATGTAATACACAGACATCTACTTCAAAAACAATGTGTTTGAAATGAAAATACATTGAGATGGCAGATCAAAGAATTGATGCACATATTTTTATGAGAGGAGCATGAAATTTGACATTATAGTGGAAACAAAAGTGAAGAATAAATAGTAATTACAAATAAAGCAAACATTATACAAACCTTCGCCTGACTGTTATGTTTGCCAGCAAATTTCTTTCTAGTGGCTCCTGAACTCGATATAAGGATTGATGAAAGAAAACTGTGCCATAAGGATTATCATTGGCAGGTATTATAATACTTGCCACGCCATCTAACCCAATAGCACCACCATTGGAGGCCTGAGTTAATTCTACACGGACAATCTCAAAGAGAAGAAAAGAAAAAGAAGTAATGCAGCTAGACAATTTGTGGTTTTTCTAACAATAATTACAAGCAAAGTATAACATGAAATTATAGCACCTTCCTGCCGGAACATTTCTTGTTTTCCATCATACATATTTCTAGAACAAGTCAAAATTAATACCATCTTCAAGGAAGATGTAAGTGCTTGACTTACTTCTTCTGTTTCTGGAACATCATCAGCCAGGATTTCCAATAGTAGCATCTGAAAGGCTTCCCCAGGGGCAAAAGTAATATTGCCTGAGGCAACCTGCAAGTCCTCATCAGCAGGGTGTCCACCAATGGTAGCAACCCACTCAACAGTAACGTTACCAAGTGTCCCAGCATTGCGGATTACTGGCAGATTTATGGGTACTGATCCAGATTCAGGCTCCTCCACAGTAAATTCGGTCATCTGGAACACTGAAGTGCAGCACAAAGAGGTGTATTTCATTAACAGTAATATTTAAAATAAAAACACCATCCTAGTTACTGAAGTATATATTTTATTTCACTTGATTGCATTCATTTGCACAATTAAAAAAATGTTAATCAGGTTTAAACTTCAAATTGAACTTTCAGTATCATTTTATCTGCAAATAAAATTGGCATGAAAATTCAGCCCCCACCCAAGAGTTTATTCCAACGTATCCATTGTTCAAGGCTAGCCATGATCTAAGTTTTTAGAAGACGGTCAGAAGGTAATTTTTCCCAGTGAGGAAATTTTTTATCATTTTTTATGTCACGTATGGAAAAAATGTGTCAACATATTCCATCTAAATTGTTTCAAATATAAGTCTTTCTTGTATAAAATCTTTAGTTGTTAAGAATGAAGTTAATGAATTATCCATGTGGAATTATTTACTTTTGTCAATTTCCTTTACATTTTGCTGATAAAATGGAATAACTGAAATAAAGTAGGGTACTAAAGGGAGAAAGAGTAAGTCAAATAAAATGGCTGGAAAACATACACCAGAAATACTGAAATAGAAAAAATAAATAGAAAAGATAAATTTCTAAAATGTCATTAAATTTTTGAAATTACCATTTTTTTCTCAAAACCTGTGTAATGAAACTATTTTTGGAAAGTGTCCACAATCCATTTTACTGATAATGATAGAAAGAAGAAAAACTACAATAACTAACAACCAGAACATACAAGAATGCAATTTAAGTCATATTTGTACTTTCCAATTTCCCCAGATATTTAAACCTGCTTTGCCTGATTATTTTGTAAAACAATGACACTGCACTATCTAAACAGGTTTTGGCATGTAAACTTAAGCTTCAAGCTATTGCAGAA
The DNA here is from genome assembly GCF_040182565.1 of Anser cygnoides. Classification (NCBI taxonomy): domain Eukaryota; kingdom Metazoa; phylum Chordata; class Aves; order Anseriformes; family Anatidae; genus Anser; species Anser cygnoides. Next base: position 2,316,277 of record NC_089903.1, on the reverse strand, counting down.
ATGCAACATTTAGAATAGATAAAAAAATACAAATTAAATTAAAATCCATCCCCATTAGGAGACTCCAAAATCCACCTTCGTCTCACAAAATCTTGATATATAAGTTGACTGAATGCTTCAATTTCGCTATATAAGGGCACCATTTGCCCTTACTTACACGTTTTAATTTAGTTTATCTTATTTTGTCCTTTACTGTGTTCATCCAGACTTCCCTTTTTGTATTCTGAAAATTTTTATTCCATTGCCCAGTAATAACTCACCCACAAATCAGCAGATTGCTACTGGACAAGAGAAAATATGCAAATAAGACTCATTTACCAAAGGATCCAAACGGGTCATCAGAAGCCTCAATGGTTATGACTGCCCTCGTCAAAGATCCAAGCAAGGCTCCTCCTGTCGTTTGATTCAGCAGCTGAACATAAAAGGACTCCTCAACTTCAGGATTGATATCATTAATTATATAAATTGGCACAGCTTTACTTGTTTCTCCTTCTAGTAAGACAACATCTGATGAGGCTACACTGTAGTCCTCACCTAGATTTGTACATGAAAAAATAACAAAACAATCAAAACACAGAAGAATATTAAGGCATTCTGGTTCATTATGAAACATCACTAATGTTTATCAGCACTAATATTTATCTGTTCTTTTTGCATTCCCTTGTGTTCATATGTTGGTGTGTTTTTTTGTGTTTTTTTTTTTCTTTATCTTCATACCCAGAAAATACAATTGTTTATTTCCTAGTGCCTTTTAGATATCTGGATGGATGAAAATAAATCTCATCTTGGCCAAAACAGAGTTTACACTGTCAGTCCAAGAAGCAATTACAAAAGGTCCATTATTATCTTCCATTGAGAAGATCACACAACTGTGACATTTCTATATTTGATTTCTGATAGTTGTCTGGCTTTCCAAGAGATAAAATGAAACAGAAGTACCTTTTTCAAAGGAGATTTTACTAAAGGACATAAGGTCACTCCTTCCCTCGTGGAGCTTTTCAGGGATCACCTGAGAGCTTTACCTTTCATTTGCAAAGTAAAAGTCTTCTTGAATTGTGCTTAACATTTGTCTGTTTCACAGAGGAGTCACCAGCTCTCAATTTCCCTCCAAGAAACTCAAATAAGCCATGTATGGTAGGTTGAAATATGTACAAAGGACTAAGTACTAGCTATATATACTACTACAGGATTTTTTATTTTATTTTATTTTTTTGAGAAAGTGAGTGGCCACCAGGGAAACAAACAGCCAATTCCTTTCCTTAGTTTTCTTGCTAGATTCTTCAGTGATGATATCTCTGAGTTTTTTTAAATTTGATGTAAGGTCTCTTCTATAGGACCTGAATTCCTGTCTCCTAAGTACACTCAGTAAGTATCTCACACTTTGGTATTTTTTCTACTTGTTTTACTAGACTGCATTCAATACACACTTGCTTGCTTTGGTTACTCGAAGCATACAGTATGCTCTTTCTGGTTTAACACAGAATGTGTATTTCTGCTATTTTGATTTCTTACCAGCTGTTGCAGTTATTGGCATAGCTTTGAATTTCACAGAAACATCTGCAAAAATTCCCCCAGTTCTGGTCACGTTAATGATTGGTCCAACATAATTTTCAGCAACTCGCACAGCTGAAGCTGAAAGCTGAAGTGTTCCAAAAGCATCATCATTGGCATTGATAATTACATGAGCTATAGTCTCACCCACTGATCCAAGACGAGGAGAATTTACAACTGAAATATAAAAAAAACCTCTTAGAGCAAGCCTGAAATGCCTCCTATATATGGCTATACTGTTCATATACATACACCTGAGTTTAGTGGATGGCCACTACTAGCTTTCAATAAAATTTTCATTTTAGATTTGGACAAAATATAACTACAAACTGCACAAGCATATTTTTGATGTTTGAATTATATTATGTCAGAAAATCCACATTCTTACTAACTTATTATTCTACCCTGCTGTGGAGCATACAAAACACCAGTTCTTTGAAGAGGTGAGGTACTAGCAAAATTACTTATTTATTTGTCCATAGGACAATAGAATTTTACACTAGCAATGATGAACTATAAGTAACCTTTCAGTTTCCCAGTAGAATTTTTTGTAGTGTTTCCCTTAAAAATCAAGATTAATGTGGGAGAGTCATGGGGGAGAGGGAAGGGAAATTAGGCATGCCAAGAAGCTCTTAAGCATAAATAAGGCTGTAATGACCTGAATTTATCTGATCGGGCAAACATCCTCTACGCTAAAAAGCCAGCATGAAGCTGCAATTCTACACCACTTAATGTTTAAAAGGCTTTTTTCGCTTTCAGTAAGTGCAACTAGCTTATTTCCTATCATTGTGCTTTACAGAAACAACAGGTGAGCAGGTATTAGCACACAAAACCAATACAGTAATACAGTTGGCCTAAAACACCTGGGATAAAGCAGATGCAGAAGGGAGAAAGAAATGTCCACCCCTGACAAAATTTTGTGGTAAAGGAAATATATGCTGACACACAGAATCTTCATACTTAATGTGAGATACTCTGACATATAACTTACAGGATTCTTAACTATACAGAGTTAGGCAGAGGTAAAATTTTACTGTAATTTCAATTGCTGCATTTTATCCTATTAAATATAAATATTAGCCTACATATTTAAGCTTTTGGTTTACATATGAAAGACACTTACTTGGCCGATCCTGTACTTTGTCGATCAAAACAGTATTGTTTAGCTCCACAAAAACAGATTCTGACCTCTCAGGATCATAATCATCCAAAATAGGCAAAGATATTGTGGCTTCGCTTTCATTGGCTGCGAAGATCACATAACCAGTAATGGGTATATAATCTTCTCCTTGTATTGCTCTAACAACATCAGGTGGAAGAAAGGGTGACTTTTCATCATCACCTAAAGTTCTGTATGTAACCACTACTGTACCAAGAAGACCACCAAGCCTTACTATTGTCAGGGAGATATTTTTTGTTTCTTCCTCAACTTTTATTGGTCTGTTTCTCTCAGAAAAGATGAACAGTCCATATGGATCATCATTAGCTAAAACTGTTAATGTTGCATTAGTGTGATTTCCAAGACGACCACCGGACACATTGATGATCAAAACTGAAAACACCTGATCCAGTTCAGGCACGTTGTCAGGAGAAACTTGTATGGTAATATTTGCTCTCACTTGGCCAACATCAAATGTTACATTCCCATATGCAGAGACCAGGTCTTCTGTAAGATCACAGACTATGACCCAATACAGAGTCACCTCAGACAGGGCCCCATGAGTTCTCACAACCTAAGTGGAAAACACAAAGATTTATGTATTTCTTTGTACTATAAGAAAGAAGAACATAAAAGTGTAAAATGGCATACAGCAAAGTCACAGAATCACAGAATATCCTGAGTTACAAAAGATCCACAGGGATTATCAGGTCCAACACCTGACTCCACACAGGACCACCCAAAATCAAATCGCATGTCTGACAGAGTAGTCCAAATGCTTCTTGAACTCTGGCAGCTCAGTGCTGTGACCACGTCCCTGGGGAGCCTGTCCCAGTGCCCGACCACCTCTGGGTGCAGAACCTTTCCCTAACCCCCAGCCTGACCCTCCCCTGTCCCAGCCCCATGCCGTTCCCTCGGGTCCTGTCGCTGTCCCCAGAGAGCAGAGCTCAGCGCCTGCCCCTCCGCTCCCCTCGTGAGGGAGCTGCAGGCCGCCATGAGACCTCCCCTCGGCCTGCTCTGCTCTGGGCTGAACAAACCCAGGGACCTCAGCCGCTCCTCATACTTCTTGCCCTCTAGACCCTTCACCACCATAGTAGCCCTCCTTTGGATGCTCTCTAATAGTTTATGTCCTTCATATATTGTAGCACACACAGTGCTAGAGGTGAGGCTTCACCAGCACAGAGCAGAGCAGGACAATCCCTTCCCTTGACCATCCAGCATTGCTGTGCCTTATGCTCCAGAACACAGTTGACCATTTTGGCTGCTAAGGCACACTGCTGGTTCATATTTCTCTTGCTGTCAAGCAAAACCCCCAGATCCCTTTCCATGGGGCTGCTCTTCAGCCTCTTGTCCCCAGGCCTGTCCGTACAGCCAGCATTGCCCCTTGCCAGGTGCAGAATCCAGCACTTCCTCGTTTAACTTAATTCCAGTCAACTGTGACCTCTCCAGACTCCAAGACTATTGAAAAATTATTGAGAGAGGTCTTGCAATGACATCAGCCAGCTCTTTCTGTACTTTGGGATTAATCCCACTGGACCCCATGGACTTATATGCATCCAGCTGGAGCAGCAAATCCTGCACAAGTTCAAAGTTGGCTGGGAGTTTATCATCATCACAGTCCTGAAATTCAGAGCTTTGGGTGTCCCCGAGCCCATCATTGGTGTTAAAGACAGAGGCAAAGAAGGCATTAACCTCTGCTTTATTGGCGTACTTATTTGTGAGGTTACCAACCTCAACAAGTAATGGATCAATGTTTTCTCTGCTCCTCCTTTTGCTGTTAGCATACTTTAAAAAAAGCACTTTTTGTTGTCCCCACAGTACTGGCCAGCTTCAACTCTGAGTGAACATCACCTCTGTAGTCCTTGTTCAACTGACCTTGCTTCCAATGCCCACAGATTTTCCTTTTTCGCCTAAATTCTAGAATAAGATCCCTGCTCAGCCAAGCTGGCCTTCTGCCCAGCTTGCTCAACTTCTGACTCTTTGGAATTGCCTGTTCCTGTGCTCTTAAGAGGTGTTACTTAACTAACCAGCACTGATGGACTCCAATACCTTCAAAAGCAGGTTCCAAGGGGACCTCACAAACTAGTTCACTGAGTAGTCTGAAGTCTGCTGTCTCCATAGCTAGGGCTGAACTTTTGCTGGCAGTTTTCCTCCTATTACCAAAGATTTTAAACTCAGCCATCTCATGGTCACTATGGCCAGGACAGCCTCCAATCACCACTTCACCCACAAGACCCTCACTGTTTACAAGCAACAAATCTGGAGGGCACCTTTCTTAGTCAGCTTCCAGAGTAACTGTACCAACAAGTTATTGTTAACGTGCCTCAGGAATTTCCAGTACCTGTTTGTATTGGCTGTATGGTATTCCCAGCTAACATCTGGGAAGTTGAAGTCACCCACAGGGACAAGGGCAGATGACCTAGAGATATCCCTTAGTTCATTATAGAATAATTTGGCAATGTTGTCCTCCTGGCTGGGTGGTCTATAGCAGACTCCCACAACAACTTCATCTTATTGTTATAACTTATTTCCATGTCCCTTAATCCTTACCCGGAGGATCTTAAGCATGTCATTGCCAACTGCAAGCTGCACACAATCCAGCCCCTCCATTATATACAGTGCAAAGTCATTGACATGATGAGTTAAAAATAAACTAATTTTAAAAACAGTGTAATCTTTATCATCTTAGCTTTGCTGTATTTGTTGTGTCATCAGCACTTACTTTAAAATATTCATACCTCAAATGTAAACAAGTAGAAGTAAATTTAAACTTATATAAAACATTTTAGTTTTAAGCTGAAAGATACACTTTAGAAAGTGAAGTATAAAATGTCAAGACAAATGTACATGATAAAGTTAAGTTAAAATGCTGTAGACCTATTATAAAAATATTGCAGAATGCTCTGTAAAATAGACATAAAAGAGGATTGCATAGCAATATGAGACCCAAAACTTTCTAACCTGCAACATAATATTGCTATCTCCATCTTCAGGCTCAGTTCCATTTACCGAGAGTGACTCAGTACTGAACTCAAAGACGCCATGAGCATCATCAGAAGCCTCAATAGTCACAACGATGTGGGATGCAATTCCCAAGCTGGCTGTAAGTGCAAGTGCCAAAATGAGTTATTTTTTTATACCATCTTTTCTTAAAAGCTAAGGAAGTTTGTTACAAAAAGCACACAGAAAAGCATAACTGGAATATTTCTGCTGTTTTGCATTTTGTGGTGTGTTTTTTTTTTGTTTTAAATGTGGAATAATTATCCACATGGATAAGGAACTCACTTTCAATAATGCAGTCCTGGCAGCCCTTCTATGGAACAACACTCCAAAGCAACATATAAAATGCAAATATTTTAAGAGAGGATCAAAAATAAAATTACTTGTCTAATTAAGGAAAATGAACTAGAATTTAGGGTAGGGGAGAGTTACGTGGTAAAACACAGTGTAAGCAGTGCAGACAGGACAAAAGCAGGTACTATTTTAACTGAAGCTGGAACAAAGAAAAAGCTAGTCCAGGAAATTCTACTACTGTAATGATCATCTTGTGTGAGATAACTTGCTGCTTAGAAAGAGAAAGAGCCTGTCATTTTAAAAAAAATCTGGAAACACAGAAGAGGAAACAACACTTCCCAGGAAGTTCCAAAAAGTGGTTAAACCACAGACTTACTCTCAGGTTCAAACTGAACTCCTTTGTATTTTCAAATAAAACAGAAAATCAGGCTGTCACTGTGGAATAAATTATTTGATTTCGATAATGGGTGCTAACACAATATTTTCAGGTCTCTAGGGTTTAATTCAAAATCCGCCATCATTAGCGTTTCCCTCATAGTAGGTGCTTTTGTTTTCATCTTATTTCTGCATATTGTATGTTTTTAATTTTCTCAAGATTAAATTATCTTTGTTTTCTGTATGTTGTGACAAAAATAGACTTCAAAAATGAAAAATAATCAAAGCATTCTTTTAGAAAAAAAAGAGCTAACACCACTTTTTATTAAGAGTATTTTTGAGATGCAGAGATCAAAGCATAAAGCAAGTGGCAAAAGAAAGTATCAAAACACACAGTCAGGTAATTTTTAAATTACCTTAAATTTAAAAAGTTTCTCTCCTCTTTGCTCTCCAGAAAATTTTACAAAATTTACAAACAAAGCTAATTTTTCTAACTACTTCTGGAATAACTACATTGTGTTCTATAAAAATACAGCTTTGAAGATAGAGAAGCTGTTATTTTCTGTATTACGGTTAGTATTGACTGTTGTTGAAATTAAGCCTTTTTTAAAATGGGAAAGAATGTTTTGACAGGACTCTATGATATATCTCAAACCACAAGCAAAATAACACTATGATAAACTGTGTCAGTAGTGTAGTTCATGAGGGATATTACAGTTAGCATAAAGAAATAAAGATTAATCCAAAATGCTTACCATGCTGATGGACAGTTGGAAGGAAGAAATCCATGTTCCCATCACCACTACCACTGCCATCATTTCTAAAGAGCTCAGCAACTTTAAGATGACAGACATACAGATATATACACATATATACATTTATAAATCAGAGCGCAAGCAAAGAGAAATTTAAACTATTCTGGACAACAGGAAAAAAAGAGGGAAGCACTCTAGGAAGGTATCAACTTTGCTTCTGAAAGTGTACAGGAGTTCTAATAAAGACTGAAATATTTACATATGCCACCTCTTACTTAATTTATGACATTGGAAATAGCAATGGGAAGTCAGAATGAAAGAAAACACATACACATAGTTTATCTTTCCTCTCTTTCCCTCTTTGTGTCCCCATTTTGTATTTCCCCTTTCTCACTCCTAACTGAGGCTTGTCATGGAGGAATCTAAATTGAAAAAAAAAAAAAAAAAAAAGGTAGGGGAGACGATAAAGTCCCTCAAGCTCCTTATTCTAATATTTTCTCACAAAGTGAAAATGTTGGGAAAATCTGCAGAAAACTTAACTAATGGGGACTTCATAAGCTTTGTGTTTGTGTTGGAAAGGCCAAAAAGAAGGCTCATTTTAAAAAGGCTATATAGTTACTGGATTACTAAAGTTAGTTGTAAATTTTCTGTCACAACAATTTGAAAGAGAAAAGTTTGACTCCTTTTAACAAAACAACTATTCAACCAAAAAGACAAAATACGTGAAAAGTCTCAAGACTTTACCAAAAGAATCACTGAGACCATGTTGCACCATAGACACATACAATCATAGCAGAGAGCTGGATTAATTCAAGGAAATCTGATACATCCTCCCAGAAGGGACCACACTTGCAATTTCTGAATTGTTTAAAAAAATAACATCAGTTTAAAAAAAAAAAATCAATTTATGGCTGTCAGTGTTTCTAATTACTTTTCCCTCCAACAAGCTTTACAATCTCCGTTAAAATTTTTCTCAAATGGAAAAAAAAATCTGTAAGGTATTCAGGGGTTTATGTGGCAGCACCACTATGCTTTGCCGTCCCTTCAGACTAGCCCTTCAAACCAATAATTCTTTCAAGTGTTTGTCTTGTTCTTACAGACAGTTATCTACGAGCTACCTCTGCAGCTACAGCTCAGCAAACTCCCTATGGCCCTCAACATCCACAGCCTATTACTGCTATAATCCATTTGACCTATGTATTGCAGTTCTTCTGATTTCACTCATGTGGAAGAAAAAACAAAACAAAACAAAAAAAAACCAAAACAAACAAACAAAAACACAACACTTTGACTGTTTAGCCTTAAATATTTTATAAATATTCCATATTTTTGAAATGCAACATATTGCTAATATATTTTTGCATTATTTTAGTTCTCATTACCAACCATGAAGTTATACAAAGTGAAAAGCAGCAATTGCCTTTAGATGACCTAACAGATGGCAGTGATACACTTTCCCTAATACATGGTAATAATATACTTGCTATGGGATCTGGTTGTTTCCACCAAGGATTAAGAAAAGAACTGAGGAACAGTTCTTCCCTACGAAAAAAGACAGCTGTATGGGGGTGGGGATGTAGAGGTGCTTTTTGTTTGTTTTCAGAAATAACATAGAAAATAATGCCAAGAAAGACAAGATTTTTATGAACGAGTAGAGGTCATGAAAATACAACTAAGGGACTGATATATGTGCCTTACCTCCTCCCTCTGGGTTCAACAGCTCCACTTTAAACGTTTTTTCTAATTCAGGAATAGTATTATCAGTGATGTTAACAGTAATGTACTTGTATCTTTCTCCTGGCTGAAATTCCAGTGTACCCACAACAGCCTGCAATATAAGAGCTCTTCATATTTTTGTTCAAGTCTAATGTTTTCATCCATATAAAAAAAAGAAACAGAACCTTCATTTTGTCTTTTTCAAAACATCTACTTTTGCTCACTTAAGCTTTAAAAAAAAATCTGAAAAATCTGTTTTACAAAAGAAAAAAAAAAAGAAGACGACATCTAAGTTGACATACTGGTGAGCATCTGCATTCATGTACATTTTTCTTATTTTTCTGCACAAATGATCAGTTGGACAAGCAAGTGCAGATACATGCAGGTTATTTTGCTAGGCATATACAAATCCCAGTATGTACAAGCATAATGTTAACCTGTACATGCACTTGAATAATATGGTCTGTAACAACAGCAAAACTCACAAATTGCTACACTGGAAACTCTGTTAAGAAAAAAAAAAAAAGTTCAAAACCAGAGGCTTTTCCTAGACAATGCAACTTACTGCAGAGAAAAGAATGGAGAAGTCACATGATGTATATTTTTAAGTGAATATTACATATCCATTTGCCACATCACCTTGTAAAGTAGTCTTTCTGTGAAAGAATCATAGCTGGGCTAGAGCAGTCAAACTGAAAGCTATCTCCACGATAAATAACTCTAATTAATTCCAAAACAATTATACCACCTTGGCAGTTGCCATACCTGATAATCTTTGGGACTGAAAGCTGTGACTGGCACTGTTCTGTATTCCACCAGAACTGTTCCAAGAAGGCCTTGTGCACGAACTACCAGTAATCTGACGTGTCCAGCTTCTTCTTTAATAGTAATATGGGGCACAGAAGAGGCTGGAAGAATCATTTTATCACCTGGCTGAGGAGGTGGCCCCACAGAGAACTGGAGCAGACCTGGAAGACAAGAATTACTACTTACATGGCTTTTCATAACAAATTTTAAAGATGATAAACAATTTAAATAAAGTGATTGATAACATATCTTGTGATGGTTCTGAAATTAAAAACCACATATACCAGTATACCCTTAAGCCTCAATCACACTATTTCCAGAGATGTGCTGTGTGCCTTACCCTCTCTCACTGATATTCTTGTCAGTCTTGATAAAAGGCACAGCACAATAATAAAACCTTCTCTTCCCAAAAGAGCCTCACAGGCCACGGTTTTGCGTATTTACTGGTACAAGACATATGGAGAAATGACTCTCATTGTCAGGAATTCTCATTTGATGAAAAACCTGGACAGGATCAACTACATGCAGAGCCTTTATTTGCCCTCACAAGAGAATCATTGCTTGTTTGGGCAGGGAAGATTTGAGGCCTTTTTGTAAAATTATAAAAGAAAACTAATTCAGTATTCATTCATGTATATAAACAATGAATTAATTCAAGTTAGATAAAGTGGAATATATGAGATTGCTTCCTCAACTATTACAACCAAGCAAAGTTTTCATCTGACTGGAAAGAACTACACAATAATCTGAAACAAAGCTGTATAATTCCCATCATTGTTACCGTATGGGTGGTCACTGGCTTTGATGCTGATATCAGTAGTTTCCTTTTCTGGATCTATACTTGCTCCACTGGTAGGAGTTGAACCTAGTTTCCCATCTCCAGACACTGCAGAGACTAATGTCACACGGAAATATTCATTTAACTCCGGAATGTCATCATCAATAACATGCAAATTTAACACCTAGAGAAGGACCAAATCATGGAGAAATCAAACCATGCAACATTCTTTGATTAGTCAGTCAGCTGTATCTGCTGTATAGTTCTGAAAGCAAAGGACACTATTTTTGCTCTCCACATAAATTCAACTAATTTCTAAGATAACATTTTATGTCTAGAATATGCTTTCCAAAAACAATGCTTCCAAGCTACTGGAAATGGAAGGCATATTTTCTGAATTGTTTCAAACTACATAAATAAGTGATAATAAATACTTGTTTGGTTGGTTTTGTATATCTTCACAAAAGCAGAGTTTAATTTCCATGTACTGAACATGAAATATCTGATAAATTTTAAAATCTTTTTGAAATTATGCTTATGAAGAGACATTACAGTGATTAATCCAATTTAGAGAGCAAATAAATTGAGCTTATTATACCACCTGACACTTTGACCTGCAGATCATACGATTTACTAACATAACCTTGCTCTAAACACGCTAACACATTCACTTCAGAAAATTCCATCTTTCTTTATGTTTCGATATGGTCGGACAAACATATAGAAAACATTTAAGTAGCTGATCATATTTAGAGGCATGGTAATGAGTAGATTACAAATGTCAGTTGAAAGTCCCTTAGGATATCCCACCTGAAGAGCAGCTTGCTACCAGCCCGTTTCTTAGAGCCATGCACATTAGCTCCTCTGTATGTATGCAGTAAATTGGACCAGTAAGCTGTGTAGCAAGAGCCTACATCAGCCATTTTCTGCCACTAGATAGAGTAATGTGGGCCTCGTCTATGTTGCCATGCTAGAAAAGCTTTGGAAATTTCTGCTATATATGATTGTATGAAATGCAGTAATATCATTTCACAGAGAAATAAAGCTGAATGAACAAACTATTATAACATGAATGAACTATTTTCAGATACCACACGCTTTTGCCAGTCATCACATTATCCAGATTCACAGTTCTAGTGAAGTCACTGGGATCCCTGCAAATGACTTCAGCGAATTTGAGTCCACATTGACTTCTGCAGCCTGATATAAGTGAAACTGAGGATGGTATTTTCTACTCACAATTCATCCTTATTATACAAACAATAATAGAAAGTGTATGTTGTTTCTACAGTACTGTGGTCCCGCACCACTTCTTCAAATAAATTTAACAATTCTGTGCTGTACATCAGGATTGAATTCATTGAAACAGATTATTTTTATTTCTATTTCTAGCACACGCTGTTTATTACCACAGAATTTTAATCATAGGACAGCCCACGTTGGATGGGACATCAAAAGATGAAGTTCAATGTTTCATGGAAAAAAAAAAAATAGATGAAATAATCCAGCACCATGTTCAACTGCATCTTAAGCACCCCTGGTGATGGGAATTCTACCATAGAACCATACATTGGTTTGGGCTGGAAGGGACCTTAAAGCCCACCCAGCGCCACCCCCTGCCATGGGCAGGGACACCTCCCCCCAGCCCAGGCTGCCCTCAGCCCCATCCAGCCTGGCCTTGGGCTCTGCCAGGGATGGGGCAGCCGCAGCTCCTCTGGGCAGCCTGGGCCTGGGCCTCACCGCCCTCTGAGGGAAGAATTTCCTCCTTCGCCCCCTCCCTCGCCCTGCTGCCCACGCTGCTGTTGGTGCAGCCCAGGGTACGGGTGGCTTTCTGGGCTGCAAGCACACATTGCCGGCTCATGTCGAGCTTCTCATCAACCACCACGCCCAGGTCCTTCCCCCCCCAAGGGGTGCTCTCAGTGCTTTCTCTGCCCAGCCTGTGTTTGTGCTTGGGATTGCCCTGGCCCAGATGCTGAGGTCGGGACAACCCGACCCTGTCCCTAAGGAAGTCGTTCCAGTAGTTGTAAAAAATTTCAAGACAAAACCTCTCCCACTCTATCTTTGTACTCTTTGCCCTCTGTCTTCTCCTGTGGTTTCTTGAGAAGAGAGAGCCTCTGTCAACTCTGGAGCTGCCCTTTAGGTACTGTAATAATGGGATCAAAGTCCCCTTCTAAAGGGTGAAAAGATCTAACCCCTTGAGTCTTTCCTTAGAGGACAGGTTCTCCAGCTCTTTGATCATCTTTCTGGCCCTCTTTTGGACCTCCAGTCTGCCCACATAATTTTTTAATTGTGGGCCTCTGTAGCTTTGAATTCCTACTCTTCAGTGTATCCTGGTATCCTGGTATTTCTTTTTTCTTTTTCTTTTTTTTTTAAACTAATTCAGATAAGGAATTTCGTAAGACTTTTAGAAAGCTTTCTCAGAAGCAGCTAAAGCTTCCCTTATGTATCATTTCTCTTTCTCTCCCCCAACTCAGAGATGCAATTCTGATTACCAATTTCAGGTGTCTCTAAGGCCAGAATATTGAATAATTTCCTTATGTTCCAGTTGCTCGCACACTTTATGCAGAGGAATAGATTAAAGCAGACAGTAATCATTTCAGGGAGACTCAAAAACAGCTATTGTTACAAGAACACCTTTAATCTCCTGTTTCTGATTTTGAATTTAAAAGGAGACAGAACCTGGATAGCCTTGAGTGCAAGAACAGCAATGAATCTTACTATTGCCTATTTAATTGTTGTGGACATAAATTTGAGTTACAACACTCAGATCAAACCTGATCATTTTCCAATTTCGAAAGTACATGGACTATCTACACTTTTTAAAGTATATGTACACATACACATAAATACAGTTAATATTTTTTATGTATATGTACATATATCTAATATGTACATGCACACATGGTGACTTTTGAACTGACATATACACAGAGCTACAAATAACACTTTCTTGTTGTCAGGGATGGAAAAAAAGAAAGAAAGAAAATATATATATAACAAAAAAATAACAAAATAACAAAATAAAAAATAATAAGAAGAAAAGCCATGTGAAGTAAACACTCTCTAGTATGCAAACCAGCCAAGCACCCTCAGAAGGTATTTTCCAGGAGGTTTGTAAAGGACAGGATGAATTGTTAATAGGAAGGTAGGGTTTACCTCTGATCTCTGCCAAGGAACGAATGTGATAGTGCCACTGCTATTAGAAAAATCGGTAACAGAGTAATTAATGCCAGTGGAATCAACCTGTGAGATAATGTACTTTATATACACATAGTCTAGGGCTCCCCTTGTACGCTCCACAACACAGGATATAGTGGAACCTTCATCAGCAGTCTGGAAGAAAGCAAAAATTTGGAACGTTTATTACTGTCAAAGTAAATCAAGGCAATTTCATTAAATAACATGAAAATATTTAATGCCAGACAAATGTTCAAGTAAAAAATTGCTGTCATGTTACTTTCAGCTCTTTTGGAGTGTTAGGAAGCTGAAACTGACCTTGATGCCAATCAGAACAATCCTAGTGGAATCTGCAAAAGTCTGATGCCTCCCTGAGGACTATTAAGGTAACAAATAACAATACACTGCAGTTCGTCCTGGACACAACCCCTTTCCTAAAACTATGCGTCAGAGACAGAATCAATATGCTTGAAATGTACCTGTCGAAAGCAAATGAAACTATTGCTTTATAATAACGTCAATATTGTAATTTTCCTTAGCAATAATTTAAAGAAAGATTTGGATCAGCACTTTCTCTAACCAGACACACTATGGATAGAAATAAACTATACCATCATCATTCAGAAAAACAGATTTTTCTCTTCTACTGTCCTCCTTACAATTCTGTATCTTCACAGATAACATGACTTCTGCAGCGACAACTTCACGTCTCTGGAATGAAGCTTTAATTGGTACTGACCTTCTATTTTAGAAAATAACGTTCATAAAATTAACATAGAAAATAATTTTATCTGAAAGTTATTGGAAAGGTTAAAGCTATCTTATGCATTAGCTAAATTTCAGGGCTGCTTTGTAAGAAAGCATAGATACTGTGTGTGACTTCAGCTGCCTAGTAGACAGATATGCACAGTTAAACTACTGGTAAAAAAATGCTGTGTTCCTGCATCACCACTAAGAGCTCTAATACTTCCCTGGTGAAATGGACATATGATAGGTGCAAAACAATTACCGTGCCATATAATTATTTTTTTTCTTCATGGTTGGCTGATGATCTGTGGCATCACAGCGTATCAGAGGTACTTGAACCTGAAGGAATCTATTATCATAGCATATGGTAGGCACACAATAAGCAAACTGAACCAAACTGAAAACTAGTATCACTCAGGCAAGACAGTTATTTTAAAAACATCATAAGCACTTTGATTAAAAAAGAATGTAATTAAAGCTCATAAGAGTTCCCAAATGAAAACTATATTAAATTTTTTTTTCCACAAAATAATCCAATACCAGTAGAGATAGCTATCATGTTATTCCCCCTTATAATTGATTAAAGAAGTAAAGAATGATTTATGTTTATTTCAAGCCTCCTCAAAAAGTAGCAAGTTTACACTCTGCATATAGAATGGATACCACTGAAAAAAGATTTCATCTGTTAAAACTAAAACAACAAAAAAAAACACTACTAAATCAACCAACTGACATCAAACATATGCAAATTATAACTTAGTTTATGACAGCAAATGAAGGTGGAAAAATCCATAACACTTTGTCATTGCATGATCTCTAGTAAAATTATCTCAAACACATCATGTGACACAGAAAACTAAAATAAAAATCTTTGCAATAATCCATTCTCAAAAAAAAACCAGAGAATTAAATCTTACATTTTAACTGGTAACTCAAATGTAACAGCAGTGAAGGTAAAATATTTTTCTAGAAAAAAAAAATTAAGCCTTAGTCTTCAGTTTATATAGTAAACTAAATTTTCTTAACCATTTTTTTCTTTAGTTTTTTAAAATTATATAGTAAATCCCAGTGGAACTGAGGTTGTATTAACAGAACATATGCATCTCCAAATCCTAGGAAAACTTTGCTTAACCACAAAAGCAAACACTGCAAAATCTAGGGTTTGTTCAGGTCACTTGGTCCTGCCATTTAGCTTTCTGTGCCTGAAATATCACCTACAATTTCCATTATGACCACCTTACCTCAGGGATACATGCTCCAGTGAAGCCAAATAAACCATTAGCATTATCACTTTTCTGTATTCTTAATCTTGCTGTGGTGTTTTCTTGTGAAATTCGAGCTCCACCACGCACAGAAATGAGCTTTAGTATGAATAATTCTTCTCCTTCTTCCTCTTTGTCATCCTTTGCAGACACGATGAATGATTTATTGGTCTCTCCTTGCCAATACTCCAAATACCCAGAGACAGGGTGGACATCACTTTTTGCAGGAGTTGCATGAAGTTCATAGATCTCTGCTCGTGTCAACTTACGCTCATAAAGCCTTACATCCTGCATTAACCCTGTGTACCTACTGCTGCCGTTGATTCCTGCTCCAATTCTTACTATTCCTGGACCTGAGAAGGAAATTATAATTTTTTCTCATGTTATTGTATTTGTATGAAACAGTCAGCAACTGACTACCTGTTTTTCTTAAAAACCAATGGTAAACTGTTCATTGTCCCTGGATGAGGAATCATATTGATCTTGAGATCCAAAATCAGGAGGTTCCTTGAGCCTCATCTCAATGTTACAGGTAAGTCCTCACAGGCCAAACAATTCCATCCTATGCTGTCCAAGTTTTTCATCCTATTAGTTCTAGCAGCACATTATCATCATCCCTCATTTTTATAAGTCTTAGAGACTTGAGGCTCCCTCTTTCCTCCACAGATTTTCAGAGCAGAACTGCAACCCCTTTTAGCCCTTGTTTTGCTGAACAAATCCTACTTTGTTTCCCTCTGCTAGGGCAGCTGATCCATTCTGATGATACTCATGATTACTGCATTAACCCTTCTGGACATCCATTTCATCCACCACACTGTAATTCCATGCAAATTCCAAACTCTTTTTACAACAGCATTTATATTTCTCTGTCTCCAAACTATAGGATCACAGCTGCCTCATATTCATTCCTACTCTATCCTATTCTGTGCCATGCTATGCTCTTGTGCTAAAACACACACATCAGCTGTTTTCAGTTGCCTTTCAGAAAACGAAAGAAAACAAACAAACAAAAAAAGCTGTGCTCTTCAGTGTATTGTCATACATATGACACTGAGTGGCAGTTGTAGAGATGAGCAACCACAGGAACTGATAAAAGTCCCAGGGCACAAAGTGGAGGATGCTGAGAAAAACTGGGCTGCTATGCACACCACTGTGTATTACCCAACATTCAACGGAGAGAGATGACATACTTGCCTTACTATTGCATTATCCCCAGACACACGCCATCCCCACTAATAAAGAAAATTTACAGCACAGACATATCCTTCTAGCAATAAAAGCATAATTGCATTTCACATATATTTGTTCTAGAAACCGAGGGAGGGAAAAAAAAAAAACCTCTCAGCCTCTCAGCTTAGCTACAGTACTGCAAGTGTGATGGAAATTACTAATTGCAGAAGTACTATTCTTTTTACAAATGGAAAATTTGATTTCTTAAACTTCAACCTGGAATTTTAAAAGCAGAAATAAAATAGTACACCATACAATTAATAGTCCTCTACTCTCACTCAACATCGCAGCAGTTTGAATTTTTTAGAACATTCACACAATTTCCATAGGCTTTCTGAAAATCCTCAAAGAATTCTTATCCATTCCTTTCAATTAACTTAACAGATATAATCATTTCAGTGTATTTCTTCCACCTTTGAAGTGGCTAGACTATGCATTTCAGAGCTTTATATATGGAGAAAAATAGCAAAGGCTCACCATCAAGAATTGCTTCTCCTTTTAGACTCTTCATTCCTCCCAGAACTAGAATTCCATCAACGTAAAATTCAATTATACTTTCATCCAGAGTAATCAGAACGTGAAGCCAAGTATTCTCATCCAGGTATTTCATGACTGATGTTTTAGCCATGTATGTCATATTGGACCCTAATGCTGTATAATGAAGCACTACAGAAACATGAGAATCATTTGTCTGAATTTTCACACCATAATATAAAGTCCCATTATCGTTATCCTTTTCAACTATATAGCCATCTGTACTGACATTAGGAATTAACCAAGCTGAAAATGTAAAATTGGTTACTGCATTATTTCCATTGTATGGGTATTCAGGACCGATAATGCCAAATGCATCCTCTTTTCCACTGAAATACAGAGCGTCTGTTCCACTGTGATGGCGCCTCATGTGGGGCTGTGATTGTACTGAGCTTGGGAATGATCCAAGCAACAAGAAATCTACCATTGATGGCAGTCCAGCTTGGAAGGTACTAGACAGTATTTCCCAACCTAGTCGGACAACACCAAAGGTGCCTTGCTGTCTCCAGATGGTGAAGTCCGTAATATAGGAAAGGTCATCTTCAGAAAGAGTATCTTCCACTATCTCTCTGTCCTGGCTCTCTGGATCTATAACAAACACTCCAAAAGGGTCATCATTGAAAGGGATCATGACAGTTACAGTAGGACTGGTTTCAGATAACTGACCACCAGGACCAGGAGACCCACCTGCGTAATAGAAGTTAGAGTAAAAGTTAATGATTAAACAACACACTCAGAAAAAAGTTTCAAAGTACTTTTTTTTTTTTTTAATAAAACAAGTTTCTAAAAAAACCTCAAACCCTCCTTTAAGATCCTCTGGACTTATAGCAAATGATCTAACTTGAAAATTACATAGGTTAATTGTATTATTCTTAAAACACTGTGCTGATGTAATTTCAGTAGAAAACAAACCCACATGCTATTTTTCAGCTGTAAAACACACAGATGTCTTTCAGGTGAAACATGACAAGGTCCATCTTTTCTTAATTAGCCAATAAGGTAGGTTACCTTTGATTCGTTTGATAAGCATGGGGGCCAAATTCAATTCTTGTATTGCTCAAAGACTTACAGGAATAGAGAATGGCAAAATCTTGCCTGTTGCCTCTGATACAGAAGTACATACACCTTGCAGAAACAGTAACCAGTTGTGTGTTAAAACTGCTGCCCAGTCCTGGTGTTAGTCATCTATCTTTGCACAGTAAGAATTCATGATATGAAGATCATGTTGTGAATGGAGAATCTCCGTGTTCAAAGTGTACAGTGATCTACCTGTTATAAGCAGGAAATCTTTTGTACATCCGTATGGACTTCACTTACAGGAAAGGCCAACACACATTTTCACTTGTATCAGAGCACAGAAGACCATGAATAGTACTAAAGTGGAATTAATCCAGATTAGGAAATGTGTCCAGTAGCAATTTAAAGTTGTAATTTAAGTCATGTGAAGTGGTAACTACAAGTATTTTACCTCCTCTAGGGAAACAAACAAACAAAAAAGCAACCTCTATTATGGTAGACACACATAACCTTTAATACCTTTGTTATTTCTTTGTTAGTATCTTTGTTTTATATTTTGTGCATGGAGATCTATGTATCTGAAATTCAGAACTCTTGGTTTTTGAAATGAAACTTCTGAACTTTAAGAAGTTTAATTTCAAAAACCAAGAGGCATCCCTTTTAAAGTTCAGATCACCAAAATGTGTTTAACAGTAATTCGGGAACTGAGTAACTCTCTATATATGGAAATCAAGATTAAATGAAAAATAAGACCTAAAACCTTACCAGAAAAGCATAGGATATCAAGACATGATTCAAAGCAATGCTCTTTCTAGTGTTGGTTTCTTTTTGATTGATTAAACATAACTCTTTTCTACCAGATATGAAGGAAATGGTGATATGGAAGACAATACCTGAAGCATTCACCAACTTTAGAATGTAAAATTCATTGAATTCAGGAATTCTATCTGAAATGGCACGTAGTGTTATTGACTTCGACCTTTCACCATCCATGAAGCACACAGTCCCATAAGTTTCATAGAATTCTTCTCCTGGCTTCAGTGCAGAGTTATTATCAAACAACTGCCAGGTCAAAGAAACATTGCCGAAGTGTCCTCTGTGTCTCAAAATCCTGTTCAGTGATACAGAAAGAATGAGAGTCCTGGCAGGCATGCATCAGCGTTGAGTAGAAAAGGAAAATGTGGAGACTCCTTTTACTGTAATCTTCCTTACAGTAAGAAGTAATATACTATGTAATATAAAGTAAAATACTAATATACTACAACTGTTCCATGAAGCCTTCCTTTTAAAGGCAACCACTTTTGCAGTACAATTCTACTCCCGGAATACGTACTTTAGAAAACAGAAGTAGCATACGCAGGTCCATGCAGAATACTACTGTGAAGCTACACATCACTGTGTCTTG
Organism: Anser cygnoides; assembly: GCF_040182565.1. Classification (NCBI taxonomy): domain Eukaryota; kingdom Metazoa; phylum Chordata; class Aves; order Anseriformes; family Anatidae; genus Anser; species Anser cygnoides. Next base: position 2,296,470 of record NC_089903.1, on the reverse strand, counting down.
TAATTCCAATTTATAATAATAAATATGAATGCATAATAGTTCAGAAAGTTAACATTAAAAATTAATATACTTGGACACTCTTAGACAGGAAAGAGAATCATCTACATTTAACCACAAACGTTTCTCCTTTCAGTCATCAAGTCTACTTAAACTTTTTCTTACACTTGTATTAAATTAGAATTACATTCTACGGCTTTCAGAAATCTACTGTTATTTGTGATTAAGAACGTAGTAAATGAAAAGATTTTTTTTTTTTGGTAACTATCTGCTAACACAATTACACTAATTTCAAAAAGGCACTACAAATAAAAAGTGACCCATACAGTGCCTTTATTAAGAGTGCGCTTACATACAGGAAGTTTGCTTCTGTCGGTTTGCACGGTGACATAAAATGCCTTATAAATAGATTATATCAGGTTGAAGAATTAGTTCAGCTAAACTAGTCCAGTCACAGGAACACATTTATGTTGTTTCTGCTTCCAAAGGTTTTTCTTCTGTGGCGTTAACCAGGGTGCTCTATCCCAGCTGTGTAGCGCTGCTGCACTAACTCCAATTACCTCATTAAAACCTCTGTGTTTTCGGTGGTTTGGTTACATGCTACTTTGACCACTTTTTTATATGCTACACAACTGTCAAAGTAGTGACAGTATGGAAGAGACAGATCCCTAGTAAATATATTTTATCAATGATGACTGAGCAGGTTCCTCAGATGTTGGAGATCTTGGTATCCTATAATTCCATAAAGCACCTGTATATAAGCATGTTTACATCAAAACAATATTCTTAACACCACCAAATCCACAAAAATTATCCTGCAGATTAGACTATAAAGGACAAAAAAACAACAAAGCCCAAAACAGTGAACAGCACAACAACAAACACACAATGAACTTAATATCCTCTTTTCTTGAGACTATTCATATTTCAGATGTATTGACACAAGCATAAAGAACCAATTCACAGCCATAAGCATCTGCTTCAAGGCTTTAAAACAAACAGACAAAAAAAAAAGGATGATTTTTTAAATGCAAGAAGAACCTCTTCCCTAACTATTTGCACTATCGCATTTATTGTGACCTAACTTCTCTTTACAGCCTGTCTCAAGATTTCTTAACGAAAAATCATTTTTTCATCCAATTAAAACCCCATAGTAAATTTATGAAATGAATGTAACAAGGCGAGATGCCAAGTGCATTCAATTTTTAACCCTGCTAATTCTTCAATATATCATGGTGGCACAAAGGAAAATACTTTCAAAGGTCAGACTAATGAAGAGTGTCACATCCGGACTTTAAGTATAGATTTCAATCTGTAATTAACAGATAAAAGAAAAAAAAAATACAAAAACAGAAAGAAAGAATACAGTAGTTTGCAGTTGAAAATTTCAAAGATGGGTACAAAAAGCCACCTAGTGCCACACAGTTTTATTTAGCTATTTGTTGAGTGGTTTTTTTTCTTTTTCTGTCAGCCTAGGTTATATTGTGCTCAATCATTCAGATTTTTCTGTATCTACAGGTTCCTGAGATTATAACAGAACATCAATGCTGAAGTCTTATTTAGTTACATTTCAACATGAGCTTCTGTGCACTTTTTAATATTTACTGTGTACTCCATAGTATTACAGGTGATGTCTTCAACACATTACAAATCATTTAATCCAAAATTTTGTAAAACTGTTTTTCTATAGTGCACTTCTATCAATGCACACTTGTGCATTTGATTTAATCAAAGTGCTATTTATAAAGTACCACATACACCAGTTCCAAAAGAGTGCAAAGATATTCTTTAAACGTTACTTACCAAAAAATGTTACTTTTGCCTTCTTCAACTGGCTTCTCTAAAGGTTCCAAAGAGAAAATTCCATTAGGATCATCATTTGCTTCAATAATAACTGTTGCCATTCCAGCCTTAAAGATAACTGTATCTCCTAAAAAAGAGGACAATTATTATTATTAAAATTGGAATCAGAAATGTAGGTAACTCTAAATCCAATTATGTTTTCTACTCACTACAATTGCTTTTATACAAAGAAAAGGACAATTATAAAAGTCAGTGAAAAACAGAATTTGAGGTATTCAGCAGCAGGCAAATCAGAGTAAAAGTATTTAAGTAGTGTACCATCCAGAGAGCAAGACGTAAGATTTTCAGGAAAAATGACATGAACTGAGAAGATGTGATTCTTACTACACAGTATCCTTGCATGTAGTTGTTATGTGAGGTAACATTTTCTGTTTGATCATCTGGACAAGTCAAAAGAATAAGATATTCAGAGGTACAGAATAAAAGAGTAAGGTATTCAGAGAGCCCCGACCTTCTTTAGACCTAGAAGAAAAGTATTGCATTTAAACTAAATACAAGCTATGAGCAATGTCTAAGAGTTTATTCACTCCCATATCAAAGAATATCTAAAAGGAAGAAACATAAGATTCTTATTATGTAGATGGGAAGCTAGCAGGCTTTCAGTGTGCATATTAGTACAGGTAAATATTAAGGGATGTTAATTCTAACTCCATTGCATTGTCCATAGATGAACATAATGTGTCCACACCCACCCCATTTTTTGTCTTCTTTGAAAGTGTCCGACTAAATTTTGTTCCACGTTAAACAATGTGCTTATTCCTCTAACTTCATATACCTCTATTTGTATTTTCTCTCAGGAACAACAGTCCCCAAAAAAATTTCAGAACAGTCAAGGCCACTGTATGTAACCAATCATAGAAAGAAAACCAACTTTTGCTTTCAGGAATATGTATAGAAATATTCTTTATTCTTAGTGATTCTAGAATGGCTGTAAAACTATATGATGCTCATTTTAGAGGAAAAAGGAGGCTATGGATACCCATTCCCCATGTGCTAGGAGAAAAGCCATGATATGTTCCCAATGGGGTAGTATTGGGAGCTACCAGTAGATCCTGAAGAAAGTTATTAAAGTAGAAAGAGACAACAAAAGAGAAAACTTATGAAGGAAGAAGAATGGTTTTGTCTAATCCTTTCCCTAGTCTGATATTTTATAAGAGACCTGGGTACTACAGTGAATACCAGCCGACCTTGGGAAATAGCTTAGCTGCCTTATACTCAAATTACTGCTTTCCCTGTCAACCTCTGGCTGCCTGCTACCAATGTTCAGGGAAGGATTCAACTCAAGATCAATGCTGCCTTGTGAGAAACTCACAGGCCAGCCGCAGGGTGTCCACTGTAGCATGACCTCAATCACTTCAGTCTTATCGACTGCTAAAGACTAAGACCATCAGAGACTGTAATGAGAACTAAGATGCTTAGCGTGCTTACAGATGAAGAAATCTAATTTTAGGTTTCCTAATCTTGAATTGAATACCTGGTAGGTATTTTACTTTGAGAACGTGTCACACAATCTGAAGGTATAGTCTGATGGTTAATTGCCATCATCTTTCTTTGCTTTATTAAATTACAGCCCCTCAGGTTTCAATGGCTGATTCAATACAGCTTTGCTTTGCATTGCAAAGATTTGCAGCAGATTCAGAGCCTGTTATTACCTCTCAACTAGAGAACAGTAAAAAATGAAGGGCAGTAAATTAAAATTTGATAACACAATTGCAAATGACTCTCCCACAACACCATGAGTTTTGTTGGAGCTAGGTGTGGGGAGGGTCTTTATTAAATACTTAGGGCTCTGGAAAAATTATGAATTTCTTATACTTCACTTTTATTTTCTCATGTATATTACATAACAGTGATAATTTATTCTAAAAGATATGTATTTCAAAAACGTGAGGAATGGGCTGAATAATTTTGGTCATTCCTTTTTAAGTGTAAACTTTGAAAAATAAATAAATAAACAAAAATACGTTATTTCTAAGGTAATAAATCCTTTCTTTAGAGGTGGTCCCCTGGGTAAATTGTGACATATATTTTTCTGCAAATTAAGCCTTTTAAAACTATAGTCTCAGAGTGAAAAAAATGTATGCATACTTTTCGCTACTAATAAAATAGAGCAATTACATACCCTTCCTCCAAAATATGGCAGTTCTGTTTGTTTTTACAAAAATCATGTAGTTTTGTAATACACTCTGGAGCATGAAAAAAATAACTAAAAGAATACCTCTTTTCCTAAGACTGTTGGGTACTAAATTTTGTTTTTTTTTTTTTGCTTTGTGTTTTTGTATTGAAGTCCATCTAATTTGGAGCATTTATATTTGAAAAGGGACTTTCACTCCAGTTGTTTTTGCAGGCAAAGTATCAACTCTATCATTTGATTTTTGTTTCCAATAAAATAATTAAGGATGAAAATTCAAACACAGTATGCATTTATTGTATAAAAATCTTGAAGCAAACATTATTCGTATAATTCTTGGCATTTAAATATTGCTTTATGATAAGACCAAGATACTAAGAAATTGCCAGCAAAAAAAAAAAAAAAAAAAAGGAAGACTTACCTGTAGAATTGAAAAGGATAATATAAAATGTTTCATCAGTTTCAGGGGTATCATCATCGTTGATATACACAGATAAATTCTGCTCCCTTTCTCCAACATCAAACAAAATGACACTGTTCTTTCCACTGGGAACAAAGTCTCCCTCTTCAGCTGTTGCATCTCCATTAACAGTAATATACTGGACAACAACAGCGACATCAGCAGATCCATTCCTTAGGACTGTAAAGTTTGCAACACTTCCTTCTTGAACACTCACTGTCACAGGTTCTGAAAATACAAAAGCAACAAATCTGTCTGAGTTCAAGCCTGAGTTGCTTGCATTTGCTCTGTTTTCTTAATTCTCTCTAGTAGGATCTTCCTCTTCAATGAAACAATAAGATGTATGTGATAAAGGTAGGAAATAATTCAGGTACGAGAGAATATTTTGTACCTTGCCTCCTAACTGATCTCAACATCAACAAAGAGAAAAATGACACACACAAAAAAATGGGAAGGTTCTGAAGGAAACAAATATAAATTAAATACAAAAAAAAAAAAAAGTTTGGGGAGCTTTTCCACTTGCTCTTTTGGGATTACGATTTCGCAATGATCTGGTTTGTGAAAAAAATCCGTTTTAGGTAGTGTATGTATTCCACATTTATAAACAATAATATCTAACCTGCAAAATAAATGGGATCATCATTCTTTGTTATTTGTAAAATTGCAGTGGTTACATTGCCCAGCCTGGCTCCACCGGTAGCATTGAATAAACTGATGGTGAATACTTCCTCCTCTTCAGGCACCTGAAAGTATTAAGACATTAATTTCTAGCATACAAAACACTGAAGAATTTAAAATGAAAAGTTAGGGGGATTAATAAGCCAGAGATTTCTGAGTGTTGTTTTTATTTGTCAGTCCTTATGTGTCTCAAGAGGGATGATAATTCATACAGTTATACAGAAATTATCATCCATCTACAGTTTTTGTAAGTAAGTCCCTTCCTCTTTATCTTGCACAGATGACCCAAAAGTTACCTTCCAGTTTTATGTTTCTGATACATGTAGTTTTTTTTACAGCTTTATTTATTTATCATTAGGTGTAATCTTTCTTATATTACTTCAAATTTATCAGCATATAGGATTAGGATTGAAATTAGGATTCCAGTTATCAAGATACGAGTTTCAGTCAAACTTTCCTATAACTTTACCACAGTACAATTACTCTCAGCTTCTACCTTTTTTGTTTAGAGGTATGCACAGCTTCTGAAATTTCTCTATGATTTGCAGACATTATCTCAGTTCTACCCAAGTATTTTGATATTTCCTACAAGTTATTAGGCTCTTGAGAAACACACATTCCTTTTTTCTCCTTATACTCTAATGTTTTAGTACTTACTCTTTGTCCCATATTCTCACCCCAAAACACTGTAAAAGTGTTTACCTCATCTGGCAGTGAGTAAATGGTGATATTTTTTGAAAACTCCAGATTATCAAATAAAATAGTCCCTTGCTCTGGATAGACGTCATTGGTACATGCTGGATCAACAACCCAAGACACACTAACATTTCCATAGTTTCCTTGATTTCTTACAACTCTGTAAACAGCTAAAAAACATAAACAGAGTCAGTGTGCATATTCAGAGCAACAGAAATCAAAAAGGAACATCTGAAACATCTGAAACTGAGAAAAAGGAAATACAATAATAACCAATTTCACTTCTTATGAAACCAGTAACATGTTGGAGTGCTACAGAAAAGGACACACAAAGACAGATTACTAAAGCAGTGCAAACTGCTTTAATTTCACATGTTAATTCTTGCCTGTAAAAGTAATTGATAACTGAATAGATCAATTAAAATCACCCATAGGAAGATTTAACTCTATGTTTCTCTTATATAACACCCCATTCTTCATTCTCCACAAACAGAGCTACTACCTCCACGTTGCACTTTGCACATACATCAGTGCTCCATCCCTCCTGTCTGGAAAATTCTCTAGCAATCCTTTTTACTCAGTTAATCCCTCTGTTTTTCCACACCCATACTTCTCCACTTCACTCTCCGCTGCTCATCTTGCTTGGCATTGTACCAATCTGTAAAGTCCTGAGTGGAGATTTTAGTAAGAAGTCTCCTAGACTTCTGTTATCCTAGAACAGGGAAAATAAGACTTGCAGAAGCAGACAGCAGATAAAGAAGTAACTCTAATAAAAAGGAATTACCGGTATGGATGACTTCTCCTTTGCTTTCACTTATTGTTACTGTTAGTTCGTAAGGTAGAAACTGAATGATACCATGCGGATCATCATTCTTCAAAATGGTTATATTGACCATTGTGGCATTCCCCAACTTGCCTGGCATTTCACTGTAGCCACTAAGTACCACAGAATATAGCTCATCCAGCTAGAAGAGGGAAACTCAGTCAGAACAAAAATACATATTCAACATCCACATCAAAAACAAAATGGTCTATAGTCCACAGTCCCCCATCAGGCAGAAAGGGATACAAACTTAAAATGAAATCACACACATTCTACATGCAATAAACGTTTGTATAATGCTATCAAATAAAGGAAATTGTTAGAACTTTCTATCTCTAAAAGCATCAGTTTCTCCAAAAGTCTATTATTATTATAAGCAAGGACTTATTTTGTGTACTTAATTTAGAATCGCATAATTTCACAAGTAATGTTTGTAACACACTCTGAAATGTAAATTTTCTTTCCTCCAAGACTTCTTAAGATTCCTGGCTTTGTAACAGGTAAAGCAAAGATTTTTAAACCATGGACAGCATGCTAATTTAGAAAGAATTGATCAACTGGCTTTATTAATCTAATGGGACATGGTACTTTCAAAAAAGTATCAGAGAACATTAGAAAAAAATATTGCATTTATCTATCTAGAAAACAGCATTACTCTACACTGGGGAGAACTCAGTGAAACTGGCTGGTGGTTAGCAGTAAAGAAACACACATGAACTGGTTCTTCACATACAATTCAATTAAACAATGGTGTTCAGTACTACAGAATGTCATGGATGCTAAAACCTTACCTGCGTTCAAAGCGTAACTGCTTCAATTAACAGAAAGAAAATCTGAAGGCACCCAAAGATACCATCCATTACTCCAGACATCCTTGGACTGCCCACCATTGGAGGCTGGGATGGCATTCTGGAGGAAAGTGATTATATATGTCCTGCTCATGTATGTGGCTTTTGGCCACTCTTGGAGATAGAAGAGTATAAAAGGACCTCCTTATTTTTTAGTCCTGACACTACAATTCGTATGTTTTTGCCTGAGCATTTCAGCAGGATGACTTACCTAGTCTAATAATACTGCTGTAAGCAGGGAAATACTTTTATCTCAGCCTGCTGATGAACTAGTAAAAACTGGGAATGGAACTATTAAATAACCCGCTGTTTTAGTGCCTAAGTTTTACTAGATTAACTTATGTTCCTGGCTTCTGTAGTGGAGTTCAGACTTCTTATGTCTCCTTTCTTTGGAGTATGTAGGGAAAAGAAACCTGAATTTCTACAGCAGCCTATGCAATTGAAGTTGGAGTTGCTGTGATCCCCTGATTTCCTCATCATATGGTCCTCCATCCCTCCTTCAATCCATGACTGATGACCACCTGGCCCTACAAAAAGATTATTAACCTTCCTAAAACCTTTATGTTTTGTAAAGCTGGCTTTCTGACATCTTACTCCTAGATCAGCTCATTAGCAGGATCAGACAAACACAACTAACTGCTTATGCAAAATACAGCATAGGAATGTGCATGTAAAGGCAGCAAAAAATGCTGAATCACAGCAGCTAAAATTTATGTTAACATAAATGTGGTAAAATCAAACCCTTGCAAACTTCCTGATGGAATCCAGGATGGCTGATGCACAGGAAAGGGAACAAGCTACAGAAAAGCAGAAAGCAAAGAGAAAAGCAACAGACACATGCCTCAAATTGTGCAGATTTCTGGGATTACAAAACAATAGAGATATCAGAGAAATGAATATTCAGGCAAGACTGACAAGACCTGATTTGTATTGATATAAAGTGCTTTCATATGGTGCTTGACTATCTTATAGGCCTTTCAGTCACTCCTCCTCTATCTATTTCTCACACTTAAGAAAAAGAAAGCCTTCAAATGTTACAGAAAAATTGCTGGTATTTACAGGTGAAACCATCTATATTTTAGTAAGTGACAAACAAATATGTATGTGAATGCAATTTAAAGAGAGAAAAATATTAATTCTTACCTCTGGAATCCCATCCATCCTTGTCAGTAGAGTAATTATGATCTCTCTTTCACCAGGCTTAAACTCCAGAATTCCTGTGCTTCCATAAAACTCATTATTATCTCTTGGTTCTACAGTGTAGCGCAGAAACTGTCTGATGAGGCTTCCTCTAGTGCGAACAATCTGCAGCTCAACAGACTCCCCTTCCTGCAAAAAAATAAAATTAATCTTTTTCTAGCACTCTGTTAGAACTAAGTCGTCTGTAATGTTTAAGTGACGTTACTCGGATAGCTACCTTGATGCTGTAGGGACCTCTGGAAGAGGAAGAAAATTCGAACACTCCTCCAGGATCATCGTTTTCCAAAATTGTAATTTCACAAGTAGTAAACCCGTATTTCAGTATCTGATTTTCCACACTGACCCTGAGAAAGGAGGGTAAGAGGTTTTTTTCAAGTTGCAACTCTGTTTAGCAAATCCATACAGAGGAGATCAGGATATTGACAAATTTTATGAATAAATTATGAAAGCCAACAGTTACCTACAAGGATTAAAACAAGTTAAGAATGATACAACATCAGAATGTTTTATCCATTCGTAAAAAATAAATAAATAAATAAATAAAATAAATAATTGCCTCTGAAGTAACTTTTTGTTTGTTTGTTTCTGATTAGCTTTTTATAGCTAGTAACTCTGTTGTTTGTTTGTCTGTTTTTGATAACACATGCACACAACACACAGGAAAAGAAACAGAATAGTGCCAGGAAAAAAAAAAAAAAAAAGTTAGTTAAATTCAGAACTACTTTGTACTTGGATCAAGGTATAAAGGAAATTCCAAAATCACCTATGCTGAGATTACACTGAAAAGCATAAATTTCCATTATTGCTTTGTTTGTCAAAGTTTACTACTGACATAAAGAGGCAGAAATTTGACCCTCGATACCATGGATTTCATCCTCAGCTCTGTGTTAGCCTGCCTTCTGTAGATGTGGAGACTACCTGTAGGATCCCTGTCTGACTCTACAAAATGTTGGACCTGCTCTCAGTAGCTCAGACTCATTCCCCTTTCTCATTACTCCTTTAAAGCACATGCTGAATGGTGCAAGAATGAAGTACGTTGACCAAATACGCATACTTCAGATTCCTCTCAGTAAAGGATTTCTCTCTCTGGGCTTCTCCTACACCATCTTGATCGTACTCTGTGACAGGAATGGGCAGTATCTGATAACAGTAATGAACCTTGCATATTACTTGCTTGCCTTTCCTCAGAAGCAGTAATTTTCATCATTTTAAATTTCTTATATTAAAAATTCCAGAGAAGCACTATTGCAGGATGCATCAAGAATACACCTTCAGATTGATGGTCTGCATATGATTTATTACATGTAGTTTTAGGTACTTAGATTCCTTTGCATCTTTCACGTTTCCTGTCAGTATTGTATTTTTCAATGAAATCGTGGTCCTGCATACTGTACATATTTTTGTGCTTTCACTGTGCTACAACCTAGACTTTATCAAACACTATTTCATGAAGAAATGTGATCTATTATATCCAGTTTTTGAAATCAGGCCCAGAACTGTGTCCAGAAGCACATTTTAAGTAACTGGAACCTACACACACAAAAACAACTTAGCATTGTTGTAGCACAGTCTACAGGACAGGGTACAGGATGCAAAATAGGTAATACCTATTTAATAGAGTAACGTGCTCATGTTTGTTACATGTTTAAAAAAAAAAAAAGTCGGTAGAAAAAATAACCTGTGTTATATAAATTATATGCATGTTAGTCTAAATCAAGATAACTTTCCTTGTCTTTGACTAGAGAAAATTACTCTGTAACTCTAATCAGTTCAGCCATTTAGTTGGGGCAAACTGTATTTGTAGCAGTTTAAAACAATTAATTCATTATTCCATGAAACACTCAAATATCAAACACTGAGCCATGCATTCATAACTTTCATCATTCACAGATCCTACATAAAGAAATGCCTTCAAGCAAGAACCCCATGCCATCAAACGAAACACCAAAGGGGAAGCATGCGTTGTCTGAAGAGATGCAGAGACGTGATTCTTGGGGGGGGAAAGAAATGATAAAGACAGTTTCTGTCCAAACCAACCACTTCTAAAACAAAGCATTGATTCACTGAGGACAGAAAACAGTTCACCGCACTTACCCAAAGAACACGACAAACCTTTCTGTCTCTACCCTGTCAACACAGAGGAAAAAAAAAAAAAAAAAAGAGGATGTAGAAAGTAATGAAAGTGCCACTTACTAAAATTTCAATACTACCCATCTTATAAAAGAACAAAAAACTAACAAAAGGGACAAAAAAAAAAAAAGAAAAAGAAAAAAAAGAAGGCTTTCTTTTTACTTTCCAAAAGTTTATAATGTTCTTTTTATGGGAACCCTGCTTGCTTGGCATTTTCCTGTTGACAAAGGCCAGCAAGTGGGCAGTTCCCACTTAGGAGGAGTGACCCCATGACCAATTCAGCATGTCAAGAGCCACTCAAGGTGTTCCCTACCAAGCCCTCCTCAAAGAGCTTGATTACTGACTGCGTGATCACAACTGCAGCAGCCATCCACGATTATAACCCTTTATTAGGGAAATACATCTACGTGCCTCTGTGATATGGTGTTTCATCAGTCTGACAAAGTAATGATAAAAACAGATAAGCACAGAAAGAGTACTGATGGGTACACAAGGAAAAGTAATTAGGCACAAAATCACAGCAAACCTCATTTACAACAATTTTTTAGTTAATCAGATTACCAAAGTAGTATATATACATGTATAACATAAATACAAATATAAGAAAGAGAAGCAGAAGGAGAAAAAGGGGAAAAAGAGGGGACAAGGAAATAAAGGGACAAAAAAAAAAAAAGAAAAAGGGGAAAGGAAAAGGTATTTGCTAATCAAAAGGTTAAAAAATTAAATCAAGTTTCAACCAAGCATTTATAACAAAACTGCCACATGAAGTCAGTCAAAAGGGCAGCATTATTCTGCAATAGTAATCATGTATTTTGGCTTTCTTAATCAAAAATACATTAAATACAAAAACTGTATCGTCTATCAAAGCACCAAAAACAGATTAAAACAGTGTTTGTAAGGTGATAATTGGGCTCCACTAATCTCAAAAATAATTTAAATTTGGAATTCAATACAGACAAGAGTTCACTCTAAATTCTGAGAAGTAAATACATTCACAGACGTTCTTTCGAATAGGAAGTCTGAATTAATTGAAATTTGTTATTGATATTCACTGAAGCTAGGTATATATTGAGACATTCTCCCTTCCCTCAGAAACATGCAAAAGCATTCAAAAAACAGCAAAATATTAACACAATGAAAAGATCAAGGAGAAGATTCCAGAGTTGGTAATGCTAAAATTTAATTATATCGCTAAGCTGTTAGTAAAATAATTTACAACAGAAAATAAAAATGAATCACTATATCAAGTGAGCTTTTGATATGTATTAAACCTAGACAGCTTTCAGGTCAGGAAGCAACCAGTAAAATTCAGTCCATCAACTGGTAAAAAAGAACATTGTTCAGGTGGTTTCTCCATACAAACCCCATCTTGAACACCTGGATCCTTTTATTTATTTACTTATTTGTTTGTTTGTTTGTTTATTTATTTATTATCTGGTCATTTTTTTTCTCTGGCTGATATCATGAGTGGTCAGACCGCTATCACTGCCCTGGCACAGTAATGTTAGTTACTTCTCCAAAAAGTCATAAAACATCCTATGCAGAAACTTAATAGAAGCAGCTAGGTTTAGGTTTCCAGCTCCAAGATGCTGTTAAGCAAACAATGAATGAACGAAGCTGTGGCTGCCCCATCCCTGGAGGTATTCAAGACCAGGTTGGATGAGGCTGTGGCCAACCTGATCTAGTAGGTGCCATCCCTGCCCATGGCAGAGGGGTTGGAAGTGGATGATCTTTAAGGTCCCTTCCAACCTGAGCCATTCTGTGATTCGAAGAATGGTGCACTCAGTAGTATTCTTTATATCTATACTCTAAGGCATATACATGTAACTTTTCATAACATAGAATGCATATCCCTAACAAGAAATTTTTAAAAAATAGTATTGAAAAAAAAAAGAAGAATTAAGAGAACAAAGATAAATTAGGAAAGTACATTTTAAATTTAAATCCAAAATGTTTGTTGTAAAGTATTCTCACAGGTTTACTTTTTTCTAGGAATAATAAAAAAAAAAAAAATCCCAATTCTATTGTTTTGAACAATTACATTGTAATGCAATTATCATACTCACATCCTGCAAACTTTTATCCTTTTAATCCAAATGCTTGCTTTTCGGTTCAGTGTACTCTTCATGTGCTAAACCTAAGTCCATACAGGGCTAAACCAGGCAAGGTGAAGCGTTCAGCAAATAGCTGCATAATACTTCCAGCAGCCAGCTCAGATCGACCCGGAGGAGCTACGGGGCTGGACACAGGGTCCGTGCCACCAGAGAGCTGCCAGGACACCAGCCCCATCCCCTGCCACGTGCACTTCCAACCTCGAAGAACAGAGGGGCGTTCATATACCACCCTTACACCACGGAGGAGATGCTCCCAGACTGCCTGACACTACACGGGTCCAGTTCAGTCCCGTTTCACTCCTCGTGGTATGTGAAACCAGCTCTTTAGGTGTTCCTCTGACAGCAGTATGGAAACAGGACAAAGAGGGCTATTCAGAAGCAGCAATAAAAGTTAAAACAGCTGCTTTGACATGGTGGCTTAACCGTGGCCAGCAGCTCCTCCAGCTAGTGAAAAGAACTCTTGACCAGGAATAAGGTGATACCAATCACTGGGAAAGCCACTTCCCTGTTTTTATCCTCAGCTTATTTTTTCCTGTAAAATGGCTATGTATGGACATGAAGTTTCATATCGTCACAGACAGTAAACCCTGGCAATGCTTATGATGCTGCCAAAAGAAATACAACCTCAAAGTGTGTAAAGCATTTCTTATACAACAAGACTAATGTGAAATGACTGATCATTAGGGAAATTCTTTCAGTAAAAAAAATCATAATTATTATGTAGCAAGAACTACAGATGAATTAGGACAACTGACAGGAGCTTCAAAATGTTTCTTACACTTTTTTAAACATGCAGTACAAGAAAATAGGAGAAATTAGAGTTTTGACTAAGTTTAAGGTACCATGAGAATTTCAATGTTAAGAACTAACTAGAACCACAAAATAATTAAATAAATAAATGAAAAATAGCTTTGAAGTTAATAACTTTTGACAAAATCTGGAATTTCTGCAGAACCTGAGTGTTCTGAAAGACACATGAGAAACTTAATTTCCACTGTGAATCTACATGGCTGTCATTATTAAACCACACTTCTCTAAAAGACTTTCTTTTCTATCAGGGTATCTCAAAAAGGGGGAAGTGAAATTGCTTGTGGAACATTACTCAATTTGCTTGCATTCAGTGTTCACCCCCTCTTCAATTTTTTCAGGATTATCTACTGATTTAATTAGAGGCAGGCTCTAGCTCTAAAGAACTGCATTAAAGTAGGATTTGCCACATTAGACTTTCCATAGTGCCTCTCATCAGAGGAAACACCTTCTCTCCAGGTTTAATCCATCATTTATTTGATTTTTGAGGCTATTTTAATTTTTCTGAGTCATAGCAGGAGAGATATGTTGTTATTTTGAGAAGTAATGAAAACAAGCAGTAGGTGTCCAGCGCACTCATTTCAACATTCTACTATTTTCAAATGACTTTTTCCCCGTTAAAACGCAGTCTGATCAAACCCTTGAGGCATCCCTGGAGGTTTTCAAGGCCAGGTTGGACTAGGCTGTGGGCCGACCTGATCTAATGGGTGGCATCCCTGCCCATGGCACTGGGGTTGGAAACTGATGATCTTTAAGGTCCCTTCCAACCCAAGCTATTCTGTGATTCTATGAAAATTTACATAAGTAAGATAGATATGGTTTTGAAACAGACACTAACCAAAGGGAATTACCAAGTAAGGAGAAAATCCTAGCTCCATTAAGCAGTATGGCAGTGAGTAACCCACAACACATAAACCCTTAAGCCCTGTCCATCAACACTACACAGTGATTTAAATGGCCCTCCTATGCTTTTCTAACTTTTTGACATGTAGCAACCTCTAAAACCCAAAAATGTTTAAAAACTGCCAGATATTTCACAGTGAAATAGTCAAGTCTGTATTTTACATTTGTAATTTTCAAAAAATTACTTCATAACTCATAGGTCTAATCATTTTCCACATAAACTGATGACAGAATGTCAGCCTATGGAAATCTGTATCCCATCACAGAAATCACTAGAACAATAAAAATCTTCAAATAACGTTGCTTCAGTTTATTATATATAGTAAATGAGATTTATGTCGTAACATATGCATATGGATCTGTTCTGGCATCCTAACTTCCATGAGTTAAGACTCAAAAAATGCTGGAGCATAAGGACTGCCTAAACAGTTGTCTGTTTGTTGATTATCACTTCCACAAAATAAAAGTGATTTATCCCCAGATCCCAAAGTCTCCAAGTTCTCAGTCTCACCACCACTCACTCATGAGCACAAACACAGGCCACGTCCCCAGCCCACATACCCTGCAGGTTCTGGCCCTCTGGTTGTGCCAGGTGCCAAACTGATAGCTGTCTGCACCTTAACTGGGGGGCTGATAACTGCCAGTGAGAGATTACGTTGTGTAGAAGGAAAAAACAGCAATCAGATTTAAAAAAAACTGATTTCTGTTTGTGCTTACCAGGTAAAATGAACAGCCCTAGTATGCATATATGCTCTCACAAAGCACACACACAATTTCCATGGCCTGTTCCACCTACATTCATCAAGAAGACCAAGGTCTTTCCTTTCTCACATAGATTTCACTACAGACATCTGGTTTTATTTATGCTTGGTCTCAATTCAGGCCTATTCAGATAGGGCAGGCATTCAACCTGAATCTGCTCCTAAAAAAAGAAAATATAAAGAAGCTTCAGCAGATACAAGACTCTCTTGCTCCTTCATTACTCATCATTACTCATCTGTGTTCTTTGGAATCATATTTTTCATGTTATACATTTTCCTCCAGTTTGTGGACAAAATTCAGAGCTAGTTTTAATATCTGTGGTCTAAGTATAGAGAGCATAAAGCAAGAAAGGATAACATTGTTTTTAATGGCTTGGAAAAAATATAGTTATGGATGCACTTAAAGCTTATTTAAAATTGAACTGCCTTGACAATACCACTAAGCCGTAAATAATACATCCTTGTTAGAACTAATTATTTTGATTATTTTACCCGTGCTATTAATAATTGCAATACATTGAATGCTTATGAACATATGTCTATGTCTGTAGTTTCATTAAAGTTCTTACATGCTTTCTTTTCTCGCTGACTTATGCTACAATTTACGGAACAGTACAAGCACATCTACAGCACAGTGCATCTTTGTTTTCATGCTCATTCACTACTGCTGTGAGGTGCTGGCTGCCAGCCTCGGAAACTGAAATCTTCTATTTGTCCACAAAATACCAACCAGGCTGAAAGCAATAGCACGGGCGTACACGTAACCCTGCCAGTATCCTTCAACCCTAAT
Source organism: Anser cygnoides (assembly GCF_040182565.1). Taxonomy (NCBI): domain Eukaryota; kingdom Metazoa; phylum Chordata; class Aves; order Anseriformes; family Anatidae; genus Anser; species Anser cygnoides. The sequence continues at coordinate 2,280,269 of NC_089903.1, read as the reverse complement.
TTGAAGAGTCATGTCTAGTACTGAAAGGATGATCTCTGCAGTCATTTCATTCTTGGCTTCTGCTAATTAGTTGAAGTGAGGGATGCTACCAAGGTCTAGAGAAAAGTTCAGATTCTATCTCCTCCTTGCTTACTTCTTTTTCCAGGACAGACCACCTGTTCCTCGGTTCACTCTCTGACCCTGCCAAGTGTGGGAAAGCTGCTTACTGTTGGCACACTTTTCACCATCCACTTCATGATCAACAGAGCCTACGGCTTGCACCATACACAGCAAAAGCAGAACACTGGTTGTATTTGTTCAGCTGCCAGTTCAATCCCTGTTGCAGCCACCATTTTCAAGGTATAGCCTACAGTTGTAACTCAGGATAAATGGCAGAAAACTGTACTTTCACACACGTGAATCAAAAAAGTTACCCTTTCATGCTGCTTACTTCTATCTACTTACTTGTTTACCTCAATACCACTCTGCATTCTTGGCCACCTTACACTCAAAACTTGAACCATCATTTCTAATCCTAGTTTCCCCCTTTGTGCCAGAGACTCTAAAAAAATTCCTTGAGACAAACCAGTTTCTCCCACAGAAAGAAAGCGGAGAACTGCTTGCAATAGTCTCTGTTTTTATTCTGAAAAGGATTGCCTTTTTAATGTAATGAGTAGCCAAGGTAGAATAAAATAACTAGTTCTGAACTACATGCATTAACCAGCCACCTTTTAATCAAGCAAGCCAATCCCGCAAAGGAATAACATCTTCCCTGTGTGCCATAAAGATGTTCGAAAACCATGTTTTCTGAAATGGGATCTTCTAGTGATCAACAACAGCGTGAGGAGCTTCTTGCCTATTGTTTGCTAATGTGGAATCACTGTGGATATCTGTTGTGGATATCTAAGAGCTAGCCTACGCTTCCTGTACAGAATAAAAATACTTCTTCTGCATAAGGTAAGGACTATGTAAGTAGTAGATGTTCAGTGTGGAAGCTGGTGCTGGCAGACCACTGTAGTATGTTTTCAGTAAAAGTGGAAAATGTACCTTAGACAAATAGGAGGTAATACAAGAGCACGTGTGGTGGTATTTCTGTATTTACTTATGTAACTGAGCTGTGGGAAGCAGGACAGACGATATAGCCAAGACACTCTTGTTAGTAACTCAAAGAGGGAAAAGACTCCTGATTATAAACTAATTTAAGTTTTCTGAACAGTGTTCACATGCAGATAATAGTATCACCTGAGGGCCCTTACAGCCTGTTATCCTAAAATCCTCCACTAGATGAGAAGGGAGACCAGAACACTGTGCTTCAGAAACCCCACTGCATTCTCATTAGCAGAAGACTGCAGTAATAGTCACACTGGGATATTCTGGGGGCTATGAGCTGACAGAAGTATCTAATTATCAAGGAATATTGAACATGCAGATCAAACAAATAAACTGCAAGTCTAATTCTACAGTGACACCCAAGTTATAAATGTTTTTTCTGACAGAAAAAGTTCTGCATTGCTTTTTAGTTCTCACTTTAGTTTTTCCCATTATCTTACTAAATATTATTTTTCCGAAAAAAAAAAAGTGTTAAAACCAAGAGCTATAAAAAAGATCAAAACTGAAAGAACTTTCTAAATAGCATACAGAATTTTCATGAAAATATAAACAGTTAAGTCATTAGATAATAAATGCAAAATGGTTTCTTACATTGATCTCCAGTCAAAGAACCCATACACAGTCTGAAACAAGGGCCCACTATTTCTTCAGACACATATCAACACAATGCAAGCAATACCATGTAATTAACACTGTGCTAATCTGTTATGCATAAATCGAGTACTGCAGCTGATACATATGAATAGAGAATAGGGTACAATACCTGTCCAAAGTTAATAACACAGTTTCGTTCATTTCAGGTACATCATCAGCTTTAATGGTGATGTTAATTGTGGTATCACTTTGTCCAGATAAGAAAACCACGGAGCCGTTAAAAGGACTTATATCATCCTGTGTTACCGCCTTTTGATTGGGACCAGAGGGTTTCAAACTCCAGAACACAGTTGCTTGACCATCAGTCCCATCTCGATGCAATGCAATGGAAACCTGTGAAACACATTAATTTGTTGTGACTTGCAAAAGTAGATGCAAAACCGATTACTCCCTTGCAAATTACTATTTGAATAAATAATAATAAAAACAAAAGTTTGGCCAGTTCTAATTTGAGAATGGGAAATGATCTATCTTATTCAGGATTTGTCTCAGTCCTACTTTACATGACTATGCTCGCAATTGGTGAGAGAGACTAACTGCAGTATCTTTTGCTCTGTGTGAGCATCAAGGGCTAACTGGTTTTAGATACTTACACAGAAAGCAAAGACCAATCTCAGTTCTCTGGAAATCAGTAACAGATTATTTCAGAGCATTTTTTTTTTTTTTTAAAGAAGAGAATATTTAGGATAAGACAGAACTTACAGGAAGGCTTTTCCTCACATTAATTGTCAAATGCTACACTGAATACAGCAAACTCCACCTTCTCCAAATAAGTTTTCCATAGCAAAAGACAATATAAAAAGGCTTACTTACCAGCGTAGCAGGGGAATCTTCTGGTTCAGAAAGAATAATCGGTAGATTGCTAATAAAGCCTATTTCTCCATTTGCAATATCTGGAGTAATCCTCAAAGAAATATTTCGAATTTCGCCTAATCTAGGACTCACAGATGGGACTAGAGGAATTCTATTCACCAGTTCAACTCCTTCCAGCTGTAGGAAAAAGTAAAAGAAAAGTGAGAAATAAGAAGCCTCAGCACCAAGTCAGAACAGTTCTGACATTTCAGAGTAATTTTCATATAAAGGAAGTATACATCTCCAGAGCAAATTCTTCCTACTGATAGCACTGCTGTTATAAAAATTTGTAAGTAGACATGTCAAAGAAATTAAGTGGATATTGTTGAGCTGTCAGCAGAATGGTACACCTCCCAGACAAATCATGTTAGTGTATGTAATTAAACACAGATCAAGCCAGAGAGAGAGACTCTGTTCCAGATCAGCTGATACATTACTAGAGCTATTAACAACAGTCATTGATGAGCAGCATAGGCAATTGTCTAACATCATTTTTTGTGGCTTGCATTGATAAAAATCTAGGGAAATCACTGAAGTCATAATAATTTACAGCCCTTGATCAAACAGCCAAATAATAATCCACTTTTCTTTCCTCTCCACAAAATTTTAAGGAATTCTCTATCTAAGAACTACCAGAGCCACATTAAGAATTTAAATTCAGTACAGTATTTCAAAACTGTATTTTACTTGTCACTGCATTTCTGATAGATTATAGATACTAAGAGGAAATAGATTTTTTTTCATCCTTTTCTTTAAAAGGGAAGCATCACTCGCTAAGCCCAGCACCAGTAGTGACACACCAAGGAAAGCAGAACTTGCCTGTTTAATTATTTCCTTTAAATATTATTTATTCCATGTGATTCTGTCTACATGCATCATTACAATAAATGTTTCCATAACAGATTTGCATATATTTCTGTGAACATTTCACTGGGGCATAAACTCCCACTGACATTTTTTCTTGGAGTTATCAGGTGTTATCATAGAGTAAAGCTTTATTTTTTGGGGATAAAATAGTGGCCTTTCTTAAATTCATATAGTAATCATGGTTCACCATTTCAAAAGATGATTTTTAAAGTCTTACAGTTCTTGAAACCAAACTCTATAAATATGTGGGCTGTATCATATTTTGTTCCACAACTGCTTGAGTAACACCCAGAAATATGCATGAACATTTATCTGATGATAGATGGAAATGTTTTACAAATACTGTATTTAGTAACTGATTCTCAACCATTCCAACTTGTTATCAAAAGTCTGAAGAACAGATGATGGCACTGTTTGTTTCTCCTCTTTTCTGAGCTTTCTCCTAGCATAGGCCCCGATTCTGCAATTAACAGGATGAAAGTGCACCATTGTGCGGTTATTAGCTCAGTAAACTTTCTGAAATACTACACAGCCAAAACAATTTGCTCTATTTAAAGTGTATGCTGTATTTGGATCCTGTATGGTACCTTTGGAATAAAGTAATAATCAATAAAGAACAGAGATTTTACTCTTTCTGCAATGTTTCCTTTAGTACCTTTTAAAGGAAACCAGTACAAAGAGAAAAAAATATATAGTTATTTGAACAATAACAATTAGTTTATGAGCTTAATTTTCAGAGTTAATCTTCCTAGCTATACCAAAAACCGCATCTCTGATTACAGCACGTTATTTAATTGAAGGTGTCACTAAGGAATATATCTCACATTAACATTATCTCCTGTACCTTTATTCATCCTACAGTTTCATTTGCTTCTCTGCTGATTCCTGAGTCAATTCTTTATTTTGCCTAAGTACAACTCATTCTAAACATGTTCACTGAGATTATCATTTATTCACGATGCAGAAGGATTGTCACAGTGATAAATAGTGGTGTTTTCCTTCTCTGTGAGTTTCTAAATTAATTATTTGAGCTGGAAAGCTCCTCTGATTTAATTTCTTCAAACAAAGATTTTATTTATAGTTCATGGAGAAAGTACAGAAAAAAAAAAAAAACAGATTGGAATCTACAGTTTGAAAATCCAGGCAAAGTGCTTGGAATGACTGAACATTCTGAAATATTTATCAGATGTGTGTCTTGACTACAGTCAAAGGACAAAAAAAAAAAAAAAAAAAAAAAAAACATTGAATACATGGAATTAGACATTTAAGAATTTTGTGGATCTCTCAAACCTCTTGCAATCATAAAACATACTAACGTGTTCTAGTATTTCAGAAGGCAATTCCTAACCTAACTGTGAATGCCATAAATAAATAAATAAATAAAATTGCATATTAGATAAACAATATAATTCTGGCAAAACTTTTTGTTCTCATTATTCCTCCTGTAAGAGAATGTAGGGAGAAGGATGTGGAGGGAGGAAATCTTTCAAAGGTCTTAGAAGTGATTACAACGTCTTTGGTAGACTATAAGGAAAATATAAAACCTGGCAAATTTGAAATTCATGGATATAACATCAACACCTTCAACGATGATAAAAGTTATCTTTTACAAATTGAGATAGAAAAAAAAAAGGAAAGAAAAAAGTGAAGAAAACTATACAGGGAAAAAAAAAAGTAAGTTCTCCTAACAAATTTATATATAAATGCAATATAATATACATATAATATATAATGTATATTTGACCCTTTTTAATTTAGAATAGTTCAGCTGGAAGAGCAAAGATCACAGTATCACAGAATTGTAGGGGTTGGAAGGGACCTGGTCAGGCTGGAGAGTTGGGCAGGAAGAAACCAGATGAGGTTTAACAAGAGCAAGTGTAGAGTCCTGCATTTGGGAAGGAACAACCGCAAGTATCAGTACAGGCTGGGGGATGACCTGCTGGAGAAGGACCTGTATCAAGCCCAAGATACATTTACTTGCATGTCATTTCTGAAATTTTTCCTGCTTCAGTAATTTAATTTTAAGAACCTTATTTTTTTCACGTTCCAAGTCAGAGGCCAAGCAGAAACATGCTTCAAGGGGCAAGCAACAGACAACGCTGATCTCATTTTGATAAATTCCATGATTAGTACCTGAATCCTCTTTAGTTTTAAAATTTGTTTAATTACTAATGATTAGGGATAGAAAACTTTATAGCATAGTTATGAAAGATGTCTTTTTAAATAAGAAAATCTTTGCTTCAGAGCTAAGCACTTTTTTTTTTTTACAGGAATGGTCATTTAAATTACAGTCAAGGGGAAGGATCAATTATTGAATCATATTCCTCATATTAAATAAGCTAAAAAACAAAAACAAAAACAAAACAGCTGAGATACCTGTATGAGGAAATGAGCACCATTTTGAAGAAATGCATCTTTTCTTATTGGTATACTCAAAGTATGATGTGTTTTTCCTTCTGGAAACAGGAGGATGCTGTTTCTAGACATATTTAGAATGCCATCTTTTGCTCTCTCAGGATCCAGAGCTCCAGCTGGAATATACAGTGCAGTATAAACTAACTGCACATTTCCAACTGTTCCTTTCTCCCTTACAAAACTCAAGGATAAAAAGCGTCCTGTTGGATTACTTTCAATCTTCTGATTCTCCAAAGGATAAAACTTTATTACGCCATAAACATCATCGCTGTCCTGAATGTAAAACAAAAGCTGCAAAACAGAAAACAGCATCACTTACTCAATGCTACAATTAATATACACCACAGTTTTCACGTTTTCATGAAAGTATGTCATGACTGTCATCATACATTTTTATCGTTAGTGAATTGGCACTCAAGAAAGAAATCAGATTGACAGCCCCAAAGTGTTGCTTGTGCACAAGCAGCACACCACTGATAGCAGCAACTTTCCTGCTATGCCTCATCTATGTCAGAATGAGCTTTGAATAACTGATTTTTGGTTCAGCAGCCAAAGTGAATAATTTGAATATATTTCAGACTGTGAAAAAATCATTTAATTCACCAAATTCATTCCAATCATATGTTCAAAAAGCAAAGTAGGGACCTGAGTCACAGAATTGTCAGTAATGCTAATTACCCCTTATTTAAAAGTTCAGAGGTTAGTCTTAATCACTAAGCCATCCTCTTGAAGCTGTTACTCTGTGTAAAACATTCCAGTACCTACAGCAAATAAGCAAGTGAAAATAAATGCTCAACCTTCTCTTAGCAAGCAACCAATCAAGATAGCAGTTATGCAATGATATTTATGATGGGAATATTCTAAGCTAAATGCTACTGCATTAAATAGGTCTGGCCTTATAAAATATGTTAAGCCAAAGACTTTGGATGTGGCTCTTTATACTGAGAATACATCAGCTTGCTTCACTTAAACTCAAGCACAACTACTTCAATTTAGCCAATCCACCAAAACTGGTGGATCCTAATCCTAATCCTACTCCCTAATTATTATCTATCACCTCCTCAAAACAAGTTCTGAAATCAAACTTACCTCAGATGGTTCGCTGACTTCTGCGCCTCCCTGTATTGTATGAGCTAAGAGCTTCAGAAGATAGGGCTCTGCTTCTTCTGGTATGTTATCATCAATAATGGTCAGTGAAAGTGTGACCAGCATCTGTCCTTGATCAAAATGTATCTCCCCGGTCTCTGGAACAAGGTCTGCAGTCACAGGTGACAGATCACTGCTATTTCGAGTTATGACCCAGGTCACAGAAACATTTCCATGTGTTCCACCATTTCTTACGATCGTGATCCCTTCAAACCTGTGGTTTTGAATGAAAATAAAAATCTGTAACATGCAATTATAATTAATATCGGTTTACTTAGCTATCTGTTCCCTGGAAGATTTATACTGACTTCAGTGGAATCGATATTAACTGCTGCTACTGACATTTGAGTCAGGACTTAAAATTTGTGAAATCATACCACAGAAGTAGACTTTTCTCAGGTTGCTTATTCATGAGATAATATACATAAAGACATGAGTAATATATCTAAAGACATTAGTTAAAATTTATTTTGTTTACAGTAAGAAAGATACTGAGAAGAGGAAAGTTGGCATGTTTATATTTTTTCTCAGGAAAGATGTTAAATTTCAGAAAACTTTTTCTCAACTAAATTTCTACACTGTTTTATGGACTATATCAAAATACAATTGTCAGGCATGAGTGTTTAAATAATGATTTTATTTAAAATAAAGTGACTCAACTATTTGCCTATGCACTGAAATATAATTTATCAATATTTGTGATTATGGAAATGTCACGTTTCCTGTATCTGTGTATAAGAAAGAAAAAAAAAAAAGTGAATATTGAAGTGCTGGGCTCTACATACTAGAAATTGTTCATAAAATCATAGGTTGATACATTACCTCTTTCTCTGGGGATGAACCACCATCACTAGCTAGCAGTGGACATTTTTACTAAAACTGGCAATATTGTATAGATATTAGTTCTGCTTGTAAAGATTTGTGTGGAGATTTGTTTTTAATTTATCTGTAAAATTACATGTATTTAACTTTTTTGGAAGTCTATGGGTATTCAGTACTTCACAGAAGACACTCACCACCATTTTTTAACCAGAGACTGACTTTAAATACAGTGTAGACAAAGATTTACTGGGAAAGGAAGCCTGAAATATATTTTCCACTTGTATGAATGGGTGTGTGGCCGCATCACAACTTCACTGATCCATCTTTTAGATTAAGGGTTTTTCAGTATTTTGATAATGTCATTAAATATTTACAGTTCTCATATATAGTTCATAAATATTAAAATACTTCTGCATAATTAGACATTTTCTCCCTTGAAAATTCTATATCGTTTATAATAATTACACAGTAGGTGATTTCTATATTAATTTTTCACTACTGATTTTATAATTACTGTCAGTGAAATCCTAAGGATGCTTTACAGTGCCAAACAAATCCCTTAACATGACGAGATACTGTTTGAAGATCTGTAGTACCTTGAAATTTGGTCTTCATCAATGATAACAGTTTGAGTAAACAGGATACTGTTGATTGAAAGCACTCCATAGGGTTTATCATTTGGTTGGATGGTGACGTGAACAACAGATGGATTAACCAAAACAGCATCTCCCTGTAACGTGTCCTTAAGGAGCATAATTTGGAAGGTCTCAGCAATTTCTGGTATGGCATCATCAAGGATCTTGAATTTCATATATACTTCATGAACTAGAGGTGTGAAGACAATAGTTGTATTTGGCTGAAGATCTAGGAAGTCTAAATTGAGCTGCGCATGTGCTGTTGAATTCCCAGTTATGATGGTGTAACTGACGGAGACTTCACATTCATCAGGTCCAATTAATTTTCCACTGTCATCCTTACCACGAATCACTTGAATTGTGAGCATTTCGACTTCCTCAGGCACCATGTAAGTGCTCTGAGCAAATCGCACAGGGCTGTCATTTTTCTTAATATTAATCTGAACAGAATTCCTTGTGGTGTTGATTTCAGCCCCTCCCTCCACACTCCTGAGATGAACAACAAACAATTCATCATTTTCAGGTATCTGGAAAAATAATAGTAGCAACAGGGTGTAAGTCCCATTTCAAATACATGCAGAACACTTACTTAGAAATATGTTATGTATATTTAGCAATAAAGGGAAATAATATAAACATTACAACCCTTTTCACATTAAAATAAACAGGCAAAAAGAAACTCGCTTGCAACTTTGAAAATCCCTTCTCAAAATTGAATGTTTCCATTTTCTAAGACATACTTCTATGCTATGGAAATATGAAAAAGTGGGAAAAGACAAAAAAAAAAAAAGGGCAAACAAAAACTAGGCAAGAATCAGATGAAGCTCTATCTTTCCAACTAGAGAGTGTGAGGAGATCCAAACTCAACTTGTGGAAGTTGCTCTGCTTGGACACAAGTGTTCCTGACAGTTATTTAGTCTGACATCTTTATTTGCTGATGTTAACACCATTTTACATCTATGCATGCCTGAAAGAGCAGAGGAACAACATATGAACACAACCTACCTTGGCCCTTTTGTTCCTATTCAACGGGAAAAAGAACAGTTCCTACTTTCAGACAGACTCACATTCCCAGCACAGCTTCAGTCACAGCTCTGAGAATGTGCTTGCTGATGCTTATCTATTAATTAGACTTTGGCATTTCTACATGTGGTTTGTTTAGAACTGCACTTTAGTTTTAGCTCTTTAGTCTCTAATAACTGATGCAGCAGACAAAAAAGAAGGGTTTATAAGCCTTGAATTGCAGAATTTAATATTTTTTACTTTATATTATTACATTTTATTCCCCAGTCTTGATAGGCTAAGTCTGTTTAACTGGAAAATATCATTATTTTATTAATACAGAGAGATTAGAAGGAAATATTTAAATATTACATAAGATCCTCACATCTCATTCTTGTTGTGGACTCTCAGAAAAAACAGTATTATTTGCTTCTGAGATAAATTCCACAACAAAATTGCTTATGTGTTACTAATGGCATTGCTTTGTTATAGGGCTGATGAATCCTTTCCATGTAGTTCTGTTTACTGAGCAAAAAAAGTTCAGAATTCCTTGTGGTCCAATATTTCTTCTCTTTTTACACATTTGTTAATTGGCCACCCTTAGATCCTGTTTCAGGGCACAAAGGGTATGCACGCCGCTGTCTTTGTAGCTGAGGCCAATTTTGTCCCTTGTTTGACTTGTGGCACTTAAACTTGCATAATATTATTGACTGATGCAGGTTGTTTGTTTTTTTTTCCAGCGTGAGATTTGCAAGCTCTCTGTCACCTCTCTCCTACACTACTATTTCCTATTTTATCTTATTAAAATTGATGTTAACTTACGCTTGTTTTAGTTCACTAGTTCATATACTGTCTTGCAGTACAAAAATACGCATTTGACAGTCAGAACGTACATGCCATTTTAGTTGCAGATAAAATCTTAGTATCCTACATAAATAAGGCATTGTGGAGCTTTCAATTACATCATGATTGACCAATAAATACATGAGTCAAACTTCGAATATAATAGTATAAATGATTTCCAGTGCTGCCTTGCCTCTTTAATTTTCTCTTAAAGTTGCAATTATACTTAAAAAGGAAACCTGCACAGGAAAAGTACTATAAATGCAGAGCTGTGGAAATCAGAACTGCAGTCCCCTACCTTCTGTAAGGCTGCACAATTCAGAAAAATACTTGTTTCATTGGTTTCCCTAACTCAGATCCTAAAAGCTCAAATTAAGTTCTGACAGTAGTGTTACTGGATTCTTGTGAACTCTATCATCATCATCATCAATAAAGGTTTTTGTGCAAAATTCATCTTTCACATACACTTGTGAAAGACTTTCAAAGAGTGGAAAGACGTTGACTAGACACACCAAATACAGATCAAACTTTCAGAAACAGAAGTTTGAGAGCATTTCTCAGAATAAAAATAAATAAAATCACATCCTCCCAAGAGAAAAGACCCTAATAATTTATTTCTGTGTGTAAGTCACTGAAATATTACATTGAATTGGAAAGAGATGTTTCTACACTTCAGCACCCCAGGTTGGCACAGCCTCTTAACACTAGAGTATCAGTAGAAATGTGGAAGGACATTTTTTATAACTAAGAGTAAAAAGGAAACAAGCTGCTTTACAGTTCTGTGCTCACTTCTGAGACACACACCTTTCACCATTATTGTTTTCTTATGAATTTCTTACTAAGTTGTTTTGCATCATATATACTTATTTTGATGTCTCAGTTTTCCCTCTTAAGCTTATTATAAAGGAAAAGAAAAACACAAAAGAAAAGTGCAGGTAAGAAAAAAGGAAAATCACAAGTTGCAAATTAGAAGAATGTTTTGTTTACTCTGAGATAAAAAGAAAGCCTCACAACCTATGAGTTATGTTGTGGTTTTTTTTTGTTTTGGTTTGGTTTTTTTGTGTGTGTGTTGTTTTTTTTTTTCAATTGGCCAATCTGAAAACAGAAAAATGTTAATTATCACCTAGTATTCATGCTTTCCACAAGACTGCATGTTTGTTTCAGGAATCTCATCTATTTTTAGGATTTTTTCAAATATGTTTCTACCCTGAAACATATTTGAAAAAAAAAAAACACAAACAAACAACGACAAAAAATATTTTTGAATCTGCCTTTTCCCTGTGAATCTTCAATGTGTAATATTCTTTCTTTAGTGACAAAGATAACATGTCTGCTCAGCCAGGATATGCACATAAACTAAAACTATTCACTGATGAGAATTAAAGAGGGAGCTTGGAAAGAGTAAAAATAATAGACCAGAGAGCCAAAATTTAACATCACTTCATCAAATAGAACTGCTTTTAACCTTATTTAAGCCAAGCCTTTTTGTAACTTATTACTCTAAGTCTTTCCAGAACTTCAGTTAACCTTCTACGTATCAAAGCCTAAGATGAAGTCAGCTTGTTCCTACCTGATCATCAAGCACTGTTAAATTATAAATCAGCTTTGATCTCCCAGGTGTGAATGTAATATTTCCCTTAGCTGGACTTAGGTCTTCTTCAGCTGGGTTTGGACCATCTTTTATCTGCAAAGAATTGATTTGTCTGATGAGAAGTCTATAAAGCAGGAATACAAATCCAGTGCAAGTACAATAACCAATATGCAGTGTGACTTGCATAACAAATGACTATCTGTTCAGCCATCTCCAACTTACAACTTACATGAACATTCAGTTGTGAAAATCTGCTCTTTTCTGGCAGACAGTGTAAGTCAGAACAACCACTCTGAAGAAATCCCGTATTTCCAGAATAAGAGGAAGAAAACTACTTCCATATAGGCCTATGGGGACTCTTTAGTATATTCTGATGCATAACTGACTCTTTCATATTACAGAAAGGATATTCATGCAAATTCAGTTTGAATCAATAGTATTTCATAATAAATTCCAAGACAAAGTAATAGTACTTACTGGTTTTGTGTCCCTTCTATCTTAACTTGTGATATTAAAGATACTAAATTTAACAGTCAAACTCAAAATACTACAAAGCCTCTTAAAGGTCATATGGGATTTTTTGGTTTTAGAACATTTTGTAAATTATTTTTCAACATACATATATAATGATGTGAGACAGACCTAAGTAATTGTCCAGAGAGTAAGATTTACTGTACCTTAAAACAAACATATTTGCAAAAAATTGCACAGAGAATCATATTCAGTACTTTAACTATTCATGCTATATTTAGTATTAATAAAATCCAGTGCAAAGCTTTTCTGGTTTTGACAGGTCTAGACTAAAGCTTTGAGGTCTAGATTAAAGCCTTACCCTATAGGACCAGGCAACTAGTACAGAAATATCTATATGAAAGATTTTATATATAATTTTAAAGTAAATAATAGAGTCTGAGCTAGATAAGAAAAAGAAAGCAATGAAGTCAGTAATTGTATCACATTCAAATCACATATGTAAATAACAGGATAAGTATTCAACATGATTAATTATTTCAAAAGCTTCATTTGCAGGGGATTCAAGATAGAGATCAAGATACAGATGATTATAGATACAGAAATTCACCAAATCCTGAGCACTCACAGTTCAAAGTTGGGATAATCATTAAAGACTCACTTGAATATTTGTATGTAAAATAAATATTTTTTAAAAAAATTAAAAAAACTTAGATAAGACACTTCTTACATACTTAATATGCATTATTTTCCAGTAATACATACTGATGTTGCCTCACGTACCTTTCTAAATGACAGAATATACTCGGTTTTCTCTAGTACCTCTTAACGTTAAACAGTCAATTAAACAGTCAGATAATTACAGTATTTTCTATATGACGGTTAATATGAATCCCTTTTATGAAACAGATCTACCTAATGTAGATGTAGGTATTTTGTCCTTCTTCCCCTTTTGCAAACACTTCAATAAATTATGATTACAGCCTCTCAGTTTAATCCAACAGACTACTGTATGAAGTCTTTTGGATAAACTCACCTCAAAAGTTATGACGACCGTCCCATAGGTTCCCCTCTCTCTAATTAGAGTGAGCGGCACAAATTCATTTCTGCCCCTGGGCTCATTCACTGTGATTAAGGCAGACTAATGAGGAAGAAAAGGAACAGACAATCAGACACAGATCAAATATCACAGCAGAATGAAGAAACTGTTACCATAGAAATATCAAACTCCCACAGACAAGTTAATCCAATCCGCAAACCAGTCCACTGATGGCATACATTTCCTAGCAACCAATTAGTTCAGCTAATGAAAACCTTAAAAGATTTCAGATAAAAATGTATCACGTAATGCAATTTGTGTGTTTTTGTTGTTGTTGTTGTTTGTTTGTTTCTGTAAATGAACATAGTCAACATACACAAAGCACTGACATATCATCACTGGTATTTTTAGGAGCTCCTACACCCATTAAAAATAGGTTTTCACCATCATGAAGTCGTTTATTAGATAGCTAGCTATAAATGTACTCAGGACAATCATTTAGGTCACTGGTCACTTTTTTAGGCTATTGTAGGTAACAGATTTTGAAGATATCCACAAATCCCAGAAGCAGCTTGGCTTAGTACTGTGGCTCTAACATTTTCTTATGTTCTTATGTTTTTTCAGAGAAGTCCTATACAAAATTATATTGTCAGAATGCTGTCAATAAGGCATAGCTACTCGTTCTACTAATACAACCTCTGTATTATTGCAAATATCATCTGCTGGAGTAACAACAGCATCTTATCCCAGAGGGTGTTATAAAATGCATATATTATGACAATGTTCCCTCAGTAATTGGTAATTAACCCTACTGCAAGAAGCTGTGCCTGCTCTTCAGAGGAACAGGTTTATATTCAGAAGCTACTTCTTTGTTTACATGCTACATTTCAAAACTGAAATAACAGTAGCAATAAAAACAAACCAGATGTAAATTATACACTCAGGTAGAGAGTATTTATACATCCAAACAAGTCTGGAATTTTAACTGTTATAAATTTCCAATAGAAACAAAAATAATATGTCAGAAATACATGCTTATAGATTTACTTCCTTTCATTATCCTTTCAGAACTAAGCAAACTACCCACATTAAAGCCAGAGAAGACTGAAGAATATTCAAACCTGGATGGAACTGGAACTGTTTGTGTGACTCACAATAATCAAATAGTCTTCTTCCTCCACTGCAAAATGTTTCACACGTCTGGTATCCAGAACAGAAAGAGTCTGTATCTGCAAGGGAAATATGAGGGTGACTATGTTTATCTACATATGTATATAAACAAATACATTTTATATTACATTGTATATAGTGAGAAAAAGTACGCATAGAATGTTAAGAATTCCAAAATTATGTATAAAACTATACATGAAATAGCTTTTAAAACTTTATATTTTATATATATATATATATATATATAAGCAACTAATTTACAGAATTAACATAACTTATCATACATTTTCCAGAAAATGTTCTATGACTTGATTGCTTGAGAATTTCTTCCCCCACTTCCAAGCAGAGCTACAGGCTGGGAGATGAGTGGTTGGAAAGCTGCCTGGCCGAGAGGGACCTGGGAGTATTGGTTGATAGTCGGCTGAATATGAGCCAGCAGTGTGCCCAGGTGGCCAAGAAGGCCAACAGCATCCTGGCCTGTATAAGAAGCAGCATGGCCAGCAGGGCTAGGGAAGTGATTGTGCCCCTGTACTCGGCTCTGGTGAGGCCGCACCTCGAGTACTGTGTTCAGCTTTGGGCCCCTTGCTACAGGAAGGACATGGACGTGCTCGAGCGAGTCCAGAGAAAGGCAACGAAGCTGGTGAGGGGTCTGGAGAACAAGTCTTATGAGGAGCGGCTGAGGGAGCTGGGGTTGTTCAGCCTGGAGAAGAGGAGGCTCAGGGGCGACCTTATCGCACTCTACAGGTACCTTAAAGGAGGCTGTAGAGAGGTGGGGGTTGGTCTGTTCTCCCACGTGCCTGGTGACAGGACAAGGGGGAATGGGCTAAAGTTGCGCCAGGGGAGGTTTAGGTTGGATGTTAGGAAAAACTTCTTTACCGAAAGGGTTGTTAGGCATTGGAATGGGCTGCCCAGGGAAGTGGTTGAGTCACCATCCCTGGAGGTCTTTAAGAGACGTTTAGATGTTCAGCTTAGTGATATGGTTTAGTGAAGGACTTGTTAATGTTAGGTCAGAGGTTGGACTAGGTGATTTTGGAGGTCTCTTCCTACCTAGACAATTCTGTGATTCTGTGATTCCCAGGTAATCCTCCCTGCACCCTCAAATGTAAATATATAAAAAATACAAACAATGTAAACAACTAACTATGACAAACTTACATCACTGAAGTTATGTAGTATTTTAGGACACAAAACTAACTCTTGTCACACAGAGTGCTTTTTTCTAAAACATGGCCAGACTGGAGGACCTCCCTTGGTCCTTGCCAACCCATACTATTTTAAGATTTTAAAATTAAAATCGATTTACCCACAACAATCTGTGTCCAGCCATGAATGCATACACACTGTTGTTAGAAGCTCCCTGTGTGGCTCCTCCATGAGTAACCACAAGGTAGGAAGAGGCTCCAATTTGGAAAGACACACAACTTGTAGGATTCCACATACTGAAATTCTGCAAGAAGAATAAAAAAAAAGTAAGATTGTGACTTAAATTCCTTATTAACTAGCATGTCTGGTGTTCAAAAACAAACATTTACCTCAACAGGAACAAATACTCCTTTCCACTGGTAGACAGTAGAAAACAAAGCTGGAGGCATACGCAACAGAACACCGTACAGGATTTCTCTTGAGGTAAAGAAACACCAACCAGATGCTGATTCTTCCACAAAACTTTGCAAGACAGATAGGACACTGATACCACCCCCTGCAATATAGTAAAAAATAAAATAAAATAAAATAAAATAAAATAAAATAAAATAAAATAAAATAAAATAAAATAAAATAAAATAAAAACACTATTTACTATTATATTACTCTTGAGATCTTTTCTAACCCCATTCCCATTATTTACCTCCCAAAGCCAGACCTAGTATGAGAAATGATGAAGTTGTGTCTTAGTATTTGTTATAAGTGTATATAAATACATAGAAATGTTACAATGCTAAGGATATAATGAGAGTTAAGCAGTAAATGTATTTTTCATTCATTACAACTGCACATGGAAGACATATAGGCAATTTGAGTCTGACTCATAATAATTGATCTTGGAATTTAGCTAACAAGAGAATTAGCTAGATAGCAAGTAGTAAAGAAAAAAAAAAAAAGACAAATTACAAAATGTTCATGTTTTGTTCCCCATTTACAACATGTTCATGTTTTTATTCCAAGACGGTCCCTAAGCACCGTCTTGTCAGAACTAAACTCCAGGAGCTAGACTCTTGCATGTCACATGTCATTTATACTGTGTTAGAAAGATCCTGAGTTACAAGTAGTACGGAACAAATTTTATTACACACACACAAATAAATAAATAAATAAATGGCTAGTGACAATAATGTTCATATTAGCAGCAAAGACAGAAATAGAGATTACTGAAACTGGCAGAAGTGGCTGATGACAAGGTGATTCTTAAGCAGCTAAAGTATTTTATCTACTAAATCTTACATAGGAAAATATTAACTGAATTGTGTCTGAATACTTGAATTTACATTCCCAAGCTACATCTCCTGTATGCTTGGCTACTCTCTTACTATCTCCACTTCTACAAAAGCAGTGGACATTCTCTGTAAAGTGAACGTACTGATGCCAAATGCAGTATCTGATGATGTCTCCCACTCAACGCTCACAGAAACGTTAAGCCCATTACTCCGTGAAACTTTCAAATAAGCTGTAGTGTTGGCTTCTTCAATTATGATGAAATTTGTCCTAAATGTGAGAATCATAAAAATAAGGAAAAAATTATTTTATAGTATATTCATTGCTGTAATAAAAATAAGATTTTTACTGTACAATTCCAGATGCAGAATATACAACAGAAATAAAAAGAAAATATTAATAACAGGTTTCAGTATCTGATGGACTGGTAGCTACATTAATTAGGGTTTCCCAATGATCCTTACTACAATCATGCAAAATCATAGGCAATTCAACAAAATCTTTAAACAGACTGAAATTTAAGTATATTAAATTCACGTAATAAATGTTTAGATAATATTATTATTAAATATTAATATAAATTATTAACTCTAAATATCAATGTATTAATAAAATAGCATACATACATTTTTTATTTAAATAGTAAATTTATTTAATCTGTATGGTTTCAGCTGAATGGTTTTTAAAAATGGCAGTCCATATGTGTCACTTGCTTCTGAAAAACAGCCTTCAGTGAAAGTATATTTTTTACAGGTTTAAAAATGAAAGTAAATTATAAAACGTATGACTTCCTGGACACTGATATGAGGTTTGGAACTTTTAACATGGAATACTATCAGTGGAATATGTAGGCACTAGTGAAGTATTAGTTTATAAAGAAAAATAATAATAAATAAATTGAAATTTTGGATTATGAATAGTCCTTTTTATGCATTTTTCTACTCTTTTGTTTAGCAGTAATAGTATTTCACAATACCTTTCAAAGTTACAGATTTACAAATTGGGTTGCTGAATTTCTTTAATGCGATCCATCAAAAACAAAATTGTAGAGAAATATTATCTCTTTGGAGTATGAGCAACTATCTCCTTTTTACTGATCAGTGTAAAGTACCTATTTCCAACTGTATAGATGCTGAAAAGCCCTAGTGGAGCCTGGTTTTGTAATATTGTAATCATAGTTTCCACTCTCGTGCCTAGTCTGGCTCCTCCAGTTGGATTGAACAGGGTGACAATGAAGTGCTCATCCATTTCTGGTTCTTCATCTAGTACCGCAGAAATATGCAGCGTCTGATAACAAAACAAGCATACAATGTTATTGAGACATGATAACAGATGATGACACAGCTCTATCAGAATGTGCTACCTTTTTTTTAAATTTATTTCACTATAAGGCTTTGGATAGCATAGCAGGAGAAGAGCAGCTCATGAAGCTGGAGAGGACAGAATTGAGGCAAGCTCAGACTGAGTTCAGACTGAGGTTCTAAAGCCATCCATCTAGTGGCCTCCATTGGTGCAACACTAAGATGAGCATATTCACTTTTCGTTGTTGTTGTTCTCTTTTCTTTCTTTTCTCATCCTATGATCCTCTGAAGTTTTTGATCCTAATTTCATACTTTTGTTCTCTATTTATTCCATACATTTTTGGGTAGTTTATACTCACAACACAGCTATAAGTGTAATCAGTTAAGTTGGTTTTAATTTATTTTAGTTGGCAGCTAAGCTATCTTCAGGGAAACAGGGTAATCTCACTACTGGTGCTGTCAAGAAAGAAAAGGAAAAGGAAAAAAAAAAGCAAGAATAGTGAGAGATTTGAAATACTCTTTCCTCTCGATGCTTCTTTCCCTCTCCTACACCACTGTGGATGAAGATCAGGTCTTCTAAAGGCAATCTCAAACTAGCAAAGAGCAATCTAGAGAAAGCTAAGTGCTTCACTTTCATTTGGGGCTCACTGTCATCCTTCACACTACTCAAACAAGCAAAAAATTTCATAGGTACGCATAGCCTTGCTGTACAAAATAAAAAGTTAGTGATGATGCATTTGGAAATAATACAAAATTTACAATGTTTTATATTTCTGTTCATTTCCACAATAAACCATATTTACCAACTATATTAAGAAGGCTCCAACTTCTTATAGATCTGCTGCATTGTGATTCCAAATGCATCTAAAGGCCAGAAATTGAAAACCAGTGTTTCCAAGAAAAGTTTGTCTCAGTTTCTATCCTATTGCCTGTAATATGCTAACACTAGCTTCACCAGCTTTACTGGCAAAAATAAATAAATCGAATTGTGATTAAACCTTAGAAGAGTCAGGATTCACAAACTTAAGCTAGTTCATTTTGTAGCTGACATTCTTGTGAGGACAGTATAGAGGCAGTGAGCTTAATACTTAAGTTATTTTCCAATCCTAAGACAGACAACTGTTCTACTTTTTGTATTTGTTGCAGCACATTCTGTTTAGTTCAGACTAACTAAAATGTTAAATCACAGAATGGGATTTTTACTTTGATCTTAACTATTAGGCTTGCAAATTATCACTTTAATTTAAAGTAAGTTTGCATTTCAGCTATAGATTGACTACATAAAAAGAACTGTTCCAAAGCACACATGAACGTTATCTATAGTGTACTGTTTTCAATTTACCTCAACCCTTACAAACTAAGAAACACCTAAAGATGAGCCCATTTAATTTTCACACACTTCCACATCAGATAATAACAGGAAATCAGTCACAGCTCATGACTCAATTCACTTTATGAATGAAAGAAGTAGAAAAAATAAACAGAAGATAAAGCACAGACATTTCTGAAATCTTTCCAATATTTCCAAAAAAAAAGCTTCCTAGACTTCTCTGGTAATAACTAGCATATTACCTTGAACCTGACTCCCTCTTCGAGCACAATATATCCTTGAGAAGGGGTCAAATCCATTGTTGCCTCTGAAGAATTAATCTCACTTACAAGATACTGAACAGTCACAGTGCCAAATATTCCCTGAGGTGGTTCTCTGATAATATTCAATACTGCAACACTTTCCATCAAATGGATAGATGTTTGCTCTCTCAGAAAGAAGTGATTGCTGTTATTGAATGACAAAACTCCATGGCCATCATCATTGGCAAGTATAGTAATTGTAGCTTTTGAAAAAGAAATAATGAAAATATTCTTTGGTTAACATAGTAAAATATAAATATACATATATAGTAACATAATACATAACATAAACACAAATACATTCTTCCTTTAGTGTGTATATAATGCTTATGTGTCCATGACATTACCTGAAGAGAATGGGAAGGCATTTCACTTTAACTAGGAAGATCTCTAGACAGGAAGAATATAGTCTCTCCTAGAAAAGGATTATGAACTCTCTAAAAAGACCTCAGTTCAGTGAGGTAGTACACATTGAAAAACTCATCTTCGTGCTTTCTGATTCATTGCTTTACATATAAACTTTTTAATTGCACAGATTTCACAGGGATGTTTCAGAACCTTCCAAAGGAGTATAAAGATTCACCATAGCAGGACAATGGTGCTTTCTGAAATATGATTATTCAGAAAAGTGGAATTAAAATGTGTGCCACAGAATTCTAAAGAAATGGAACATTAAAACTAAGTTTTACCTGTTGTGTTCTCCCCTAATTCCAGCCCCAGAGATGGATTTGTTAAAATTAACTGGAACTTCTCATCACCTTCAGGAATCTCATCATCAAAAATCATGACATCAACAGATTTATGCCTTTCTCCATCAGCAAAAAAAAGAGTCTAGCGTTGAAACACATAAAGCACCGAATACTTACATCAGTTAATATCACACAGAAATTTTTGACTACGGTAAACAGAATTCTGTGAAATAGGAAGGAAGGGAAAGCATAGGAAGAGCCATATTCTCTGTTCCTTATAAACTGATTGAATCAGAAATATAAAGGTTCAGCACATTACAGAATGAGGACAAGAAAGAATAATTTATTTTGAAAGTCCTGTTGCAAAAATAGTCTATGAAAAAGTTTGTATGTCTAATCAAAATTAAATTTGAAATCGATGTTTGAAAGTTTACATTTTGCTTTATATTAAAAAATATATTTTTAAAAAAGAAATAAATAGTAAGAATAAGAATATTTTTATTTCATTCTATTTAGATTACCAAAGCAACTGAAACAAGCTGAAACATCTAGCATCACTACTGATCATTCTGCAGAATAATCAAGAAGATATTCTTTTACGGAAGCTGAAAGAATAAAAAGTACTAGATTTAGAGTTGCTTCTTACCCTTGAGGTTACATTAAAATCCAAACCCAGCTGGGCCTCCAAATTTTGGGCATAAAAAAATACAGACACATTGCCATATGATCCTCTGTTTCGGTAAGCCATTACTGTCAGATTCCCATGAGATTCACTAACTTCAAAACTAAAATAAAAAGAATAATTCTCAATGTTCACTGATTATGTTCTTTTGAAAAAGATAGTACATTTTTATTACATTTTCACTCTGAATTATTCCCTACATTATAGTTCTCTAACGCATCCTTTTTACCTTTTTTCTCTTATCTAAATTGAATTAAGTAACATGAGGTTTTTGTTTTGTTTTGTTTTGTTTTTTGCTTACATGAATGGTGAGGCTGGAAGAGTTGATGCAGGCTGGGGAGGTTAGGCAAATTGGTGATATAAAAGGACAACAGTGAAAGTAGTAATAAGTAAAAGAATTCTGATTAGATGAATAGTGAATTTTTGTTTTCAGTGTGGGAATCCCACTTTCTAGTTCAGCTGAATTGAATGATTACTTTACCATCTCAAAGACATGGCCCTATTTTTAACAGGAGTTTTACTTTTAGAAAGAAAATGGGCAACACCAATCACTAATTGGCACAGTAAGTTCTTCAAGGAAGATGAGACTTACTTGGTACCTTCCCATTCAATTACTCCTCTTACACCATCATTAGCATCGATAACAATTTGAGAAGCTAAACCTTCCACATCTAAAAGGCAAAACAGAAAGACAAAAATTAAAGAACAATAAAATCAATTTTCTTGATTTTCAAGAATCACAGAAGCATTTATTCAATCGGTACTAATATTACAGTGTCTTTACAAAAAATGTGTAGGAGAAAATGGGAGTGGGCAAGATAACTGGAAAGAGTCCTTACTACTAGAAGTGCAATAATGCGTCTTGAATTAGCACTGTAATATTTAATAATGCATAAAAAAAAAAAAGACTAAGGAAAATGTAGAAAGTTAAACAGCACATAAAACATTAGAAAATAATAAAGTCTAGATTTGCGATGGAATCTTAATTTGTCTTCACTATAAGTGTTTATTACAATGACATTCAATATTTTGCATTTGCCATTCTGAGTATGAGAAAGACAATGAGGAAGAATAATAAATGATTCAGCATTTCATCTTCTATTTGTGCTTCAGTGCCTCATCATACATTCTAATGGCACACCTCAGATTTCACTACAAATACACAACTATTAATTTATTTGTGGGGTGTTCACATACTGTAATATTCTACTGCTCCATAAAGACATACAGGTATTTACAATTAGCCTGAAATCGTAATTGAATACACTGCAGTGTGAAAAACACCAAATAATAGGTTAATGTCAGAAAAGTCTACTAACTTCAGAGACCAGAACTTTACAGTCAAAACTTAATACTTCTCAGAAAATAGGTTGTTGTTTTTCAGACAACCGCACCACACAACTACCTTAACTTACTTGTTTACTTTTTATAAACTTCAACTTACTTTCTAAAACCAAATTGACTTCACCGAGTCTGCCATAAGTATATTATGTTTAGATCCATATACATTTTTCCATCAATTCAGATAAAACTGAACAAAAGTAGAAGATTATTGCCATGAATCTAAGCCTGTCACTATGAGGTAGAGATGACGATGAGCAATAGCTCTACACAGACAACAGAAGTGTTACTGAGGTTTACAAATCCTGAGGGAGTAATGGCAATCAGAGACATTTCTGCTTCACTCCTGCATTTTCTCATGTCACCCTGAAGTCAGATCTGTTCACCCAGGATCTGTAAGAGTTTGCTCACAGACACACACGCGGACACACGTATTTGAGTCAGGCTATTTCTTCTACCAGAAGAATTCACTGACATGTTATGTGAACACATTTTTTCCTTATGACTTAAAACTATTATTTTCTCATTGTAAGTAAAGCTGACCCAATGCAGTGTCACATCAGTGTTAAATGGTCATGGTTCAAGGAGACAGCCAAAGAGAAAGTGAGACTATACAACACTGTTTAGTTTGGATGAATCTTTCATTCTTATATGCTACTCCTTTCATATTTTAGACTCAACTATTCACAAATCAGCAATGAGTCTTGCAAGTTACCTTTCAATCTGTAACGAATTAACTCAGTCACTTCTATAAGCATGCAAAGAAAAGGGAAAAGAGTCAAAGAAGATGTCTGACATTATATAACTAGTCTTTAGTACCACAGGATAATCCAACAGTTCTTAAAGCTAATGACTACTATTCTACTGAATTCTGAAGAAGCAAAATGAGAAGCAGACTAAGCAAATAATAAAGATCATTGCAAGAGTAGGAAAACCATAAAATATGTTTCCTAAAAGTGATAAAAGAATAAAAACAGACTTTTTTAAAAGAGTGAGCAGAGTAGCCACATAAAGTTTTTTTTTTACTTTTTTTTTCCATTTTGTAGTTTGTAAATGAAAATCAGATGAAAAAATCACCAATAAACTTTTCAAATAATTGTCCTTTCCAACTGATAATTACTAACTCCTCTACGAAAATTAATTTAAATTTTCCCAGAGTTTAAAAAGCAAGAGATTAAGTGTAATAATAAATCTATTTCATATTCTATGATGTTTCTTCTAAATAACCATGTCTCATCTCAGCATAGTTGGTAAGTAAGAGGAATAATGGTAATCTCCCAAGGTAATATAATATAAACCATTAAAAAGGAAAAGTAAAAATAATTTGCTATAAGATGTTTTTACCTAGCTTAGGTGGGGATGACGTTGAATGGTTCATGATGAGTTCCACTGAAGTTAAATTAACCAAGAAGAATTCTTGCACCTCTGGTATATCATCCTGCAAAACACAAATACAGTACATCCTCTTCTCATTGTCCTTTAAGAAACTTCCACAGAAGTCACCAAAAAGGATCACACAACAAGTCTCTAATATTACTGTGACACTAGAATTCATTTTTCTGTTTTCCTGAAATAATTTTATTGGGTCTGAAACTGATTATCGTGGAAGAATTAAGTAAGACATTATATATCATGAAAAAGATCCTGTGGTGACGCTAAACTATTCTTGCAAATAAATTACTGACCGATTTTAGACGCATGTATCTCCAGCAATGAAAAAGTATGAGCCTGTAGCCAGCCATGAAGCACACTGTTCTAAATACTACTAGATAGTTGGTAAAGTTTTAATGAGACAACTTTATTACCTTTAGACAGAGGTAGAGCTGCTTTCTGTGACTATTTGATCCCTTGTGATTTTAATATTAAGATTGAAACCATCTTTCTAAATGATAGTGAAATATAACACAGGGCTTCAAATAATGGCTGCAAGCTTTAGTTCCCAAAATATTACCCTTTTGAAATCATACAGAAAAGTACAGAATTAAAGGGTTTAGAGGTTACCTCTAGAATAGTAATATTTATGGCAACTGATGTTTCTCCTTCTTCTAAAATCAGTGAGCCAGAAGCAGGTACATAATCAGCTCCTGGTTCAGCCACAGTCTCTTCTGTCTGATTACTTACAGTGAGCAATCCTGTAACTGTGGCATAAGTAACATTGATAGTACCTGTTTAATTTGTGAGGAGAAAAAAAAAAAGAAAAAAAAAATTGTTTTTCAGTTCTTATATAATGTTCACTGGAATGGATAAAGACAAGAGATCAAATTCTCATCCACAAAATAAAAAGACTAACTGCAAAACAGAAGGATTAAAAGAGTTATCCAAAGTACATTGGAGCTAGTGTACCTTTGTTACCGTTATCAATATGCCTTCAATTTGACCTTTGCTGACTTGTCTGTCTGCATAGGACTCAAAAATCATTGGGTCCAAATGCATCCAGAAATTTGAAGTTCTGTGGACCATAAATATGAAATTGCTGAAAGACTAACTGGGACATCTCATGTACCATTAATATGAGTTTTTGCAACAAGGACACTTTTTGGGAATGACAGATATCTAAGAAAGGCTCTAAAGACAGTGCTGGGAAACACAGATTAATAAATCTAGATACTTTCCTGGGTAGATTGACAAACTTCAATAGAGAACAAAATTAGGGGACACATGGATAAATATTACCAAGCAGAAAAGTTATACATTATAGTTTTGAGAATAAAGCCACCTCTCGCTAATCTGGTAGGGTAAGTCAAGTGGCAAACATAAGGAGTATGAACCTGAAATAAAATGATAGATGAAATTAAAAGCTGCTCTATATGAAATAAAATGTAAGAGATAAAAGAGTCCTAATTAATAAATAAGTAACGATGCTTATTTTAATTCAGTGAGAGATCTTGCACTTACTATGAACAATTATCTTAAAACATTAGTTTACTGAATAGTGTTCAAAGAGTACACTAGAGTATGGACTGGTATTAAAAAATAAATGGAAAAATAGTGTCATTAAAATGTCTCTAAAACTCTCTGGTGTCTCCAGATCTTGAAAAGCACTGTAAATGTTACTTCATTTCAAAACAAGTATGGCAAAAGAAACAGCCAGATTATCACCGAGGTGTAAATATAGTCCAAAAAGGCAAATAGGAAATTATTATACATGTTTTCTCACAACATAAGTTGCTATTTTCAGGCAACAAACACAAGATTCATTTTTTTTTTTCATGAAGCACACTATTGTATTGTAGAATTGAATACTATATAGTTTAAAGGATGTTAATGGATAAATTGATTCAAAGAGGAATCAGAAATTGTCAGAGGAGACATAAATTGAATTCAATGGTCTGGACACAACTTTTTCCATGTGACATTCCTAAGGTGCTGACTTCCTGAAATTCAGAGAAAAAATATGTGGGATGTGTGTACATGTCACTTTTCTCATGTTTTTTATTTTTTCTGAAGAGACTAATGCTTTGAGACAGACTCATTAGACAAAAATATGGTAACCTTAATAGCCACCTGATTGTTACAGCTTTCAGATCCCTTGCTGTATTAATGAGGATTATGACTCTAGTAATAAGTAATATTTAGTTTCCAAGTCTGCAGAAAGAAGCTTAGAAGTTCTGAAAAAAATACCAACTGTAACAAAGATTTTTCCAAACTTTCATTATCATGGCTTTTATTTGCCTAATGATAAGCAAAACAAAACTTCCTTTCTCTTGGAGTTGTTATACAGACCTAGAGATCCAAATTCTCTGTTAATAAAAAGCTGAATTGTTTTGTTTTCTTCTGGGATTAAAACCACCCTGGATGTGGAAGCAAAATTCAAAATTCCATGTGGTTCATCACTAGCTTCTACTGTTAGAACAGCTTCATATCCTTGACTATCCAAAACAGCAGCACCTGTAGAAGAAACTCCTGCAAGAGAATCAGTGGACTGCAGTGAATGAAGTGTTATGCAACTAATATTTTTGTCTTACATTATTGTTAATATTACATTTAAATAACGTTCAGTAGCCATGCAAATACCACGAAACCAAAGCTCACTGAAGTATGTGGATGGTGTGGGACCTACACACATATATATACTTACATTCTATAACAAATAGAAACAGAAATTTTATGCATACCAAGTACAAAGTCACAAAAATGTATTAAAAAATAAGAAAACTTAACAGGCCAGTGCCAAATATCAACTTCCCTATATTTTAAAAGGAAATAAACCATTTTCCCAGGAAGTACCTCCAAAAGCTTAAAACTATATTCCACTTCACAATCATTACATCAATAAACTGATATGTTTTCCAACTATTGCTTTGATGAATAATTTTGCTCATCCCGTTGGGCCACAGTGACTCTCGGAAGTTGATAAGGCACCTCGCAGCAACACAATCCATGTCAAGTTAGTTTGGTGTTTGGACATTAATTTCAGTTTGAAGAAAGGTATTTCAGAACGGATGCAGTTTAAGGCTTCTTTTCTCACTATAATTTTAATGGCAAGAATAAAATATTCTGACCACCTTGAATTCAGGGACAGATCAGTAAGTCTGCAGCTTGACAAGATTGTTTAAAAAGATAAAAATATCTGCATGTTTCATGGCAACTCTATCCATGACATATTAGTAAACTCAGTTTGCATTAAGATTAAGGGAAGAAACAACCATTGAATTAAATAGGCAGAGTTAAATCAGGATTGAAAACCATTTAAGTGTATTTGTGGAGACACGGTGGGATTTATATATACATACATAAGGACCAAGCCTATTTCAATAAAATGTTAATGAACTTTGCGTACTTTGCACCAGCTGCAGTTTGCTCAGTCCTATACCTCCAAAATGAAATAATAAAATTAAAAATATTATATTATTAAATGGTATTTTTAAGATGTAGCTGGCTATAGTTCTGCATTACCTTCTGTTTTGATGTTGTATAGGATGACTTGGTATTCTTCTTTTTCTTCAGGAATATGGTCATCCAGCAGATCAACATACAATGTTGTATTCAACGTCCCCTATTTGTTTTAAGGGTAAATTGATTAGCCATTATTTTATAAAACACAAGTGATATCATAATGACAAGTATTTTGAACAATTTCTTTAAGAAGAGTTAAGTATCAAGAATTGTAAGCTCCCTCCAGTTTGTAAGTCAAAAAGTGAGAAATTAAATAATCAAACCAAGAAAGAAGGACTGTTGAAAAGGCACACTTTTTCTCAGATCAGTTCTAATCACACTATTTTCCTGTAGCCAACATCACTGTTTATGGACTTACCTCAGGAAAAAAAAGTATTCCAGAATAGTTTGCAAAATTTTGTTTTACATTATGTCCTACTATCTTCCACTCAACAGTAACATTTCCCAGTCCTGGAGGAGTTCTTACGATGTGGAATTGTAATTGTTCTCCTAGGAATAAAGGACAAGATGCAGTGTTTCAGGGTCTCCTCTTCTACATGTTGGTTATAAAAATGAGAGGTCAAAAACATGCATCACACAGTTAAAGTATTTTTCCTGAAAGATATTGCTATTTTTGTCAGTTTGAATTTCACAGTAGTTATATACCACATTCACTTTTAATGCTGAAAAGAAAAACCTAAACTTAAACTCTTCTAGTTTTTTTTTTTTCTGTTTTTAGTTCACACTTGGAAATAATTATGAACATATGAGGGAACTTGGTATAGATGAATAACTTAGAAAGGGAATGTTCATGAAAACATGCGCAAACATTAGAGCAATACAAGTCTGTAAACTGTACAAAACAGTAACTACTGTATGTACCAACAATAATAGTAGTTTTCTACAACAGTTCCCTGGAAAGAATACACATTATCTGAACATTTGCACTGTCTTGTGACTTTATTCAATGCATGCAGAAAAAAATGCTTATAATTATCTGTAAGTTCCATTTATGTGAGTTCGAACTTACAAATATGGTCACTGTTAGAAAACAAAACATTCAGAAAATGTTAATAATTTCTTATAATCTCAGAGGTAATCAGTATTGCTGGACAATGTGCATATAAAGGAAGCAAATACTATGGTATTTTGCACATTTATAACATTTAACCCCAAAGGCACTTTAATTAAAAAGAGTAGACCTCTTAGTAGGCTTTGTAAAATGTGGAAATTGTTTTATATTCACAAGTTTTTCACAAAATTTCCATTAAATATTTTAAATGTGGACATGTGAAATTAGCATGTTATATCAACATGGAATAGATCAGTAGGCAATATTTTGCAAAACATTCACAATAGAGGACAGATGGTTATTTATAATAGGTAGGTACATGGCATTCATATTTCATATGCATTTTTCAGGTCCACAGAATTTAAGTTCAACAGCACATTTTGTCCTGCATTGGCTTTCAGAGACATGAAATATGCAGAAATCTACAATTCTGAGATTTTTGAAAACAATACATGAGATTTCTTTTGCTTATTG
Organism: Anser cygnoides; assembly: GCF_040182565.1. Taxonomy (NCBI): domain Eukaryota; kingdom Metazoa; phylum Chordata; class Aves; order Anseriformes; family Anatidae; genus Anser; species Anser cygnoides. The sequence goes on along the minus strand of NC_089903.1, from coordinate 2,251,177 downwards.
AAGAATTAACAAAACATAAGATAATGTTATAATAACATTATGCTGCCCAACTAGTCCCTTTGATTATGCAATTTAGAGAGCAGCAACTTAGGATGCTGTCTTGCTATTCTACTGTATTACCTTACAGAATTGTACAGCATTGTACAGCTAAAACTGGCAAGAAAAATCTGAAAATTTTCTAGTTACATTTATTTTTTGTAAGGAAGAGTCAGAGATATGCATGTATATTGGCTACCAATGAAAGAGAAAGGAATTCTTAACTTCAAGAGCCCTTAATATACTTAAATAAAATTTAATATTGTAAAGAAGTAATACAAAAACTGTATACACCCATTTTCAAATACATAAATGTGCTATTCAGCCCCAACATTTCAAACTTCAGTTAAGTCTCAGAGATGTCAACATTGATGTCGACATTGATGTCGACATCTTTGGCTTAAGTTGGTCCATGTTGCTTCTAAGAAAATTAAGGAATTCAAAATTTATTGATATCACAAGGATTCCACTTCTACAGTCAAATATCTGGATGGTAGACTCCCAATTTACAGGTTCCTCTGAGGCTAAATCATTACAGTGTTTAACACTGCACTGCAATCCACTATGTTCTATTTGAGAATTTTGCATATCCATTACAAAGAAATAAAGATTTAAAAGAAAAGTGGTTTCAATGGTTTAGTACCATTGGGAAAACACACACACACACAAATAAGGCAAAGCTTATTTCAATATATCTCTATAAGTTATAATGAATTTTCATTGAAGACTGGGAAAAATGCTTTATGATATAGAAAGCTGTTCCACTATAATCCAAACACTGAGAAGAAACTTGAAGTCATTATTACAGATTCCAAGTAGTTATTTACTGATCCATGTTTCCTACCAGCTTTACCAAGATTTTTTTGGTATTCCTATCCAGAAGAAATGCTAATATGAACACTAATTGATTTCTGAAGATTGAAAGTGTTATTAGGCTAAATTCAATATTTTTTTTAATATTTAATCCTTATCCATACTTTTACATTTCTACATTGTGACTTAATAAGTGATGCATCTCTTACATAGAGAAACAAAGAGGTGGGTATTTATCGCTGTGAAGAAGGGAGCATCAGCCGCTCTCCTCTTCCTCATTACTTTAAGCTACTGCAGTGCATTTTCTTGTAATACAGTTACACAACTGTCGCAGACCCCTGTCCAATAAAAAAATACTACACTTATCCTCAATAAGGTAAAAAATAACATGCACATTGTGAAAACAAAATGTATTCACTTAACAGAAAATTTTCAATAACACAATAACTGTAAAAGTAATGATATTTGGATTTATGTCTGGTAAATTTTGCTTTCGAATGAAAAAAATATTTTGACAAACTAAAATAATCTAAATGCCTTAGCTCTTTTGCTCTTTCTCTATTTCTCCCTTTTTCTCTCTCTTTTTTTTTTAATCAAAGACACTTAGTTCACTTGTTTTGTTTCTGGCTGGAAGGCAATGAACTATTTCTTTTCACAACCTGGAAAAATAATATAATAATAACTATATATAATAATAGAACTATAGCCAAGTACTTCAGTTTCAAGCAGCCAGCATTTGGTAGCATGCTATGAATAACATTTAACCAGTTGAAAGTATTCAGGGACTTTGGGACTGAGACAGTTTGTATTAATTCCTTGTGCTCATTAACAGCTCTTCTTAGCTAATCATATCACATCTGGCTTGGCACAGAATTAACACAAACCATACCTAGATAAAAAACCAAAGGTTATGATGCCCTTTCATGTTGGGAAAACAAAACAAAAAACCTTTGGTTGAGAAAGCCATTTTTCTTCAAACAGAAAATGTAGTGCACACATTAGGGGACAAGTTCCTGTTTTGTGAACTTTCCCTGCCCATCAGTTCAAACATCAGAGAAACGTGATACTGCAATACACTGAGATTCCATCAAAGGCCACCTAAAGCAATCACCACCAGTACTATTATCATCCTATGCAAAACTGCATCAAACTGTAGATGAAACATGCCGTGTATTCTTTAAAACAATAGTAGAAATGTTTAGTACATACCAAATTATTATTGTTCTTTCCCAAATGTTTGCTTTCTCTTATAATTGCTACTTCCCAAATCATCTGCCATAAAAAAACATCAGGTTCATGGGACAGACAAAGGGAAGATGTTACCCTAGTGTTTCTGCAGGAATGTTTTCTAGAATATTTTAAATTCTTTGTAAGTCGCTGATAGATCTGATTTGCTTATGACTATTAGGTGTGTGTATGTTGGCAGTCATGAAGTGGGCTGGCAGGAGCCTCGTGCAGGCCAACAAAGAGAAGGGCAGAGTCCTGCCCCTGGCGGGGAGCAGCCCCAGGCACCAGGGCGTGCACCCTGATGGAGAGCAGCTTGACAGAAAGGGCTTGGGGTCCTGCTGGACACTGCACTGGGCAGGAGCCAGCAACATGCCTTGTTACTAAGAAGGCTGATGGCATTCTGGGCTGAATTAGGCCAAGTATCCCTAGCAGGCTGAGAGAGCTATCCTTCCCCTCTACTCTGCACTGGTGAGGCTGCACCTGGAGCACTGGGTCCAGCTCTGGGCTCCCCAGTGCAAGACAGACCTAAACGTACTGGGAAGACTCCAACAGAGGGACACCGAGGTGATCAAGGGAAGGGAAGAGAGGCTGTGAGAGCTGAGACTGCTCAGCCTGGAGAAGGGGAGGCTCAGGGGGATCTCATCAGTGTCCTTCAATACCTGAAGGGAGGGTGGAACAGGACAGAGCCAGGCTCGTGTCAGTGGTGCCCAGGGACAGGACAAGAGGCAGCGGGCACAAACTGGAGCACAAGAGGTTCCCTCTGAATATCAGACAGCACTTTTGTGCTGTGTGGGAGCACTGGCACAGGTTGCCCAGAGAGATTGTGGGGTCTCCCTCCTTGGAGATACTCAAAAGCCTGGACATGGTCCTGAGCAACCTGCTCTAGGTGGCCCTGCTTGAGGGGGAAAGGACCAGATGACCTCCAGAGGCCCCTTCCAACCTTAAGCATTCTGTGATTCTATGAATGCTTGCAAGAGTTCAAAGTACATGTCAGGTATGTGGATATTCACTTCTTGCTGGTGTTCTCTGAACAGTGAAACACAATCATTGTGAGTCATTATCAACTGAAAGCACAAAGATGGAAACTGGCATTAAAATTTGAGCGTGGTCAACACAAAGAACACACCTTCACAACCAATAACAGATCTTGAGGCTGTATGGAAGCTTATAATTCCTGCCACATTGTCACTTGCCAGAATAATCACTGTGACAGTGTCAAAACTGGGCAAAATTCGACTCCCTCCTTCAGTATGGACCAGGCTGATTTCAATACTTTCATCATCCTCTGGCTCTGGATCATCTATAATGGGCAGCGTGACCATCTTCTTTGTTTCACCTACAAGGAGAAGAACGTATACAACCGTGTGTCCACTTGGAAACCACCTTGTAAAAAGACTCAATCATCTCATTTTGAAAATAATTAAATACATAAAATATATTAAAATTGCATGAAACAAACTTATTTACCTTTCTGGAAGTCAGTGAATGTCATTATGAAATTTTATCTAATTACTATTGATCAGTCACATTAAGCCAATAAAACGATCACATCATTAAATATACTATGTAGAAATTAATTATATAGGAATTATTTCGGAGTGCCTAGAATTCTTTATTTTCATTACAAATTCTATGACTTTAAAATTTAACTTAGAAAAGGGGAATATCATTCTTGAAAAAAAAATAAATTGCCAGGTGCTAAGCTCTCCGATGAACCATTTACACAAGGGTGTACATTCAATATGAGTACATTTACTGAGCCAGGGAATGCATTGAAATGGGATGACATTTTGTTAGTTCCTTGCCTTTGGGACTATCAAAGAATAATAATGTAAGCAGCAAACACCGTTAATCTCTAGTCGCTATATATCCATTAAAATTTACAACACAATCCTGTTGTTCAGTGCGTGTGCATAACCCAGCTGTGTTTTATGATCATTAGAATATCAATTTACAGAATACATATGTATTTCCTGCTAGATTGTCTTTCAAAATACTTCAAAATCAGTTTTTACTAAACTTGTAACTGGTAATGTAATTACATGTCAGCCTCACAATCATTGCCAGCAGCCATGCCTTACTATTCAGATGATTTATCAAGCTAGCACACTAGAATCTTTACTACGCACCTGGAAATTGCTTTCAAAATATCAGTTCGATTAACTCAGACTTTGAAAAAATAAAATACAGCATAAAATACAGCATGCTGCATGGTACTTAAGTAATGTCTGAGAGGGACTTGTTTGTCCTGTTTGCAATTCTTTTAAATATGTTCTGTTATGTTACGTTTAAATATGTTTTGTTATGTTACAATATGATCTCAGAATTTAAAGAGATGCCATGAAAAATTAGTACTGTAGTGACCGAGGGCTAACAAAAGACCACTTAGGCCTGATTCTCATTTCCATTATCCTTGCTGTAACAACTATCTTCGACTTTATTAATCCTTACTTATGTGGTAAAGGAAATCTTTATAGTGCAATATTTATACTGCAATATTTCTTTAATAAAAACCCTTAGGTATTTATTGTGCTTAGATATTTCATTGTGCTTTGCTACCACTGTGTGTGTTCTGCAAGATAATGCTACATGCTAATGAACAACCATACTCTTTTGCACGTGTATCCTTAGCATTCAGGAAAATTTAGCCTAAGAAGAAGATATCAGTTGTCAAAACATCCACAGTATCGTGTACTTGTCACGTTCTTTTTTCTTTTTCTTAGTTTTACAAAACAGAAGCCAAAACGAGAGCTTGTCTCACCTTCAGCAAACACCAGAGTCTCACCGACACCTATAAAATCCAAGTTTGGAGTAGCAGTCCCACCAATGACACGCCATTCCACTGTCACTTGTCCCAGGCTGCCTTCTGTTCTGTGTATCATTAGCTGCACGTTGGTCTGAGGACGTTCCTCTACTTCAACATACAGACCTTTCTCTGTTGCATTGGGACTTACACTGTAGATCTTAAACACTCCAAATGCGTCTCCATTCATCATTATGATAACTGTGGAGGTATTTGGCTGTCCTATGGTTGGTTGGTTTTTTGAGCTGGCTGAGACGTTCATCAGTTCTGCTTTCAAAAGGGTTATAGTGAATCTCTCATCCAGTTCTGGCAGGCTGTCAGGCAGTATGGTAACTGTTAGATTTGCAGACTCTTCCCCTTCCTGCATTATGGCCCACTGTCTTGTAACAGGTTCATAATCACTGCCAGCGATGGCTTGTGTGCTGAAGAGGGCGAATGCACTGGTAACGTTTTTCTTGTAGGTCCGGAACCCTGAAGTGTTGTTAGTTAATGGGCTGATATCTGACGTCAGCCAAAGGCAGAGAGGAATCCCTGAGGCACTGGAAAATGTAAAGGCTGAACATGCTTGTTCTTTTAGGCACTGAGCTGCACAGGAATACACAGGGTCACTTGCTGCTGACACATTCACTCTGGTCTTGGATGGTTTGTCAGGAATTCCTTGTACAGGAGGCTCGTAGTAGGCCAGGATATCCTGACCTTGCTCCACAGCAAGAGCTACAACGTCAGTCTCAGAAGTGCTGTAGAAAATCTGCAGCTGACCAAATCTTCCCTCACTAAAAGACATTATAATAAAATAAAGTTCTGTTAGTTGACAAAGGATGTCTAATATTCTACATGTTTCTGGGTTAATAATAGAAGTGAACAAAATCAACTGACCCTTTCTGAATTGCTGAAAAATTCCAAATAACACATCAAAATGCATTCCCTTTGAAACTAGTACCAGAATAACTGAGTTATCTTATTTTTTTGTGGATAGCAAGTTTGATTATTTATAGCTTAGGTAGTAGTCTGTTAAGAATGCATATTTGTAAACATTTGGTTCTAGGAGTTAACTTAGTCTTCTTCAGGACTTGGCAGCTCTCCTTACTTGCAAGGAAGAAAAAGCCGGTGACACCCAGACTTATCATCCTTCCTCTAGGATCACATGCATAAAACCTGTTTTCCTTCTCTTATTTTCATCCTGTAAGGGCTGGCCATTTTGTCCTCCTGTTCAAATCACAGGAACAGGCTACCATGCAGGTTTAAATGATTTGATGATTAAACGGACAAAATGAATAGTACACTGTGTACGCTGAGTTTACATTGTGCATTTCAATGTATACTACGTTTAAGTAATTTATGTAATACACAGACATCTACTTCAAAAACAATGTGTTTGAAATGAAAATACATTGAGATGGCAGATCAAAGAATTGATGCACATATTTTTATGAGAGGAGCATGAAATTTGACATTATAGTGGAAACAAAAGTGAAGAATAAATAGTAATTACAAATAAAGCAAACATTATACAAACCTTCGCCTGACTGTTATGTTTGCCAGCAAATTTCTTTCTAGTGGCTCCTGAACTCGATATAAGGATTGATGAAAGAAAACTGTGCCATAAGGATTATCATTGGCAGGTATTATAATACTTGCCACGCCATCTAACCCAATAGCACCACCATTGGAGGCCTGAGTTAATTCTACACGGACAATCTCAAAGAGAAGAAAAGAAAAAGAAGTAATGCAGCTAGACAATTTGTGGTTTTTCTAACAATAATTACAAGCAAAGTATAACATGAAATTATAGCACCTTCCTGCCGGAACATTTCTTGTTTTCCATCATACATATTTCTAGAACAAGTCAAAATTAATACCATCTTCAAGGAAGATGTAAGTGCTTGACTTACTTCTTCTATTTCTGGAACATCATCAGCCAGGATTTCCAATAGTAGCATCTGAAAGGCTTCCCCAGGGGCAAAAGTAATATTGCCTGAGGCAACCTGCAAGTCCTCATCAGCAGGGTGTCCACCAATGGTAGCAACCCACTCAACAGTAACGTTACCAAGTGTCCCAGCATTGCGGATTACTGGCAGATTTATGGGTACTGATCCAGATTCAGGCTCCTCCACAGTAAATTCGGTCATCTGGAACACTGAAGTGCAGCACAAAGAGGTGTATTTCATTAACAGTAATATTTAAAATAAAAACACCATCCTAGTTACTGAATTATATATTTTATTTCACTTGATTGCATTCATTTGCACAATTAAAAAAATGTTAATCAGGTTTAAACTTCAAATTGAACTTTCAGTATCATTTTATCTGCAAATAAAATTGGCATGAAAATTCAGCCCCCACCCAAGAGTTTATTCCAACGTATCCATTGTTCAAGGCTAGCCATGATCTAAGTTTTTAGAAGACGGTCAGAAGGTAATTTTTCCCAGTGAGGAAAATTTTTATCATTTTTTATGTCACGTATGGAAAAAATGTGTCAACATATTCCATCTAAATTGTTTCAAATATAAGTCTTTCTTGTATAAAATCTTTAGTTGTTAAGAATGAAGTTAATGAATTATCCATGTGGAATTATTTACTTTTGTCAATTTCCTTTACATTTTGCTGATAAAATGGAATAACTGAAATAAAGTAGGGTACTAAAGGGAGAAAGAGTAAGTCAAATAAAATGGCTGGAAAACATACACCAGAAATACTGAAATAGAAAAAATAAATAGAAAAGATAAATTTCTAAAATGTCATTAAATTTTTGAAATTATCATTTTTTTCTCAAAACCTGTGTAATGAAACTATTTTTGGAAAGTGTCCACAATCCATTTTACTGATAATGATAGAAAGAAGAAAAACTACAATAACTATAATATATTATATATTATATATATATTATATAACTATAATAATAACCAGAAACTATATAACTATAATAATAACCAGAACATACAAGAATGCAATTTAAGTCATATTTGTACTTTCCAATTTCCCCAGATATTTAAACCTGCTTTGCCTGATTATTTTGTAAAACAATGACACTGCACTATCTAAACAGGTTTTGGCATGTAAACTTAAGCTTCAAGCTATTGCAGAAATGCAACATTTAGAATAGATAAAAAAATACAAATTAAATTAAAATCCATCCCCATTAGGAGACTCCAAAATCCACCTTCGTCTCACAAAATCTTGATATATAAGTTGACTGAATGCTTCAATTTCGCTATATAAGGGCACCATTTGCCCTTACTTACACGTTTTAATTTAGTTTATCTTATTTTGTCCTTTACTGTGTTCATCCAGACTTCCCTTTTTGTATTCTGAAAATTTTTATTCCATTGCCCAGTAATAACTCACCCACAAATCAGCAGATTGCTACTGGACAAGAGAAAATATGCAAATAAGACTCATTTACCAAAGGATCCAAACGGGTCATCAGAAGCCTCAATGGTTATGACTGCCCTCGTCAAAGATCCAAGCAAGGCTCCTCCTGTCGTTTGATTCAGCAGCTGAACATAAAAGGACTCCTCAACTTCAGGATTGATATCATTAATTATATAAATTGGCACAGCTTTACTTGTTTCTCCTTCTAGTAAGACAACATCTGATGAGGCTACACTGTAGTCCTCACCTAGATTTGTACATGAAAAAATAACAAAACAATCAAAACACAGAAGAATATTAAGGCATTCTGGTTCATTATGAAACATCACTAATGTTTATCAGCACTAATATTTATCTGTTCTTTTTGCATTCCCTTGTGTTCATATGTTGGTGTGTTTTTTTGTGTTTTTTTTTTCTTTATCTTCATACCCAGAAAATACAATTGTTTATTTCCTAGTGCCTTTTAGATATCTGGATGGATGAAAATAAATCTCATCTTGGCCAAAACAGAGTTTACACTGTCAGTCCAAGAAGCAATTACAAAAGGTCCATTATTATCTTCCATTGAGAAGATCACACAACTGTGACATTTCTATATTTGATTTCTGATAGTTGTCTGGCTTTCCAAGAGATAAAATGAAACAGAAGTACCTTTTTCAAAGGAGATTTTACTAAAGGACATAAGGTCACTCCTTCCCTCGTGGAGCTTTTCAGGGATCACCTGAGAGCTTTACCTTTCATTTGCAAAGTAAAAGTCTTCTTGAATTGTGCTTAACATTTGTCTGTTTCACAGAGGAGTCACCAGCTCTCAATTTCCCTCCAAGAAACTCAAATAAGCCATGTATGGTAGGTTGAAATATGTACAAAGGACTAAGTACTAGCTATATATACTACTACAGGATTTTTTATTTTATTTTATTTTTTTGAGAAAGTGAGTGGCCACCAGGGAAACAAACAGCCAATTCCTTTCCTTAGTTTTCTTGCTAGATTCTTCAGTGATGATATCTCTGAGTTTTTTTAAATTTGATGTAAGGTCTCTTCTATAGGACCTGAATTCCTGTCTCCTAAGTACACTCAGTAAGTATCTCACACTTTGGTATTTTTTCTACTTGTTTTACTAGACTGCATTCAATACACACTTGCTTGCTTTGGTTGCTCGAAGCATACAGTATGCTCTTTCTGGTTTAACACAGAATGTGTATTTCTGCTATTTTGATTTCTTACCAGCTGTTGCAGTTATTGGCATAGCTTTGAATTTCACAGAAACATCTGCAAAAATTCCCCCAGTTCTGGTCACGTTAATGATTGGTCCAACATAATTTTCAGCAACTCGCACAGCTGAAGCTGAAAGCTGAAGTGTTCCAAAAGCATCATCATTGGCATTGATAATTACATGAGCTATAGTCTCACCCACTGATCCAAGACGAGGAGAATTTACAACTGAAATATAAAAAAAAACTCTTAGAGCAAGCCTGAAATGCCTCCTATATATGGCTATACTGTTCATATACATACACCTGAGTTTAGTGGATGGCCACTACTAGCTTTCAATAAAATTTTCATTTTAGATTTGGACAAAATATAACTACAAACTGCACAAGCATATTTTTGATGTTTGAATTATATTATGTCAGAAAATCCACATTCTTACTAACTTATTATTCTACCCTGCTGTGGAGCATACAAAACACCAGTTCTTTGAAGAGGTGAGGTACTAGCAAAATTACTTATTTATTTGTCCATAGGACAATAGAATTTTACACTAGCAATGATGAACTATAAGTAACCTTTCAGTTTCCCAGTAGAATTTTTTGTAGTGTTTCCCTTAAAAATCAAGATTAATGTGGGAGAGTCATGGGGGAGAGGGAAGGGAAATTAGGCATGCCAAGAAGCTCTTAAGCATAAATAAGGCTGTAATGACCTGAATTTATCTGATCGGGCAAACATCCTCTACGCTAAAAAGCCAGCATGAAGCTGCAATTCTACACCACTTAATGTTTAAAAGGCTTTTTTCGCTTTCAGTAAGTGCAACTAGCTTATTTCCTATCATTGTGCTTTACAGAAACAACAGGTGAGCAGGTATTAGCACACAAAACCAATACAGTAATACAGTTGGCCTAAAACACCTGGGATAAAGCAGATGCAGAAGGGAGAAAGAAATGTCCACCCCTGACAAAATTTTGTGGTAAAGGAAATATATGCTGACACACAGAATCTTCATACTTAATGTGAGATACTCTGACATATAACTTACAGGATTCTTAACTATACAGAGTTAGGCAGAGGTAAAATTTTACTGTAATTTCAATTGCTGCATTTTATCCTATTAAATATAAATATTAGCCTACATATTTAAGCTTTTGGTTTACATATGAAAGACACTTACTTGGCCGATCCTGTACTTTGTCGATCAAAACAGTATTGTTTAGCTCCACAAAAACAGATTCTGACCTCTCAGGATCATAATCATCCAAAATAGGCAAAGATATTGTGGCTTCGCTTTCATTGGCTGCGAAGATCACATAACCAGTAATGGGTATATAATCTTCTCCTTGTATTGCTCTAACAACATCAGGTGGAAGAAAGGGTGACTTTTCATCATCACCTAAAGTTCTGTATGTAACCACTACTGTACCAAGAAGACCACCAAGCCTTACTATTGTCAGGGAGATATTTTTTGTTTCTTCCTCAACTTTTATTGGTCTGTTTCTCTCAGAAAAGATGAACAGTCCATATGGATCATCATTAGCTAAAACTGTTAATGTTGCATTAGTGTGATTTCCAAGACGACCACCGGACACATTGATGATCAAAACTGAAAACACCTGATCCAGTTCAGGCACGTTGTCAGGAGAAACTTGTATGGTAATATTTGCTCTCACTTGGCCAACATCAAATGTTACATTCCCATATGCAGAGACCAGGTCTTCTGTAAGATCACAGACTATGACCCAATACAGAGTCACCTCAGACAGGGCCCCATGAGTTCTCACAACCTAAGTGGAAAACACAAAGATTTATGTATTTCTTTGTACTATAAGAAAGAAGAACATAAAAGTGTAAAATGGCATACAGCAAAGTCACAGAATCACAGAATATCCTGAGTTACAAAAGATCCACAGGGATTATCAGGTCCAACACCTGACTCCACACAGGACCACCCAAAATCAAATCGCATGTCTGACAGAGTAGTCCAAATGCTTCTTGAACTCTGGCAGCTCAGTGCTGTGACCATGTCCCTGGGGAGCCTGTCCCAGTGCCCGACCACCTCTGGGTGCAGAACCTTTCCCTAACACCCAGCCTGACCCTCCCCTGTCCCAGCCCCATGCCGTTCCCTCGGGTCCTGTCGCTGTCCCCAGAGAGCAGAGCTCAGCGCCTGCCCCTCCGCTCCCCTCGTGAGGGAGCTGCAGGCCGCCATGAGACCTCCCCTCGGCCTGCTCTGCTCTGGGCTGAACAAACCCAGGGACCTCAGCCGCTCCTCATACTTCTTGCCCTCTAGACCCTTCACCACCATAGTAGCCCTCCTTTGGATGCTCTCTAATAGTTTATGTCCTTCATATATTGTAGCACACACAGTGCTAGAGGTGAGGCTTCACCAGCACAGAGCAGAGCAGGACAATCCCTTCCCTTGACCATCCAGCATTGCTGTGCCTTATGCTCCAGAACACAGTTGACCATTTTGGCTGCTAAGGCACACTGCTGGTTCATATTTCTCTTGCTGTCAAGCAAAACCCCCAGATCCCTTTCCATGGGGCTGCTCTTCAGCCTCTTGTCCCCAGGCCTGTCCGTACAGCCAGCATTGCCCCTTGCCAGGTGCAGAATCCAGCACTTCCTCGTTTAACTTAATTCCAGTCAACTGTGACCTCTCCAGACTCCAAGACTATTGAAAAATTATTGAGAGAGGTCTTGCAATGACATCAGCCAGCTCTTTCTGTACTTTGGGATTAATCCCACTGGACCCCATAGACTTATATGCATCCAGCTGGAGCAGCAAATCCTGCACAAGTTCAAAGTTGGCTGGGAGTTTATCATCATCACAGTCCTGAAATTCAGAGCTTTGGGTGTCCCCGAGCCCATCATTGGTGTTAAAGACAGAGGCAAAGAAGGCATTAACCTCTGCTTTATTGGCGTACTTATTTGTGAGGTTACCAACCTCAACAAGTAATGGATCAATGTTTTCTCTGCTCCTCCTTTTGCTGTTAGCATACTTTAAAAAAAGCACTTTTTGTTGTCCCCACAGTACTGGCCAGCTTCAACTCTGAGTGAACATCACCTCTGTAGTCCTTGTTCAACTGACCTTGCTTCCAATGCCCACAGATTTTCCTTTTTCACCTAAATTCTAGAATAAGATCCCTGCTCAGCCAAGCTGGCCTTCTGCCCAGCTTGCTCAACTTCTGACTCTTTGGAATTGCCTGTTCCTGTGCTCTTAAGAGGTGTTACTTAACTAACCAGCACTGATGGACTCCAATACCTTCAAAAGCAGGTTCCAAGGGGACCTCACAAACTAGTTCACTGAGTAGTCTGAAGTCTGCTGTCTCCATAGCTAGGGCTGAACTTTTGCTGGCAGTTTTCCTCCTATTACCAAAGATTTTAAACTCAGCCATCTCATGGTCACTATGGCCAGGACAGCCTCCAATCACCACTTCACCCACAAGACCCTCACTGTTTACAAGCAACAAATCTGGAGGGCACCTTTCTTAGTCAGCTTCCAGAGTAACTGTACCAACAAGTTATTGTTAACGTGCCTCAGGAATTTCCAGTACCTGTTTGTATTGGCTGTATGGTATTCCCAGCTAACATCTGGGAAGTTGAAGTCACCCACAGGGACAAGGGCAGATGACCTAGAGATATCCCTTAGTTCATTATAGAATAATTTGGCAATGTTGTCCTCCTGGCTGGGTGGTCTATAGCAGACTCCCACAACAACTTCATCTTATTGTTATAACTTATTTCCATGTCCCTTAATCCTTACCCGGAGGATCTTAAGCATGTCATTGCCAACTGCAAGCTGCACACAATCCAGCCCCTCCATTATATACAGTGCAAAGTCATTGACATGATGAGTTAAAAATAAACTAATTTTAAAAACAGTGTAATCTTTATCATCTTAGCTTTGCTGTATTTGTTGTGTCATCAGCACTTACTTTAAAATATTCATACCTCAAATGTAAACAAGTAGAAGTAAATTTAAACTTATATAAAACATTTTAGTTTTAAGCTGAAAGATACACTTTAGAAAGTGAAGTATAAAATGTCAAGACAAATGTACATGATAAAGTTAAGTTAAAATGCTGTAGACCTATTATAAAAATATTGCAGAATGCTCTGTAAAATAGACATAAAAGAGGATTGCATAGCAATATGAGACCCAAAACTTTCTAACCTGCAACATAATATTGCTATCTCCATCTTCAGGCTCAGTTCCATTTACCGAGAGTGACTCAGTACTGAACTAAAAGACGCCATGAGCATCATCAGAAGCCTCAATAGTCACAACGATGTGGGATGCAATTCCCAAGCTGGCTGTAAGTGCAAGTGCCAAAATGAGTTATTTTTTTATACCATCTTTTCTTAAAAGCTAAGGAAGTTTGTTACAAAAAGCACACAGAAAAGCATAACTGGAATATTTCTGCTGTTTTGCATTTTGTGGTGTGTTTTTTTTTTGTTTTAAATGTGGAATAATTATCCACATGGATAAGGAACTCACTTTCAATAATGCAGTCCTGGCAGCCCTTCTATGGAACAACACTCCAAAGCAACATATAAAATGCAAATATTTTAAGAGAGGATCAAAAATAAAATTACTTGTCTAATTAAGGAAAATGAACTAGAATTTAGGGTAGGGGAGAGTTACGTGGTAAAACACAGTGTAAGCAGTGCAGACAGGACAAAAGCAGGTACTATTTTAACTGAAGCTGGAACAAAGAAAAAGCTAGTCCAGGAAATTCTACTACTGTAATGATCATCTTGTGTGAGATAACTTGCTGCTTAGAAAGAGAAAGAGCCTGGCATTTTAAAAAAAATCTGGAAACACAGAAGAGGAAACAACACTTCCCAGGAAGTTCCAAAAAGTGGTTAAACCACAGACTTACTCTCAGGTTCAAACTGAACTCCTTTGTATTTTCAAATAAAACAGAAAATCAGGCTGTCACTGTGGAATAAATTATTTGATTTCGATAATGGGTGCTAACACAATATTTTCAGGTCTCTAGGGTTTAATTCAAAATCCGCCATCATTAGCGTTTCCCTCATAGTAGGTGCTTTTGTTTTCATCTTATTTCTGCATATTGTATGTTTTTAATTTTCTCAAGATTAAATTATCTTTGTTTTCTGTATGTTGTGACAAAAATAGACTTCAAAAATGAAAAATAATCAAAGCATTCTTTTAGAAAAAAAAGAGCTAACACCACTTTTTATTAAGAGTATTTTTGAGATGCAGAGATCAAAGCATAAAGCAAGTGGCAAAAGAAAGTATCAAAACACACAGTCAGGTAATTTTTAAATTACCTTAAATTTAAAAAGTTTCTCTCCTCTTTGCTCTCCAGAAAATTTTACAAAATTTACAAACAAAGCTAATTTTTCTAACTACTTCTGGAATAACTACATTGTGTTCTATAAAAATACAGCTTTGAAGATAGAGAAGCTGTTATTTTCTGTATTACGGTTAGTATTGACTGTTGTTGAAATTGAGCCTTTTTTAAAATGGGAAAGAATGTTTTGACAGGACTCTATGATATATCTCAAACCACAAGCAAAATAACACTATGATAAACTGTGTCAGTAGTGTAGTTCATGAGGGATATTACAGTTAGCATAAAGAAATAAAGATTAATCCAAAATGCTTACCATGCTGATGGACAGTTGGAAGGAAGAAATCCATGTTCCCATCACCACTACCACTGCCATCATTTCTAAAGAGCTCAGCAACTTTAAGATGACAGACATACAGATATATACACATATATACATTTATAAATCAGAGCGCAAGCAAAGAGAAATTTAAACTATTCTGGACAACAGGAAAAAAAGAGGGAAGCACTCTAGGAAGGTATCAACTTTGCTTCTGAAAGTGTACAGGAGTTCTAATAAAGACTGAAATATTTACATATGCCACCTCTTACTTAATTTATGACATTGGAAATAGCAATGGGAAGTCAGAATGAAAGAAAACACATACACATAGTTTATCTTTCCTCTCTTTCCCTCTTTGTGTCCCCATTTTGTATTTCCCCTTTCTCACTCCTAACTGAGGCTTGTCATGGAGGAATCTAAATTGAAAAAAAAAAAAAAAAAAAAAAGGTAGGGGAGACGATAAAGTCCCTCAAGCTCCTTATTCTAATATTTTCTCACAAAGTGAAAATGTTGGGAAAATCTGCAGAAAACTTAACTAATGGGGACTTCATAAGCTTTGTGTTTGTGTTGGAAAGGCCAAAAAGAAGGCTCATTTTAAAAAGGCTATATAGTTACTGGATTACTAAAGTTAGTTGTAAATTTTCTGTCACAACAATTTGAAAGAGAAAAGTTTGACTCCTTTTAACAAAACAACTATTCAACCAAAAAGACAAAATACGTGAAAAGTCTCAAGACTTTACCAAAAGAATCACTGAGACCATGTTGCACCATAGACACATACAATCATAGCAGAGAGCTGGATTAATTCAAGGAAATCTGATACATCCTCCCAGAAGGGACCACACTTGCAATTTCCGAATTGTTTAAAAAAATAACATCAGTTTAAAAAAAAAAAATCAATTTATGGCTGTCAGTGTTTCTAATTACTTTTCCCTCCAACAAGCTTTACAATCTCCGTTAAAATTTTTCTCAAATGGAAAAAAAAATCTGTAAGGTATTCAGGGGTTTATGTGGCAGCACCACTATGCTTTGCCGTCCCTTCAGACTAGCCCTTCAAACCAATAATTCTTTCAAGTGTTTGTCTTGTTCTTACAGACAGTTATCTACGAGCTACCTCTGCAGCTACAGCTCAGCAAACTCCCTATGGCCCTCAACATCCACAGCCTATTACTGCTATAATCCATTTGACCTATGTATTGCAGTTCTTCTGATTTCACTCATGTGGAAGAAAAAACAAAACAAAACAAAACAAAACCCAAAACAAACAAACAAAAACACAACACTTTGACTGTTTAGCCTTAAATATTTTATAAATATTCCATATTTTTGAAATGCAACATATTGCTAATATATTTTTGCATTATTTTAGTTCTCATTACCAACCATGAAGTTATACAAAGTGAAAAGCAGCAATTGCCTTTAGATGACCTAACAGATGGCAGTGATACACTTTCCCTAATACATGGTAATAATATACTTGCTATGGGATCTGGTTGTTTCCACCAAGGATTAAGAAAAGAACTGAGGAACAGTTCTTCCCTACGAAAAAAGACAGCTGTATGGGGGTGGGGATGTAGAGGTGCTTTTTGTTTGTTTTCAGAAATAACATAGAAAATAATGCCAAGAAAGACAAGATTTTTATGAACGAGTAGAGGTCATGAAAATACAACTAAGGGACTGATATATGTGCCTTACCTCCTCCCTCTGGGTTCAACAGCTCCACTTTAAACGTTTTTTCTAATTCAGGAATAGTATTATCAGTGATGTTAACAGTAATGTACTTGTATCTTTCTCCTGGCTGAAATTCCAGTGTACCCACAACAGCCTGCAATATAAGAGCTCTTCATATTTTTGTTCAAGTCTAATGTTTTCATCCATATAAAAAAAAGAAACAGAACCTTCATTTTGTCTTTTTCAAAACATCTACTTTTCCTCACTTAAGCTTTAAAAAAAAATCTGAAAAATCTGTTTTACAAAAGAAAAAAAAAAAGAAGAAGACATCTAAGTTGACATACTGGTGAGCATCTGCATTCATGTACATTTTTCTTATTTTTCTGCACAAATGATCAGTTGGACAAGCAAGTGCAGATACATGCAGGTTATTTTGCTAGGCATATACAAATCCCAGTATGTACAAGCATAATGTTAACCTGTACATGCACTTGAATAATATGGTCTGTAACAACAGCAAAACTCACAAATTGCTACACTGGAAACTCTGTTAAGAAAAAAAAAAAAAGTTCAAAACCAGAGGCTTTTCCTAGACAATGCAACTTACTGCAGAGAAAAGAATGGAGAAGTCACATGATGTATATTTTTAAGTGAATATTACATATCCATTTGCCACATCACCTTGTAAAGTAGTCTTTCTGTGAAAGAATCATAGCTGGGCTAGAGCAGTCAAACTGAAAGCTATCTCCACGATAAATAACTCTAATTAATTCCAAAACAATTATACCACCTTGGCAGTTGCCATACCTGATAATCTTTGGGACTGAAAGCTGTGACTGGCACTGTTCTGTATTCCACCAGAACTGTTCCAAGAAGGCCTTGTGCACGAACTACCAGTAATCTGACGTGTCCAGCTTCTTCTTTAATAGTAATATGGGGCACAGAAGAGGCTGGAAGAATCATTTTATCACCTGGCTGAGGAGGTGGCCCCACAGAGAACTGGAGCAGACCTGGAAGACAAGAATTACTACTTACATGGCTTTTCATAACAAATTTTAAAGATGATAAACAATTTAAATAAAGTGATTGATAACATATCTTGTGATGGTTCTGAAATTAAAAACCACATATACCAGTATACCCTTAAGCCTCAATCACACTATTTCCAGAGATGTGCTGTGTGCCTTACCCTCTCTCACTGATATTCTTGTCAGTCTTGATAAAAGGCACAGCACAATAATAAAACCTTCTCTTCCCAAAAGAGCCTCACAGGCCACGGTTTTGCGTATTTACTGGTACAAGACATATGGAGAAATGACTCTCATTGTCAGGAATTCTCATTTGATGAAAAACCTGGACAGGATCAACTACATGCAGAGCCTTTATTTGCCCTCACAAGAGAATCATTGCTTGTTTGGGCAGGGAAGATTTGAGGCCTTTTTGTAAAATTATAAAAGAAAACTAATTCAGTATTCATTCATGTATATAAACAATGAATTAATTCAAGTTAGATAAAGTGGAATATATGAGATTGCTTCCTCAACTATTACAACCAAGCAAAGTTTTCATCTGACTGGAAAGAACTACACAATAATCTGAAACAAAGCTGTATAATTCCCATCATTGTTACCGTATGGGTGGTCACTGGCTTTGATGCTGATATCAGTAGTTTCCTTTTCTGGATCTATACTTGCTCCACTGGTAGGAGTTGAACCTAGTTTCCCATCTCCAGACACTGCAGAGACTAATGTCACACGGAAATATTCATTTAACTCCGGAATGTCATCATCAATAACATGCAAATTTAACACCTAGAGAAGGACCAAATCATGGAGAAATCAAACCATGCAACATTCTTTGATTAGTCAGTCAGCTGTATCTGCTGTATAGTTCTGAAAGCAAAGGACACTATTTTTGCTCTCCACATAAATTCAACTAATTTCTAAGATAACATTTTATGTCTAGAATATGCTTTCCAAAAACAATGCTTCCAAGCTACTGGAAATGGAAGGCATATTTTCTGAATTGTTTCAAACTACATAAATAAGTGATAATAAATACTTGTTTGGTTGGTTTTGTATATCTTCACAAAAGCAGAGTTTAATTTCCATGTACTGAACATGAAATATCTGATAAATTTTAAAATCTTTTTGAAATTATGCTTATGAAGAGACATTACAGTGATTAATCCAATTTAGAGAGCAAATAAATTGAGCTTATTATACCACCTGACACTTTGACCTGCAGATCATACGATTTACTAACATAACCTTGCTCTAAACACGCTAACACATTCACTTCAGAAAATTCCATCTTTCTTTATGTTTCGATATGGTCGGACAAACATATAGAAAACATTTAAGTAGCTGATCATATTTAGAGGCATGGTAATGAGTAGATTACAAATGTCAGTTGAAAGTCCCTTAGGATATCCCACCTGAAGAGCAGCTTGCTACCAGCCCGTTTCTTAGAGCCATGCACATTAGCTCCTCTGTATGTATGCAGTAAATTGGACCAGTAAGCTGTGTAGCAAGAGCCTACATCAGCCATTTTCTGCCACTAGATAGAGTAATGTGGGCCTCGTCTATGTTGCCATGCTAGAAAAGCTTTGGAAATTTCTGCTATATATGATTGTATGAAATGCAGTAATATCATTTCACAGAGAAATAAAGCTGAATGAACAAACTATTATAACATGAATGAACTATTTTCAGATACCACACGCTTTTGCCAGTCATCACATTATCCAGATTCACAGTTCTAGTGAAGTCACTGGGATCCCTGCAAATGACTTCAGCGAATTTGAGTCCACATTGACTTCTGCAGCCTGATATAAGTGAAACTGAGGATGGTATTTTCTACTCACAATTCATCCTTATTATACAAACAATAATAGAAAGTGTATGTTGTTTCTACAGTACTGTGGTCCCGCACCACTTCTTCAAATAAATTTAACAATTCTGTGCTGTACATCAGGATTGAATTCATTGAAACAGATTATTTTTATTTCTATTTCTAGCACACGCTGTTTATTACCACAGAATTTTAATCATAGGACAGCCCACGCTGGATGGGACATCAAAAGATGAAGTTCAATGTTTCATGGAAAAAAAAAAAATAGATGAAATAATCCAGCACCATGTTCAACTGCATCTTAAGCACCCCTGGTGATGGGAATTCTACCATAGAACCATACATTGGTTTGGGCTGGAAGGGACCTTAAAGCCCACCCAGCGCCACCCCCTGCCATGGGCAGGGACACCTCCCCCCAGCCCAGGCTGCCCTCAGCCCCATCCAGCCTGGCCTTGGGCTCTGCCAGGGATGGGGCAGCCGCAGCTCCTCTGGGCAGCCTGGGCCTGGGCCTCACCGCCCTCTGAGGGAAGAATTTCCTCCTTCGCCCCCTCCCTCGCCCTGCTGCCCACGCTGCTGTTGGTGCAGCCCAGGGTACGGGTGGCTTTCTGGGCTGCAAGCACACATTGCCGGCTCATGTCGAGCTTCTCATCAACCACCACGCCCAGGTCCTTCCCCCCCCAAGGGGTGCTCTCAGTGCTTTCTCTGCCCAGCCTGTGTTTGTGCTTGGGATTGCCCTGGCCCAGATGCTGAGGTCGGGACAACCCGACCCTGTCCCTAAGGAAGTCGTTCCAGTAGTTGTAAAAAATTTCAAGACAAAACCTCTCCCACTCTATCTTTGTACTCTTTGCCCTCTGTCTTCTCCTGTGGTTTCTTGAGAAGAGAGAGCCTCTGTCAACTCTGGAGCTGCCCTTTAGGTACTGTAATAATGGGATCAAAGTCCCCTTCTAAAGGGTGAAAAGATCTAACCCCTTGAGTCTTTCCTTAGAGGACAGGTTCTCCAGCTCTTTGATCATCTTTCTGGCCCTCTTTTGGACCTCCAGTCTGCCCACATAATTTTTTAATTGTGGGCCTCTGTAGCTTTGAATTCCTACTCTTCAGTGTATCCTGGTATCCTGGTATTTCTTTTTTCTTTTTCTTTTTTTTTTAAACTAATTCAGATAAGGAATTTCGTAAGACTTTTAGAAAGCTTTCTCAGAAGCAGCTAAAGCTTCCCTTATGTATCATTTCTCTTTCTCTCCCCCAACTCAGAGATGCAATTCTGATTACCAATTTCAGGTGTCTCTAAGGCCAGAATATTGAATAATTTCCTTATGTTCCAGTTGCTCGCACACTTTATGCAGAGGAATAGATTAAAGCAGACAGTAATCATTTCAGGGAGACTCAAAAACAGCTATTGTTACAAGAACACCTTTAATCTCCTGTTTCTGATTTTGAATTTAAAAGGAGACAGAACCTGGATAGCCTTGAGTGCAAGAACAGCAATGAATCTTACTATTGCCTATTTAATTGTTGTGGACATAAATTTGAGTTACAACACTCAGATCAAACCTGATCATTTTCCAATTTCGAAAGTACATGGACTATCTACACTTTTTAAAGTATATGTACACATACACATAAATACAGTTAATATTTTTTATGTATATGTACATATATCTAATATGTACATGCACACATGGTGACTTTTGAACTGACATATACACAGAGCTACAAATAACACTTTCTTGTTGTCAGGGATGGAAAAAAAGAAAGAAAGAAAATATATATATAACAAAAAAATAACAACATAAAATAACAAAATAAAAAATAATAATAAGAAAAGCCATGTGAAGTAAACACTCTCTAGTATGCAAACCAGCCAAGCACCCTCAGAAGGTATTTTCCAGGAGGTTTGTAAAGGACAGGATGAATTGTTAATAGGAAGGTAGGGTTTACCTCTGATCTCTGCCAAGGAACGAATGTGATAGTGCCACTGCTATTAGAAAAATCGGTAACAGAGTAATTAATGCCAGTGGAATCAACCTGTGAGATAATGTACTTTATATACACATAGTCTAGGGCTCCCCTTGTACGCTCCACAACACAGGATATAGTGGAACCTTCATCAGCAGTCTGGAAGAAAGCGAAAATTTGGAACGTTTATTACTGTCAAAGTAAATCAAGGCAATTTCATTAAATAACACGAAAATATTTAATGCCAGACAAATGTTCAAGTAAAAAATTGCTGTCATGTTACTTTCAGCTCTTTTGGAGTGTTAGGAAGCTGAAACTGACCTTGATGCCAATCAGAACAATCCTAGTGGAATCTGCAAAAGTCTGATGCCTCCCTGAGGACTATTAAGGTAACAAATAACAATACACTGCAGTTCGTCCTGGACACAACCCCTTTCCTAAAACTATGCGTCAGAGACAGAATCAATATGCTTGAAATGTACCTGTCGAAAGCAAATGAAACTATTGCTTTATAATAACGTCAATATTGTAATTTTCCTTAGCAATAATTTAAAGAAAGATTTGGATCAGCACTTTCTCTAACCAGACACACTATGGATAGAAATAAACTATACCATCATCATTCAGAAAAACAGATTTTTCTCTTCTACTGTCCTCCTTACAATTCTGTATCTTCACAGATAACATGACTTCTGCAGCGACAACTTCACGTCTCTGGAATGAAGCTTTAATTGGTACTGACCTTCTATTTTAGAAAATAACGTTCATAAAATTAACATAGAAAATAATTTTATCTGAAAGTTATTGGAAAGGTTAAAGCTATCTTATGCATTAGATAAATTTCAGGGCTGCTTTGTAAGAAAGCATAGATACTGTGTGTGACTTCAGCTGCCTAGTAGACAGATATGCACAGTTAAACTACTGGTAAAAAAATGCTGTGTTCCTGCATCACCACTAAGAGCTCTAATACTTCCCTGGTGAAATGGACATATGATAGGTGCAAAACAATTACCGTGCCATATAATTATTTTTTTTCTTCATGGTTGGCTGATGATCTGTGGCATCACAGCGTATCAGAGGTACTTGAACCTGAAGGAATCTATTATCATAGCATATGGTAGGCACACAATAAGCAAACTGAACCAAACTGAAAACTAGTATCACTCAGGCAAGACAGTTATTTTAAAAACATCATAAGCACTTTGATTAAAAAAGAATGTAATTAAAGCTCATAAGAGTTCCCAAATGAAAACTATATTAAATTTTTTTTTCCACAAAATAATCCAATACCAGTAGAGATAGCTATCATGTTATTCCCCCTTATAATTGATTAAAGAAGTAAAGAATGATTTATGTTTATTTCAAGCCTCCTCAAAAAGTAGCAAGTTTACACTCTGCATATAGAATGGATACCACTGAAAAAAGATTTCATCTGTTAAAACTAAAACAACAAAAAAAACCACTACTAAATCAACCAACTGACATCAAACATATGCAAATTATAACTTAGTTTATGACAGCAAATGAAGGTGGAAAAATCCATAACACTTTGTCATTGCATGATCTCTAGTAAAATTATCTCAAACACATCATGTGACACAGAAAACTAAAATAAAAATCTTTGCAATAATCCATTCTCAAAAAAAAACCAGAGAATTAAATCTTACATTTTAACTGGTAACTCAAATGTAACAGAAGTGAAGGTAAAATATTTTTCTAGAAAAAAAAAATTAAGCCTTAGTCTTCAGTTTATATAGTAAACTAAATTTTCTTAACCATTTTTTTCTTTAGTTTTTTAAAATTATATAGTAAATCCCAGTGGAACTGAGGTTGTATTAACAGAACATATGCATCTCCAAATCCTAGGAAAACTTTGCTTAACCACAAAAGCAAACACTGCAAAATCTAGGGTTTGTTCAGGTCACTTGGTCCTGCCATTTAGCTTTCTGTGCCTGAAATATCACCTACAATTTCCATTATGACCACCTTACCTCAGGGATACATGCTCCAGTGAAGCCAAATAAACCATTAGCATTATCACTTTTCTGTATTCTTAATCTTGCTGTGGTGTTTTCTTGTGAAATTCGAGCTCCACCACGCACAGAAATGAGCTTTAGTATGAATAATTCTTCTCCTTCTTCCTCTTTGTCATCCTTTGCAGACACGATGAATGATTTATTGGTCTCTCCTTGCCAATACTCCAAATACCCAGAGACAGGGTGGACATCACTTTTTGCAGGAGTTGCATGAAGTTCATAGATCTCTGCTCGTGTCAACTTACGCTCATAAAGCCTTACATCCTGCATTAACCCTGTGTACCTACTGCTGCCGTTGATTCCTGCTCCAATTCTTACTATTCCTGGACCTGAGAAGGAAATTATAATTTTTTCTCATGTTATTGTATTTGTATGAAACAGTCAGCAACTGACTACCTGTTTTTCTTAAAAACCAATGGTAAACTGTTCATTGTCCCTGGATGAGGAATCATATTGATCTTGAGATCCAAAATCAGGAGGTTCCTTGAGCCTCATCTCAATGTTACAGGTAAGTCCTCACAGGCCAAACAATTCCATCCTATGCTGTCCAAGTTTTTCATCCTATTAGTTCTAGCAGCACATTATCATCATCCCTCATTTTTATAAGTCTTAGAGACTTGAGGCTCCCTCTTTCCTCCACAGATTTTCAGAGCAGAACTGCAACCCCTTTTAGCCCTTGTTTTGCTGAACAAATCCTACTTTGTTTCCCTCTGCTAGGGCAGCTGATCCATTCTGATGATACTCATGATTACTGCATTAACCCTTCTGGACATCCATTTCATCCACCACACTGTAATTCCATGCAAATTCCAAACTCTTTTTACAACAGCATTTATATTTCTCTGTCTCCAAACTATAGGATCACAGCTGCCTCATATTCATTCCTACTCTATCCTATTCTGTGCCATGCTATGCTCTTGTGCTAAAACACACACATCAGCTGTTTTCAGTTGCCTTTCAGAAAACGAAAGAAAACAAACAAACAAAAAAAGCTGTGCTCTTCAGTGTATTGTCATACATATGACACTGAGTGGCAGTTGTAGAGATGAGCAACCACAGGAACTGATAAAAGTCCCAGGGCACAAAGTGGAGGATGCTGAGAAAAACTGGGCTGCTATGCACACCACTGTGTATTACCCAACATTCAACGGAGAGAGATGACATACTTGCCTTACTATTGCATTATCCCCAGACACACGCCATCCCCACTAATAAAGAAAATTTACAGCACAGACATATCCTTCTAGCAATAAAAGCATAATTGCATTTCACATATATTTGTTCTAGAAACCGAGGGAGGGAAAAAAAAAAAACCTCTCAGCCTCTCAGCTTAGCTACAGTACTGCAAGTGTGATGGAAATTACTAATTGCAGAAGTACTATTCTTTTTACAAATGGAAAATTTGATTTCTTAAACTTCAACCTGGAATTTTAAAAGCAGAAATAAAATAGTACACCATACAATTAATAGTCCTCTACTCTCACTCAACATCGCAGCAGTTTGAATTTTTTAGAACATTCACACAATTTCCATAGGCTTTCTGAAAATCCTCAAAGAATTCTTATCCATTCCTTTCAATTAACTTAACAGATATAATCATTTCAGTGTATTTCTTCCACCTTTGAAGTGGCTAGACTATGCATTTCAGAGCTTTATATATGGAGAAAAATAGCAAAGGCTCACCATCAAGAATTGCTTCTCCTTTTAGACTCTTCATTCCTCCCAGAACTAGAATTCCATCAACGTAAAATTCAATTATACTTTCATCCAGAGTAATCAGAACGTGAAGCCAAGTATTCTCATCCAGGTATTTCATGACTGATGTTTTAGCCATGTATGTCATATTGGACCCTAATGCTGTATAATGAAGCACTACAGAAACATGAGAATCATTTGTCTGAATTTTCACACCATAATATAAAGTCCCATTATCGTTATCCTTTTCAACTATATAGCCATCTGTACTGACATTAGGAATTAACCAAGCTGAAAATGTAAAATTGGTTACTGCATTATTTCCATTGTTATGGGTATTCAGGACCGATAATGCCAAATGCATCCTCTTTTCCACTGAAATACAGAGCGTCTGTTCCACTGTGATGGCGCCTCATGTGGGGCTGTGATTGTACTGAGCTTGGGAATGATCCAAGCAACAAGAAATCTACCATTGATGGCAGTCCAGCTTGGAAGGTACTAGACAGTATTTCCCAACCTAGTCGGACAACACCAAAGGTGCCTTGCTGTCTCCAGATGGTGAAGTCCGTAATATAGGAAAGGTCATCTTCAGAAAGAGTATCTTCCACTATCTCTCTGTCCTGGCTCTCTGGATCTATAACAAACACTCCAAAAGGGTCATCATTGAAAGGGATCATGACAGTTACAGTAGGACTGGTTTCAGATAACTGACCACCAGGACCAGGAGACCCACCTGCGTAATAGAAGTTAGAGTAAAAGTTAATGATTAAACAACACACTCAGAAAAAAGTTTCAAAGTACTTTTTTTTTTTTTTAATAAAACAAGTTTCTAAAAAAACCTCAAACCCTCCTTTAAGATCCTCTGGACTTATAGCAAATGATCTAACTTGAAAATTACATAGGTTAATTGTATTATTCTTAAAACACTGTGCTGATGTAATTTCAGTAGAAAACAAACCCACATGCTATTTTTCAGCTGTAAAACACACAGATGTCTTTCAGGTGAAACATGACAAGGTCCATCTTTTCTTAATTAGCCAATAAGGTAGGTTACCTTTGATTCGTTTGATAAGCATGGGGGCCAAATTCAATTCTTGTATTGCTCAAAGACTTACAGGAATAGAGAATGGCAAAATCTTGCCTGTTGCCTCTGATACAGAAGTACATACACCTTGCAGAAACAGTAACCAGTTGTGTGTTAAAACTGCTGCCCAGTCCTGGTGTTAGTCATCTATCTTTGCACAGTAAGAATTCATGATATGAAGATCATGTTGTGAATGGAGAATCTCCGTGTTCAAAGTGTACAGTGATCTACCTGTTATAAGCAGGAAATCTTTTGTACATCCGTATGGACTTCACTTACAGGAAAGGCCAACACACATTTTCACTTGTATCAGAGCACAGAAGACCATGAATAGTACTAAAGTGGAATTAATCCAGATTAGGAAATGTGTCCAGTAGCAATTTAAAGTTGTAATTTAAGTCATGTGAAGTGGTAACTACAAGTATTTTACCTCCTCTAGGGAAACAAACAAACAAAAAAGCAACCTCTATTATGGTAGACACACATAACCTTTAATACCTTTGTTATTTCTTTGTTAGTATCTTTGTTTTATATTTTGTGCATGGAGATCTATGTATCTGAAATTCAGAACTCTTGGTTTTTGAAATGAAACTTCTGAACTTTAAGAAGTTTAATTTCAAAAACCAAGAGGCATCCCTTTTAAAGTTCAGATCACCAAAATGTGTTTAACAGTAATTCGGGAACTGAGTAACTCTCTATATATGGAAATCAAGATTAAATGAAAAATAAGACCTAAAACCTTACCAGAAAAGCATAGGATATCAAGACATGATTCAGAGCAATGCTCTTTCTAGTGTTGGTTTCTTTTTGATTGATTAAACATAACTCTTTTCTACCAGATATGAAGGAAATGGTGATATGGAAGACAATACCTGAAGCATTCACCAACTTTAGAATGTAAAATTCATTGAATTCAGGAATTCTATCTGAAATGGCACGTAGTGTTATTGACTTCGACCTTTCACCATCCATGAAGCACACAGTCCCATAAGTTTCATAGAATTCTTCTCCTGGCTTCAGTGCAGAGTTATTATCAAACAACTGCCAGGTCAAAGAAACATTGCCGAAGTGTCCTCTGTGTCTCAAAATCCTGTTCAGTGATACAGAAAGAATGAGAGTCCTGGCAGGCATGCATCAGCGTTGAGTAGAAAAGGAAAATGTGGAGACTCCTTTTACTGTAATCTTCCTTACAGTAAGAAGTAATATACTATGTAATATAAAGTAAAATACTAATATACTACAACTGTTCCATGAAGCCTTCCTTTTAAAGGCAACCACTTTTGCAGTACAATTCTACTCCCGGAATACGTACTTTAGAAAACAGAAGTAGCATACGCAGGTCCATGCAGAATACTACTGTGAAGCTACACATCACTGTGTCTTGTAATTCCAATTTATAATAATAAATATGAATGCATAATAGTTCAGAAAGTTAACATTAAAAATTAATATACTTGGACACTCTTAGACAGGAAAGAGAATCATCTACATTTAACCACAAACGTTTCTCCTTTCAGTCATCAAGTCTACTTAAACTTTTTCTTACACTTGTATTAAATTAGAATTACATTCTGAATTACATTCAGTTTTGAAATGTAGCATGTAAACAAAGAAGTAGCTTCTGAATATAAACCTGTTCCTCTGAAGAGCAGGCACAGCTTCTTGCAGTAGGGTTAATTACCAATTACTGAGGGAACATTGTCATAATATATGCATTTTATAACACCCTCTGGGATAAGATGCTGTTGTTACTCCAGCAGATGATATTTGCAATAATACAGAGGTTGTATTAGTAGAACGAGTAGCTATGCCTTATTGACAGCATTCTGACAATATAATTTTGTATAGGACTTCTCTGAAAAAACATAAGAACATAAGAAAATGTTAGAGCCACAGTACTAAGCCAAGCTGCTTCTGGGATTTGTGGATATCTTCAAAATCTGTTACCTACAATAGCCTAAAAAAGTGACCAGTGACCTAAATGATTGTCCTGAGTACATTTATAGCTAGCTATCTAATAAACGACTTCATGATGGTGAAAACCTATTTTTAATGGGTGTAGGAGCTCCTAAAAATACCAGTGATGATATGTCAGTGCTTTGTGTATGTTGACTATGTTCATTTACAGAAACAAACAAACAACAACAACAACAAAAACACACAAATTGCATTACGTGATACATTTTTATCTGAAATCTTTTAAGGTTTTCATTAGCTGAACTAATTGGTTGCTAGGAAATGTATGCCATCAGTGGACTGGTTTGCGGATTGGATTAACTTGTCTGTGGGAGTTTGATATTTCTATGGTAACAGTTTCTTCATTCTGCTTTGATATTTGATCTGTGTCTGATTGTCTGTTCCTTTTCTTCCTCATTAGTCTGCCTTAATCACAGTGAATGAGCCCAGGGGCAGAAATGAATTTGTGCCGCTCACTCTAATTAGAGAGAGGGGAACCTATGGGACGGTCGTCATAACTTTTGAGGTGAGTTTATCCAAAAGACTTCATACAGTAGTCTGTTGGATTAAACTGAGAGGCTGTAATCATAATTTATTGAAGTGTTTGCAAAAGGGGAAGAAGGACAAAATACCTACATCTACATTAGGTAGATCTGTTTCATAAAAGGGATTCATATTAACCGTCATATAGAAAATACTGTAATTATCTGACTGTTTAATTGACTGTTTAACGTTAAGAGGTACTAGAGAAAACCGAGTATATTCTGTCATTTAGAAAGGTACGTGAGGCAACATCAGTATGTATTACTAGAAAATAATGCATATTAAGTATGTAAGAAGTGTCTTATCTAAGTTTTTTTAATTTTTTTAAAAAATATTTATTTTACATACAAATATTCAAGTGAGTCTTTAATGATTATCCCAACTTTGAACTGTGAGTGCTCAGGATTTGGTGAATTTCTGTATCTATAATCATCTGTATCTTGATCTCTATCTTGAATCCCCTGCAAATGAAGCTTTTGAAATAATTAATCATGTTGAATACTTATCCTGTTATTTACATATGTGATTTGAATGTGATACAATTACTGACTTCATTGCTTTCTTTTTCTTATCTAGCTCAGACTCTATTATTTACTTTAAAATTATATATAAAATCTTTCATATAGATATTTCTGTACTAGTTGCCTGGTCCTATAGGGTAAGGCTTTAATCTAGACCTCAAAGCTTTAGTCTAGACCTGTCAAAACCAGAAAAGCTTTGCACTGGATTTTATTAATACTAAATATAGCATGAATAGTTAAAGTACTGAATATGATTCTCTGTGCAATTTTTTGCAAATATGTTTGTTTTAAGGTACAGTAAATCTTACTCTCTGGACAATTACTTAGGTCTGTCTCACATCATTATATATGTATGTTGAAAAATAATTTACAAAATGTTCTAAAACCAAAAAATCCCATATGACCTTTAAGAGGCTTTGTAGTATTTTGAGTTTGACTGTTAAATTTAGTATCTTTAATATCACAAGTTAAGATAGAAGGGACACAAAACCAGTAAGTACTATTACTTTGTCTTGGAATTTATTATGAAATACTATTGATTCAAACTGAATTTGCATGAATATCCTTTCTGTAATATGAAAGAGTCAGTTATGCATCAGAATATACTAAAGAGTCCCCATAGGCCTATATGGAAGTAGTTTTCTTCCTCTTATTCTGGAAATACGGGATTTCTTCAGAGTGGTTGTTCTGACTTACACTGTCTGCCAGAAAAGAGCAGATTTTCACAACTGAATGTTCATGTAAGTTGTAAGTTGGAGATGGCTGAACAGATAGTCATTTGTTATGCAAGTCACACTGCATATTGGTTATTGTACTTGCACTGGATTTGTATTCCTGCTTTATAGACTTCTCATCAGACAAATCAATTCTTTGCAGATAAAAGATGGTCCAAACCCAGCTGAAGAAGACCTAAGTCCAGCTAAGGGAAATATTACATTCACACCTGGGAGATCAAAGCTGATTTATAATTTAACAGTGCTTGATGATCAGGTAGGAACAAGCTGACTTCATCTTAGGCTTTGATACGTAGAAGGTTAACTGAAGTTCTGGAAAGACTTAGAGTAATAAGTTACAAAAAGGCTTGGCTTAAATAAGGTTAAAAGCAGTTCTATTTGATGAAGTGATGTTAAATTTTGGCTCTCTGGTCTATTATTTTTACTCTTTCCAAGCTCCCTCTTTAATTCTCATCAGTGAATAGTTTTAGTTTATGTGCATATCCTGGCTGAGCAGACATGTTATCTTTGTCACTAAAGAAAGAATATTACACATTGAAGATTCACAGGGAAAAGGCAGATTCAAAAATATTTTTTGTCGTTGTTTGTTTGTGGTTTTTTTTTTTCAAATATGTTTCAGGGTAGAAACATATTTGAAAAAATCCTAAAAATAGATGAGATTCCTGAAACAAACATGCAGTCTTGTGGAAAGCATGAATACTAGGTGATAATTAACATTTTTCTGTTTTCAGATTGGCCAATTGAAAAAAAAAAACAACACACACACAAAAAAACCAAACCAAAACAAAAAAAAAACACAACATAACTCATAGGTTGTGAGGCTTTCTTTTTATCTCAGAGTAAACAAAACATTCTTCTAATTTGCAACTTGTGATTTTCCTTTTTTCTTACCTGCACTTTTCTTTTGTGTTTTTCTTTTCCTTTATAATAAGCTTAAGAGGGAAAACTGAGACATCAAAATAAGTATATATGATACAAAACAACTTAGTAAGAAATTCATAAGAAAACAATAATGGTGAAAGGTGTGTGTCTCAGAAGTGAGCACAGAACTGTAAAGCAGCTTGTTTCCTTTTTACTCTTAGTTATAAAAAATGTCCTTCCACATTTCTACTGATACTCTAGTGTTAAGAGGCTGTGCCAACCTGGGGTGCTGAAGTGTAGAAACATCTCTTTCCAATTCAATGTAATATTTCAGTGACTTACACACAGAAATAAATTATTAGGGTCTTTTCTCTTGGGAGGATGTGATTTTATTTATTTTTATTCTGAGAAATGCTCTCAAACTTCTGTTTCTAAAAGTTTGATCTGTATTTGGTGTGTCTAGTCAACGTCTTTCCACTCTTTGAAAGTCTTTCACAAGTGTATGTGAAAGATGAATTTTGCACAAAAACCTTTATTGATGATGATGATGATAGAGTTCACAAGAATCCAGTAACACTACTGTCAGAACTTAATTTGAGCTTTTAGGATCTGAGTTAGGGAAACCAATGAAACAAGTATTTTTCTGAATTGTGCAGCCTTACAGAAGGTAGGGGACTGCAGTTCTGATTTCCACAGCTCTGCATTTATAGTACTTTTCCTGTGCAGGTTTCCTTTTTAAGTATAATTGCAACTTTAAGAGAAAATTAAAGAGGCAAGGCAGCACTGGAAATCATTTATACTATTATATTCGAAGTTTGACTCATGTATTTATTGGTCAATCATGATGTAATTGAAAGCTCCACAATGCCTTATTTATGTAGGATACTAAGATTTTATCTGCAACTAAAATGGCATGTACGTTCTGACTGTCAAATGCGTATTTTTGTACTGCAAGACAGTATATGAACTAGTGAACTAAAACAAGCGTAAGTTAACATCAATTTTAATAAGATAAAATAGGAAATAGTAGTGTAGGAGAGAGGTGACAGAGAGCTTGCAAATCTCACGCTGGAAAAAAAAACAAACAACCTGCATCAGTCAATAATATTATGCAAGTTTAAGTGCCACAAGTCAAACAAGGGACAAAATTGGCCTCAGCTACAAAGACAGCGGCGTGCATACCCTTTGTGCCCTGAAACAGGATCTAAGGGTGGCCAATTAACAAATGTGTAAAAAGAGAAGAAATATTGGACCACAAGGAATTCTGAACTTTTTTTGCTCAGTAAACAGAACTACATGGAAAGGATTCATCAGCCCTATAACAAAGCAATGCCATTAGTAACACATAAGCAATTTTGTTGTGGAATTTATCTCAGAAGCAAATAATACTGTTTTTTCTGAGAGTCCACAACAAGAATGAGATGTGAGGATCTTATGTAATATTTAAATATTTCCTTCTAATCTCTCTGTATTAATAAAATAATGATATTTTCCAGTTAAACAGACTTAGCCTATCAAGACTGGGGAATAAAATGTAATAATATAAAGTAAAAAATATTAAATTCTGCAATTCAAGGCTTATAAACCCTTCTTTTTTGTCTGCTGCATCAGTTATTAGAGACTAAAGAGCTAAAACTAAAGTGCAGTTCTAAACAAACCACATGTAGAAATGCCAAAGTCTAATTAATAGATAAGCATCAGCAAGCACATTCTCAGAGCTGTGACTGAAGCTGTGCTGGGAATGTGAGTCTGTCTGAAAGTAGGAACTGTTCTTTTTCCCGTTGAATAGGAACAAAAGGGCCAAGGTAGGTTGTGTTCATATGTTGTTCCTCTGTTCTTTCAGGCATGCATAGATGTAAAATGGTGTTAACATCAGCAAATAAAGATGTCAGACTAAATAACTGTCAGGAACACTTGTGTCCAAGCAGAGCAACTTCCACAAGTTGAGTTTGGATCTCCTCACACTCTCTAGTTGGAAAGATAGAGCTTCATCTGATTCTTGCCTAGTTTTTGTTTGCCCTTTTTTTTTTTTTGTCTTTTCCCACTTTTTCATATTTCCATAGCATAGAAGTATGTCTTAGAAAATGGAAACATTCAATTTTGAGAAGGGATTTTCAAAGTTGCAAGCGAGTTTCTTTTTGCCTGTTTATTTTAATGTGAAAAGGGTTGTAATGTTTGTATTATTTCCCTTTATTGCTAAATATACATAACATATTTCTAAGTAAGTGTTCTGCATATATTTGAAATGGGACTTACACCCTGTTGCTACTATTATTTTTCCAGATACCTGAAAATGATGAATTGTTTGTTGTTCATCTCAGGAGTGTGGAGGGAGGGGCTGAAATCAACACCACAAGGAATTCTGTTCAGATTAATATTAAGAAAAATGACAGCCCTGTGCGATTTGCTCAGAGCACTTACATGGTGCCTGAGGAAGTCGAAATGCTCACAATTCAAGTGATTCGTGGTAAGGATGACAGTGGAAAATTAATTGGACCTGATGAATGTGAAGTCTCCGTCAGTTACACCATCATAACTGGGAATTCAACAGCACACGCGCAGCTCAATTTAGACTTCCTAGATCTTCAGCCAAATACAACTATTGTCTTCACACCTCTAGTTCATGAAGTATATATGAAATTCAAGATCCTTGATGATGCCATACCAGAAATTGCTGAGACCTTCCAAATTATGCTCCTTAAGGACACGTTACAGGGAGATGCTGTTTTGGTTAATCCATCTGTTGTTCACGTCACCATCCAACCAAATGATAAACCCTATGGAGTGCTTTCAATCAACAGTATCCTGTTTACTCAAACTGTTATCATTGATGAAGACCAAATTTCAAGGTACTACAGATCTTCAAACAGTATCTCGTCATGTTAAGGGATTTGTTTGGCACTGTAAAGCATCCTTAGGATTTCACTGACAGTAATTATAAAATCAGTAGTGAAAAATTAATATAGAAATCACCTACTGTGTAATTATTATAAACGATATAGAATTTTCAAGGGAGAAAATGTCTAATTATGCAGAAGTATTTTAATATTTATGAACTATATATGAGAACTGTAAATATTTAATGACATTATCAAAATACTGAAAAACCCTTAATCTAAAAGATGGATCAGTGAAGTTGTGATGCGGCCACACACCCATTCATACAAGTGGAAAATATATTTCAGGCTTCCTTTCCCAGTAAATCTTTGTCTATACTGTATTTAAAGTCAGTCTCTGGTTAAAAAATGGTGGTGAGTGTCTTCTGTGAAGTACTGAATACCCATAGACTTCCAAAAAAGTTAAATACATGTAATTTTACAGATAAATTAAAAACAAATCTCCACACAAATCTTTACAAGCAGAACTAATATCTATACAATATTGCCAGTTTTAGTAAAAATGTCCACTGCTAGCTAGTGATGGTGGTTCATCCCCAGAGAAAGAGGTAATGTATCAACCTATGATTTTATGAACAATTTCTAGTATGTAGAGCCCAGCACTTCAATATTCACTTTTTTTTTTTTCTTTCTTATACACAGATACAGGAAACGTGACATTTCCATAATCACAAATATTGATAAATTATATTTCAGTGCATAGGCAAATAGTTGAGTCACTTTATTTTAAATAAAATCATTATTTAAACACTCATGCCTGACAATTGTATTTTGATATAGTCCATAAAACAGTGTAGAAATTTAGTTGAGAAAAAGTTTTCTGAAATTTAACATCTTTCCTGAGAAAAAATATAAACATGCCAACTTTCCTCTTCTCAGTATCTTTCTTACTGTAAACAAAATAAATTTTAACTAATGTCTTTAGATATATTACTCATGTCTTTATGTATATTATCTCATGAATAAGCAACCTGAGAAAAGTCTACTTCTGTGGTATGATTTCACAAATTTTAAGTCCTGACTCAAATGTCAGTAGCAGCAGTTAATATCGATTCCACTGAAGTCAGTATAAATCTTCCAGGGAACAGATAGCTAAGTAAACCGATATTAATTATAATTGCATGTTACAGATTTTTATTTTCATTCAAAACCACAGGTTTGAAGGGATCACGATCGTAAGAAATGGTGGAACACATGGAAATGTTTCTGTGACCTGGGTCATAACTCGAAATAGCAGTGATCTGTCACCTGTGACTGCAGACCTTGTTCCAGAGACCGGGGAGATACATTTTGATCAAGGACAGATGCTGGTCACACTTTCACTGACCATTATTGATGATAACATACCAGAAGAAGCAGAGCCCTATCTTCTGAAGCTCTTAGCTCATACAATACAGGGAGGCGCAGAAGTCAGCGAACCATCTGAGGTAAGTTTGATTTCAGAACTTGTTTTGAGGAGGTGATAGATAATAATTAGGGAGTAGGATTAGGATTAGGATCCACCAGTTTTGGTGGATTGGCTAAATTGAAGTAGTTGTGCTTGAGTTTAAGTGAAGCAAGCTGATGTATTCTCAGTATAAAGAGCCACATCCAAAGTCTTTGGCTTAACATATTTTATAAGGCCAGACCTATTTAATGCAGTAGCATTTAGCTTAGAATATTCCCATCATAAATATCATTGCATAACTGCTATCTTGATTGGTTGCTTGCTAAGAGAAGGTTGAGCATTTATTTTCACTTGCTTATTTGCTGTAGGTACTGGAATGTTTTACACAGAGTAACAGCTTCAAGAGGATGGCTTAGTGATTAAGACTAACCTCTGAACTTTTAAATAAGGGGTAATTAGCATTACTGACAATTCTGTGACTCAGGTCCCTACTTTGCTTTTTGAACATATGATTGGAATGAATTTGGTGAATTAAATGATTTTTTCACAGTCTGAAATATATTCAAATTATTCACTTTGGCTGCTGAACCAAAAATCAGTTATTCAAAGCTCATTCTGACATAGATGAGG
Source organism: Anser cygnoides (assembly GCF_040182565.1). Lineage (NCBI taxonomy): Eukaryota > Metazoa > Chordata > Aves > Anseriformes > Anatidae > Anser > Anser cygnoides. Next base: position 2,215,253 of record NC_089903.1, on the reverse strand, counting down.
CATAGCAGGAAAGTTGCTGCTATCAGTGGTGTGCTGCTTGTGCACAAGCAACACTTTGGGGCTGTCAATCTGATTTCTTTCTTGAGTGCCAATTCACTAACGATAAAAATGTATGATGACAGTCAGGACATACTTTCATGAAAACGTGAAAACTGTGGTGTATATTAATTGTAGCATTGAGTAAGTGATGCTGTTTTCTGTTTTGCAGCTTTTGTTTTACATTCAGGACAGCGATGATGTTTATGGCGTAATAAAGTTTTATCCTTTGGAGAATCAGAAGATTGAAAGTAATCCAACAGGACGCTTTTTATCCTTGAGTTTTGTAAGGGAGAAAGGAACAGTTGGAAATGTGCAGTTAGTTTATACTGCACTGTATATTCCAGCTGGAGCTCTGGATCCTGAGAGAGCAAAAGATGGCATTCTAAATATGTCTAGAAACAGCATCCTCCTGTTTCCAGAAGGAAAAACACATCATACTTTGAGTATACCAATAAGAAAAGATGCATTTCTTCAAAATGGTGCTCATTTCCTCATACAGGTATCTCAGCTGTTTTGTTTTTGTTTTTGTTTTTTAGCTTATTTAATATGAGGAATATGATTCAATAATTGATCCTTCCCCTTGACTGTAATTTAAATGACCATTCCTGTAAAAAAAAAAAAGTGCTTAGCTCTGAAGCAAAGATTTTCTTATTTAAAAAGACATCTTTCATAACTATGCTATAAAGTTTTCTATCCCTAATCATTAGTAATTAAACAAATTTTAAAACTAAAGAGGATTCAGGTACTAATCATGGAATTTATCAAAATGAGATCAGCGTTGTCTGTTGCTTGCCCCTTGAAGCATGTTTCTGCTTGGCCTCTGACTTGGAACGTGAAAAAAATAAGGTTCTTAAAATTAAATTACTGAAGCAGGAAAAATTTCAGAAATGACATGCAAGTAAATGTATCTTGGGCTTGATACAGGTCCTTCTCCAGCAGGTCATCCCCCAGCCTGTACTGATACTTGCGGTTGTTCCTTCCCAAATGCAGGACTCTACACTTGCTCTTGTTAAACCTCATCTGGTTTCTTCCTGCCCAACTCTCCAGCCTGACCAGGTCCCTTCCAACCCCTACAATTCTGTGATACTGTGATCTTTGCTCTTCCAGCTGAACTATTCTAAATTAAAAAGGGTCAAATATACATTATATATTATATGTATATTATATTGCATTTATATATAAATTTGTTAGGAGAACTTACTTTTTTTTTTCCCTGTATAGTTTTCTTCACTTTTTTCTTTCCTTTTTTTTTTCTATCTCAATTTGTAAAAGATAACTTTTATCATCGTTGAAGGTGTTGATGTTATATCCATGAATTTCAAATTTGCCAGGTTTTATATTTTCCTTATAGTCTACCAAAGACGTTGTAATCACTTCTAAGACCTTTGAAAGATTTCCTCCCTCCACATCCTTCTCCCTACATTCTCTTACAGGAGGAATAATGAGAACAAAAAGTTTTGCCAGAATTATATTGTTTATCTAATATGCAATTTTATTTATTTATTTATTTATGGCATTCACAGTTAGGTTAGGAATTGCCTTCTGAAATACTAGAACACGTTAGTATGTTTTATGATTGCAAGAGGTTTGAGAGATCCACAAAATTCTTAAATGTCTAATTCCATGTATTCAATGTTTTTTTTTTTTTTTTTTTTTTTTTTGTCCTTTGACTGTAGTCAAGACACACATCTGATAAATATTTCAGAATGTTCAGTCATTCCAAGCACTTTGCCTGGATTTTCAAACTGTAGATTCCAATCTGTTTTTTTTTTTTTCTGTACTTTCTCCATGAACTATAAATAAAATCTTTGTTTGAAGAAATTAAATCAGAGGAGCTTTCCAGCTCAAATAATTAATTTAGAAACTCATAGAGAAGGAAAACACCACTATTTATCACTGTGACAATCCTTCTGCATCGTGAATAAATGATAATCTCAGTGAACATGTTTAGAATGAGTTGTACTTAGGCAAAATAAAGAATTGACTCAGGAATCAGCAGAGAAGCAAATGAAACTGTAGGATGAATAAAGGTACAGGAGATAATGTTAATGTGAGATATATTCCTTAGTGACACCTTCAATTAAATAACGTGCTGTAATCAGAGATGCGGTTTTTGGTATAGCTAGGAAGATTAACTCTGAAAATTAAGCTCATAAACTAATTGTTATTGTTCAAATAACTATATATTTTTTTCTCTTTGTACTGGTTTCCTTTAAAAGGTACTAAAGGAAACATTGCAGAAAGAGTAAAATCTCTGTTCTTTATTGATTATTACTTTATTCCAAAGGTACCATACAGGATCCAAATACAGCATACACTTTAAATAGAGCAAATTGTTTTGGCTGTGTAGTATTTCAGAAAGTTTACTGAGCTAATAACCGCACAATGGTGCACTTTCATCCTGTTAATTGCAGAATCGGGGCCTATGCTAGGAGAAAGCTCAGAAAAGAGGAGAAACAAACAGTGCCATCATCTGTTCTTCAGACTTTTGATAACAAGTTGGAATGGTTGAGAATCAGTTACTAAATACAGTATTTGTAAAACATTTCCATCTATCATCAGATAAATGTTCATGCATATTTCTGGGTGTTACTCAAGCAGTTGTGGAACAAAATATGATACAGCCCACATATTTATAGAGTTTGGTTTCAAGAACTGTAAGACTTTAAAAATCATCTTTTGAAATGGTGAACCATGATTACTATATGAATTTAAGAAAGGCCACTATTTTATCCCCAAAAAATAAAGCTTTACTCTATGATAACACCTGATAACTCCAAGAAAAAATGTCAGTGGGAGTTTATGCCCCAGTGAAATGTTCACAGAAATATATGCAAATCTGTTATGGAAACATTTATTGTAATGATGCATGTAGACAGAATCACATGGAATAAATAATATTTAAAGGAAATAATTAAACAGGCAAGTTCTGCTTTCCTTGGTGTGTCACTACTGGTGCTGGGCTTAGCGAGTGATGCTTCCCTTTTAAAGAAAAGGATGAAAAAAAATCTATTTCCTCTTAGTATCTATAATCTATCAGAAATGCAGTGACAAGTAAAATACAGTTTTGAAATACTGTACTGAATTTAAATTCTTAATGTGGCTCTGGTAGTTCTTAGATAGAGAATTCCTTAAAATTTTGTGGAGAGGAAAGAAAAGTGGATTATTATTTGGCTGTTTGATCAAGGGCTGTAAATTATTATGACTTCAGTGATTTCCCTAGATTTTTATCAATGCAAGACACAAAAAATGATGTTAGACAATTGCCTATGCTGCTCATCAATGACTGTTGTTAATAGCTCTAGTAATGTATCAGCTGATCTGGAACAGAGTCTCTCTCTCTGGCTTGATCTGTGTTTAATTACATACACTAACATGATTTGTCTGGGAGGTGTACCATTCTGCTGACAGCTCAACAATATCCACTTAATTTCTTTGACATGTCTACTTACAAATTTTTATAACAGCAGTGCTATCAGTAGGAAGAATTTGCTCTGGAGATGTATACTTCCTTTATATGAAAATTACTCTGAAATGTCAGAACTGTTCTGACTTGGTGCTGAGGCTTCTTATTTCTCACTTTTCTTTTACTTTTTCCTACAGCTGGAAGGAGTTGAACTGGTGAATAGAATTCCTCTAGTCCCATCTGTGAGTCCTAGATTAGGCGAAATTCGAAATATTTCTTTGAGGATTACTCCAGATATTGCAAATGGAGAAATAGGCTTTATTAGCAATCTACCGATTATTCTTTCTGAACCAGAAGATTCCCCTGCTACGCTGGTAAGTAAGCCTTTTTATATTGTCTTTTGCTATGGAAAACTTATTTGGAGAAGGTGGAGTTTGCTGTATTCAGTGTAGCATTTGACAATTAATGTGAGGAAAAGCCTTCCTGTAAGTTCTGTCTTATCCTAAATATTCTCTTCTTTAAAAAAAAAAAAAAATGCTCTGAAATAATCTGTTACTGATTTCCAGAGAACTGAGATTGGTCTTTGCTTTCTGTGTAAGTATCTAAAACCAGTTAGCCCTTGATGCTCACACAGAGCAAAAGATACTGCAGTTAGTCTCTCTCACCAATTGCGAGCATAGTCCTGTAAAGTAGGACTGAGACAAATCCTGAATAAGATAGATCATTTCCCATTCTCAAATTAGAACTGGCCAAACTTTTGTTTTTATTATTATTTATTCAAATAGTAATTTGCAAGGGAGTAATCGGTTTTGCATCTACTTTTGCAAGTCACAACAAATTAATGTGTTTCACAGGTTTCCATTGCATTGCATCGAGATGGGACTGATGGTCAAGCAACTGTGTTCTGGAGTTTGAAACCCTCTGGTCCCAATCAAAAGGCGGTAACACAGGATGATATAAGTCCTTTTAACGGCTCCGTGGTTTTCTTATCTGGACAAAGTGATACCACAATTAACATCACCATTAAAGCTGATGATGTACCTGAAATGAACGAAACTGTGTTATTAACTTTGGACAGGTATTGTACCCTATTCTCTATTCATATGTATCAGCTGCAGTACTCAATTTATGCATAACAGATTAGCACAGTGTTAATTACATGGTATTGCTTGCATTGTGTTGATATGTGTCTGAAGAAATAGTGGGCCCTTGTTTCAGACTGTGTATGGGTTCTTTGACTGGAGATCAATGTAAGAAACCATTTTGCATTTATTATCTAATGACTTAACTGTTTATATTTTCATGAAAATTCTGTATGCTATTTAGAAAGTTCTTTCAGTTTTGATCTTTTTTATAGCTCTTGGTTTTAACACTTTTTTTTTTTCGGAAAAATAATATTTAGTAAGATAATGGGAAAAACTAAAGTGAGAACTAAAAAGCAATGCAGAACTTTTTCTGTCAGAAAAAACATTTATAACTTGGGTGTCACTGTAGAATTAGACTTGCAGTTTATTTGTTTGATCTGCATGTTCAATATTCCTTGATAATTAGATACTTCTGTCAGCTCATAGCCCCCAGAATATCCCAGTGTGACTATTATTGCAGTCTTCTGCTAATGAGAATGCAGTGGGGTTTCTGAAGCACAGTGTTCTGGTCTCCCTTCTCATCTAGTGGAGGATTTTAGGATAACAGGCTGTAAGGGCCCTCAGGTGATACTATTATCTGCATGTGAACACTGTTCAGAAAACTTAAATTAGTTTATAATCAGGAGTCTTTTCCCTCTTTGAGTTACTAACAAGAGTGTCTTGGCTATATCGTCTGTCCTGCTTCCCACAGCTCAGTTACATAAGTAAATACAGAAATACCACCACACGTGCTCTTGTATTACCTCCTATTTGTCTAAGGTACATTTTCCACTTTTACTGAAAACATACTACAGTGGTCTGCCAGCACCAGCTTCCACACTGAACATCTACTACTTACATAGTCCTTACCTTATGCAGAAGAAGTATTTTTATTCTGTACAGGAAGCGTAGGCTAGCTCTTAGATATCCACAACAGATATCCACAGTGATTCCACATTAGCAAACAATAGGCAAGAAGCTCCTCACGCTGTTGTTGATCACTAGAAGATCCCATTTCAGAAAACATGGTTTTCGAACATCTTTATGGCACACAGGGAAGATGTTATTCCTTTGCGGGATTGGCTTGCTTGATTAAAAGGTGGCTGGTTAATGCATGTAGTTCAGAACTAGTTATTTTATTCTACCTTGGCTACTCATTACATTAAAAAGGCAATCCTTTTCAGAATAAAAACAGAGACTATTGCAAGCAGTTCTCCGCTTTCTTTCTGTGGGAGAAACTGGTTTGTCTCAAGGAATTTTTTTAGAGTCTCTGGCACAAAGGGGGAAACTAGGATTAGAAATGATGGTTCAAGTTTTGAGTGTAAGGTGGCCAAGAATGCAGAGTGGTATTGAGGTAAACAAGTAAGTAGATAGAAGTAAGCAGCATGAAAGGGTAACTTTTTTGATTCACGTGTGTGAAAGTACAGTTTTCTGCCATTTATCCTGAGTTACAACTGTAGGCTATACCTTGAAAATGGTGGCTGCAACAGGGATTGAACTGGCAGCTGAACAAATACAACCAGTGTTCTGCTTTTGCTGTGTATGGTGCAAGCCGTAGGCTCTGTTGATCATGAAGTGGATGGTGAAAAGTGTGCCAACAGTAAGCAGCTTTCCCACACTTGGCAGGGTCAGAGAGTGAACCGAGGAACAGGTGGTCTGTCCTGGAAAAAGAAGTAAGCAAGGAGGAGATAGAATCTGAACTTTTCTCTAGACCTTGGTAGCATCCCTCACTTCAACTAATTAGCAGAAGCCAAGAATGAAATGACTGCAGAGATCATCCTTTCAGTACTAGACATGACTCTTCAAATTAGGGTTGAAGGATACTGGCAGGGTTACGTGTACGCCCGTGCTATTGCTTTCAGCCTGGTTGGTATTTTGTGGACAAATAGAAGATTTCAGTTTCCGAGGCTGGCAGCCAGCACCTCACAGCAGTAGTGAATGAGCATGAAAACAAAGATGCACTGTGCTGTAGATGTGCTTGTACTGTTCCGTAAATTGTAGCATAAGTCAGCGAGAAAAGAAAGCATGTAAGAACTTTAATGAAACTACAGACATAGACATATGTTCATAAGCATTCAATGTATTGCAATTATTAATAGCACGGGTAAAATAATCAAAATAATTAGTTCTAACAAGGATGTATTATTTACGGCTTAGTGGTATTGTCAAGGCAGTTCAATTTTAAATAAGCTTTAAGTGCATCCATAACTATATTTTTTCCAAGCCATTAAAAACAATGTTATCCTTTCTTGCTTTATGCTCTCTATACTTAGACCACAGATATTAAAACTAGCTCTGAATTTTGTCCACAAACTGGAGGAAAATGTATAACATGAAAAATATGATTCCAAAGAACACAGATGAGTAATGATGAGTAATGAAGGAGCAAGAGAGTCTTGTATCTGCTGAAGCTTCTTTATATTTTCTTTTTTTAGGAGCAGATTCAGGTTGAATGCCTGCCCTATCTGAATAGGCCTGAATTGAGACCAAGCATAAATAAAACCAGATGTCTGTAGTGAAATCTATGTGAGAAAGGAAAGACCTTGGTCTTCTTGATGAATGTAGGTGGAACAGGCCATGGAAATTGTGTGTGTGCTTTGTGAGAGCATATATGCATACTAGGGCTGTTCATTTTACCTGGTAAGCACAAACAGAAATCAGTTTTTTTTAAATCTGATTGCTGTTTTTTCCTTCTACACAACGTAATCTCTCACTGGCAGTTATCAGCCCCCCAGTTAAGGTGCAGACAGCTATCAGTTTGGCACCTGGCACAACCAGAGGGCCAGAACCTGCAGGGTATGTGGGCTGGGGACGTGGCCTGTGTTTGTGCTCATGAGTGAGTGGTGGTGAGACTGAGAACTTGGAGACTTTGGGATCTGGGGATAAATCACTTTTATTTTGTGGAAGTGATAATCAACAAACAGACAACTGTTTAGGCAGTCCTTATGCTCCAGCATTTTTTGAGTCTTAACTCATGGAAGTTAGGATGCCAGAACAGATCCATATGCATATGTTACGACATAAATCTCATTTACTATATATAATAAACTGAAGCAACGTTATTTGAAGATTTTTATTGTTCTAGTGATTTCTGTGATGGGATACAGATTTCCATAGGCTGACATTCTGTCATCAGTTTATGTGGAAAATGATTAGACCTATGAGTTATGAAGTAATTTTTTGAAAATTACAAATGTAAAATACAGACTTGACTATTTCACTGTGAAATATCTGGCAGTTTTTAAACATTTTTGGGTTTTAGAGGTTGCTACATGTCAAAAAGTTAGAAAAGCATAGGAGGGCCATTTAAATCACTGTGTAGTGTTGATGGACAGGGCTTAAGGGTTTATGTGTTGTGGGTTACTCACTGCCATACTGCTTAATGGAGCTAGGATTTTCTCCTTACTTGGTAATTCCCTTTGGTTAGTGTCTGTTTCAAAACCATATCTATCTTACTTATGTAAATTTTCATAGAATCACAGAATAGCTTGGGTTGGAAGGGACCTTAAAGATCATCAGTTTCCAACCCCAGTGCCATGGGCAGGGATGCCACCCATTAGATCAGGTCGGCCCACAGCCTAGTCCAACCTGGCCTTGAAAACCTCCAGGGATGCCTCAAGGGTTTGATCAGACTGCGTTTTAACGGGGAAAAAGTCATTTGAAAATAGTAGAATGTTGAAATGAGTGCGCTGGACACCTACTGCTTGTTTTCATTACTTCTCAAAATAACAACATATCTCTCCTGCTATGACTCAGAAAAATTAAAATAGCCTCAAAAATCAAATAAATGATGGATTAAACCTGGAGAGAAGGTGTTTCCTCTGATGAGAGGCACTATGGAAAGTCTAATGTGGCAAATCCTACTTTAATGCAGTTCTTTAGAGCTAGAGCCTGCCTCTAATTAAATCAGTAGATAATCCTGAAAAAATTGAAGAGGGGGTGAACACTGAATGCAAGCAAATTGAGTAATGTTCCACAAGCAATTTCACTTCCCCCTTTTTGAGATACCCTGATAGAAAAGAAAGTCTTTTAGAGAAGTGTGGTTTAATAATGACAGCCATGTAGATTCACAGTGGAAATTAAGTTTCTCATGTGTCTTTCAGAACACTCAGGTTCTGCAGAAATTCCAGATTTTGTCAAAAGTTATTAACTTCAAAGCTATTTTTCATTTATTTATTTAATTATTTTGTGGTTCTAGTTAGTTCTTAACATTGAAATTCTCATGGTACCTTAAACTTAGTCAAAACTCTAATTTCTCCTATTTTCTTGTACTGCATGTTTAAAAAAGTGTAAGAAACATTTTGAAGCTCCTGTCAGTTGTCCTAATTCATCTGTAGTTCTTGCTACATAATAATTATGATTTTTTTTACTGAAAGAATTTCCCTAATGATCAGTCATTTCACATTAGTCTTGTTGTATAAGAAATGCTTTACACACTTTGAGGTTGTATTTCTTTTGGCAGCATCATAAGCATTGCCAGGGTTTACTGTCTGTGACGATATGAAACTTCATGTCCATACATAGCCATTTTACAGGAAAAAATAAGCTGAGGATAAAAACAGGGAAGTGGCTTTCCCAGTGATTGGTATCACCTTATTCCTGGTCAAGAGTTCTTTTCACTAGCTGGAGGAGCTGCTGGCCACGGTTAAGCCACCATGTCAAAGCAGCTGTTTTAACTTTTATTGCTGCTTCTGAATAGCCCTCTTTGTCCTGTTTCCATACTGCTGTCAGAGGAACACCTAAAGAGCTGGTTTCACATACCACGAGGAGTGAAACGGGACTGAACTGGACCCGTGTAGTGTCAGGCAGTCTGGGAGCATCTCCTCCGTGGTGTAAGGGTGGTATATGAACGCCCCTCTGTTCTTCGAGGTTGGAAGTGCACGTGGCAGGGGATGGGGCTGGTGTCCTGGCAGCTCTCTGGTGGCACGGACCCTGTGTCCAGCCCCGTAGCTCCTCCGGGTCGATCTGAGCTGGCTGCTGGAAGTATTATGCAGCTATTTGCTGAACGCTTCACCTTGCCTGGTTTAGCCCTGTATGGACTTAGGTTTAGCACATGAAGAGTACACTGAACCGAAAAGCAAGCATTTGGATTAAAAGGATAAAAGTTTGCAGGATGTGAGTATGATAATTGCATTACAATGTAATTGTTCAAAACAATAGAATTGGGATTTTTTTTTTTTTATTATTCCTAGAAAAAAGTAAACCTGTGAGAATACTTTACAACAAACATTTTGGATTTAAATTTAAAATGTACTTTCCTAATTTATCTTTGTTCTCTTAATTCTTCTTTTTTTTTTCAATACTATTTTTTAAAAATTTCTTGTTAGGGATATGCATTCTATGTTATGAAAAGTTACATGTATATGCCTTAGAGTATAGATATAAAGAATACTACTGAGTGCACCATTCTTCGAATCACAGAATGGCTCAGGTTGGAAGGGACCTTAAAGATCATCCACTTCCAACCCCTCTGCCATGGGCAGGGATGGCACCTACTAGATCAGGTTGGCCACAGCCTCATCCAACCTGGTCTTGAATACCTCCAGGGATGGGGCAGCCACAGCTTCGTTCATTCATTGTTTGCTTAACAGCATCTTGGAGCTGGAAACCTAAACCTAGCTGCTTCTATTAAGTTTCTGCATAGGATGTTTTATGACTTTTTGGAGAAGTAACTAACATTACTGTGCCAGGGCAGTGATAGCGGTCTGACCACTCATGATATCAGCCAGAGAAAAAAAATGACCAGATAATAAATAAATAAACAAACAAACAAACAAATAAGTAAATAAATAAAAGGATCCAGGTGTTCAAGATGGGGTTTGTATGGAGAAACCACCTGAACAATGTTCTTTTTTACCAGTTGATGGACTGAATTTTACTGGTTGCTTCCTGACCTGAAAGCTGTCTAGGTTTAATACATATCAAAAGCTCACTTGATATAGTGATTCATTTTTATTTTCTGTTGTAAATTATTTTACTAACAGCTTAGCGATATAATTAAATTTTAGCATTACCAACTCTGGAATCTTCTCCTTGATCTTTTCATTGTGTTAATATCTTGCTGTTTTTTGAATGCTTTTGCATGTTTCTGAGGGAAGGGAGAATGTCTCAATATATACCTAGCTTCAGTGAATATCAATAACAAATTTCAATTAATTCAGACTTCCTATTCGAAAGAACGTCTGTGAATGTATTTACTTCTCAGAATTTAGAGTGAACTCTTGTCTGTATTGAATTCCAAATTTAAATTATTTTTGAGATTAGTGGAGCCCAATTATCACCTTACAAACACTGTTTTAATCTGTTTTTGGTGCTTTGATAGACGATACAGTTTTTGTATTTAATGTATTTTTGATTAAGAAAGCCAAAATACATGATTACTATTGCAGAATAATGCTGCCCTTTTGACTGACTTCATGTGGCAGTTTTGTTATAAATGCTTGGTTGAAACTTGATTTAATTTTTTAACCTTTTGATTAGCAAATACCTTTTCCTTTCCCCTTTTTCTTTTTTTTTTTTTGTCCCTTTATTTCCTTGTCCCCTCTTTTTCCCCTTTTTCTCCTTCTGCTTCTCTTTCTTATATTTGTATTTATGTTATACATGTATATATACTACTTTGGTAATCTGATTAACTAAAAAATTGTTGTAAATGAGGTTTGCTGTGATTTTGTGCCTAATTACTTTTCCTTGTGTACCCATCAGTACTCTTTCTGTGCTTATCTGTTTTTATCATTACTTTGTCAGACTGATGAAACACCATATCACAGAGGCACGTAGATGTATTTCCCTAATAAAGGGTTATAATCGTGGATGGCTGCTGCAGTTGTGATCACGCAGTCAGTAATCAAGCTCTTTGAGGAGGGCTTGGTAGGGAACACCTTGAGTGGCTCTTGACATGCTGAATTGGTCATGGGGTCACTCCTCCTAAGTGGGAACTGCCCACTTGCTGGCCTTTGTCAACAGGAAAATGCCAAGCAAGCAGGGTTCCCATAAAAAGAACATTATAAACTTTTGGAAAGTAAAAAGAAAGCCTTCTTTTTTTTCTTTTTCTTTTTTTTTTTTTTGTCCCTTTTGTTAGTTTTTTGTTCTTTTATAAGATGGGTAGTATTGAAATTTTAGTAAGTGGCACTTTCATTACTTTCTACATCCTCTTTTTTTTTTTTTTTTTTCCTCTGTGTTGACAGGGTAGAGACAGAAAGGTTTGTCGTGTTCTTTGGGTAAGTGCGGTGAACTGTTTTCTGTCCTCAGTGAATCAATGCTTTGTTTTAGAAGTGGTTGGTTTGGACAGAAACTGTCTTTATCATTTCTTTCCCCCCCAAGAATCACGTCTCTGCATCTCTTCAGACAACGCATGCTTCCCCTTTGGTGTTTCGTTTGATGGCATGGGGTTCTTGCTTGAAGGCATTTCTTTATGTAGGATCTGTGAATGATGAAAGTTATGAATGCATGGCTCAGTGTTTGATATTTGAGTGTTTCATGGAATAATGAATTAATTGTTTTAAACTGCTACAAATACAGTTTGCCCCAACTAAATGGCTGAACTGATTAGAGTTACAGAGTAATTTTCTCTAGTCAAAGACAAGGAAAGTTATCTTGATTTAGACTAACATGCATATAATTTATATAACACAGGTTATTTTTTCTACCGACTTTTTTTTTTTTTTAAACATGTAACAAACATGAGCACGTTACTCTATTAAATAGGTATTACCTATTTTGCATCCTGTACCCTGTCCTGTAGACTGTGCTACAACAATGCTAAGTTGTTTTTGTGTGTGTAGGTTCCAGTTACTTAAAACGTGCTTCTGGACACAGTTCTGGGCCTGATTTCAAAAACTGGATATAATAGATCACATTTCTTCATGAAATAGTGTTTGATAAAGTCTAGGTTGTAGCACAGTGAAAGCACAAAAATATGTACAGTATGCAGGACCACGATTTCATTGAAAAATACAATACTGACAGGAAACGTGAAAGATGCAAAGGAATCTAAGTACCTAAAACTACATGTAATAAATCATATGCAGACCATCAATCTGAAGGTGTATTCTTGATGCATCCTGCAATAGTGCTTCTCTGGAATTTTTAATATAAGAAATTTAAAATGATGAAAATTACTGCTTCTGAGGAAAGGCAAGCAAGTAATATGCAAGGTTCATTACTGTTATCAGATACTGCCCATTCCTGTCACAGAGTACGATCAAGATGGTGTAGGAGAAGCCCAGAGAGAGAAATCCTTTACTGAGAGGAATCTGAAGTATGCGTATTTGGTCAACGTACTTCATTCTTGCACCATTCAGCATGTGCTTTAAAGGAGTAATGAGAAAGGGGAATGAGTCTGAGCTACTGAGAGCAGGTCCAACATTTTGTAGAGTCAGACAGGGATCCTACAGGTAGTCTCCACATCTACAGAAGGCAGGCTAACACAGAGCTGAGGATGAAATCCATGGTATCGAGGGTCAAATTTCTGCCTCTTTATGTCAGTAGTAAACTTTGACAAACAAAGCAATAATGGAAATTTATGCTTTTCAGTGTAATCTCAGCATAGGTGATTTTGGAATTTCCTTTATACCTTGATCCAAGTACAAAGTAGTTCTGAATTTAACTAACTTTTTTTTTTTTTTTTTCCTGGCACTATTCTGTTTCTTTTCCTGTGTGTTGTGTGCATGTGTTATCAAAAACAGACAAACAAACAACAGAGTTACTAGCTATAAAAAGCTAATCAGAAACAAACAAACAAAAAGTTACTTCAGAGGCAATTATTTATTTTATTTATTTATTTATTCATTTTTTACGAATGGATAAAACATTCTGATGTTGTATCATTCTTAACTTGTTTTAATCCTTGTAGGTAACTGTTGGCTTTCATAATTTATTCATAAAATTTGTCAATATCCTGATCTCCTCTGTATGGATTTGCTAAACAGAGTTGCAACTTGAAAAAAACCTCTTACCTTCCTTTCTCAGGGTCAGTGTGGAAAATCAGATACTGAAATACGGGTTTACTACTTGTGAAATTACAATTTTGGAAAACGATGATCCTGGAGGAGTGTTCGAATTTTCTTCCTCTTCCAGAGGTCCCTACAGCATCAAGGTAGCTATCCGAGTAACGTCACTTAAACATTACAGACGACTTAGTTCTAACAGAGTGCTAGAAAAAGATTAATTTTATTTTTTTGCAGGAAGGGGAGTCTGTTGAGCTGCAGATTGTTCGCACTAGAGGAAGCCTCATCAGACAGTTTCTGCGCTACACTGTAGAACCAAGAGATAATAATGAGTTTTATGGAAGCACAGGAATTCTGGAGTTTAAGCCTGGTGAAAGAGAGATCATAATTACTCTACTGACAAGGATGGATGGGATTCCAGAGGTAAGAATTAATATTTTTCTCTCTTTAAATTGCATTCACATACATATTTGTTTGTCACTTACTAAAATATAGATGGTTTCACCTGTAAATACCAGCAATTTTTCTGTAACATTTGAAGGCTTTCTTTTTCTTAAGTGTGAGAAATAGATAGAGGAGGAGTGACTGAAAGGCCTATAAGATAGTCAAGCACCATATGAAAGCACTTTATATCAATACAAATCAGGTCTTGTCAGTCTTGCCTGAATATTCATTTCTCTGATATCTCTATTGTTTTGTAATCCCAGAAATCTGCACAATTTGAGGCATGTGTCTGTTGCTTTTCTCTTTGCTTTCTGCTTTTCTGTAGCTTGTTCCCTTTCCTGTGCATCAGCCATCCTGGATTCCATCAGGAAGTTTGCAAGGGTTTGATTTTACCACATTTATGTTAACATAAATTTTAGCTGCTGTGATTCAGCATTTTTTGCTGCCTTTACATGCACATTCCTATGCTGTATTTTGCATAAGCAGTTAGTTGTGTTTGTCTGATCCTGCTAATGAGCTGATCTAGGAGTAAGATGTCAGAAAGCCAGCTTTACAAAACATAAAGGTTTTAGGAAGGTTAATAATCTTTTTGTAGGGCCAGGTGGTCATCAGTCATGGATTGAAGGAGGGATGGAGGACCATATGATGAGGAAATCAGGGGATCACAGCAACTCCAACTTCAATTGCATAGGCTGCTGTAGAAATTCAGGTTTCTTTTCCCTACATACTCCAAAGAAAGGAGACATAAGAAGTCTGAACTCCACTACAGAAGCCAGGAACATAAGTTAATCTAGTAAAACTTAGGCACTAAAACAGCGGGTTATTTAATAGTTCCATTCCCAGTTTTTACTAGTTCATCAGCAGGCTGAGATAAAAGTATTTCCCTGCTTACAGCAGTATTATTAGACTAGGTAAGTCATCCTGCTGAAATGCTCAGGCAAAAACATACGAATTGTAGTGTCAGGACTAAAAAATAAGGAGGTCCTTTTATACTCTTCTATCTCCAAGAGTGGCCAAAAGCCACATACATGAGCAGGACATATATAATCACTTTCCTCCAGAATGCCATCCCAGCCTCCAATGGTGGGCAGTCCAAGGATGTCTGGAGTAATGGATGGTATCTTTGGGTGCCTTCAGATTTTCTTTCTGTTAATTGAAGCAGTTACGCTTTGAACGCAGGTAAGGTTTTAGCATCCATGACATTCTGTAGTACTGAACACCATTGTTTAATTGAATTGTATGTGAAGAACCAGTTCATGTGTGTTTCTTTACTGCTAACCACCAGCCAGTTTCACTGAGTTCTCCCCAGTGTAGAGTAATGCTGTTTTCTAGATAGATAAATGCAATATTTTTTTCTAATGTTCTCTGATACTTTTTTGAAAGTACCATGTCCCATTAGATTAATAAAGCCAGTTGATCAATTCTTTCTAAATTAGCATGCTGTCCATGGTTTAAAAATCTTTGCTTTACCTGTTACAAAGCCAGGAATCTTAAGAAGTCTTGGAGGAAAGAAAATTTACATTTCAGAGTGTGTTACAAACATTACTTGTGAAATTATGCGATTCTAAATTAAGTACACAAAATAAGTCCTTGCTTATAATAATAATAGACTTTTGGAGAAACTGATGCTTTTAGAGATAGAAAGTTCTAACAATTTCCTTTATTTGATAGCATTATACAAACGTTTATTGCATGTAGAATGTGTGTGATTTCATTTTAAGTTTGTATCCCTTTCTGCCTGATGGGGGACTGTGGACTATAGACCATTTTGTTTTTGATGTGGATGTTGAATATGTATTTTTGTTCTGACTGAGTTTCCCTCTTCTAGCTGGATGAGCTATATTCTGTGGTACTTAGTGGCTACAGTGAAATGCCAGGCAAGTTGGGGAATGCCACAATGGTCAATATAACCATTTTGAAGAATGATGATCCGCATGGTATCATTCAGTTTCTACCTTACGAACTAACAGTAACAATAAGTGAAAGCAAAGGAGAAGTCATCCATACCGGTAATTCCTTTTTATTAGAGTTACTTCTTTATCTGCTGTCTGCTTCTGCAAGTCTTATTTTCCCTGTTCTAGGATAACAGAAGTCTAGGAGACTTCTTACTAAAATCTCCACTCAGGACTTTACAGATTGGTACAATGCCAAGCAAGATGAGCAGCGGAGAGTGAAGTGGAGAAGTATGGGTGTGGAAAAACAGAGGGATTAACTGAGTAAAAAGGATTGCTAGAGAATTTTCCAGACAGGAGGGATGGAGCACTGATGTATGTGCAAAGTGCAACGTGGAGGTAGTAGCTCTGTTTGTGGAGAATGAAGAATGGGGTGTTATATAAGAGAAACATAGAGTTAAATCTTCCTATGGGTGATTTTAATTGATCTATTCAGTTATCAATTACTTTTACAGGCAAGAATTAACATGTGAAATTAAAGCAGTTTGCACTGCTTTAGTAATCTGTCTTTGTGTGTCCTTTTCTGTAGCACTCCAACATGTTACTGGTTTCATAAGAAGTGAAATTGGTTATTATTGTATTTCCTTTTTCTCAGTTTCAGATGTTTCAGATGTTCCTTTTTGATTTCTGTTGCTCTGAATATGCACACTGACTCTGTTTATGTTTTTTAGCTGTTTACAGAGTTGTAAGAAATCAAGGAAACTATGGAAATGTTAGTGTGTCTTGGGTTGTTGATCCAGCATGTACCAATGACGTCTATCCAGAGCAAGGGACTATTTTATTTGATAATCTGGAGTTTTCAAAAAATATCACCATTTACTCACTGCCAGATGAGGTAAACACTTTTACAGTGTTTTGGGGTGAGAATATGGGACAAAGAGTAAGTACTAAAACATTAGAGTATAAGGAGAAAAAAGGAATGTGTGTTTCTCAAGAGCCTAATAACTTGTAGGAAATATCAAAATACTTGGGTAGAACTGAGATAATGTCTGCAAATCATAGAGAAATTTCAGAAGCTGTGCATACCTCTAAACAAAAAAGGTAGAAGCTGAGAGTAATTGTACTGTGGTAAAGTTATAGGAAAGTTTGACTGAAACTCGTATCTTGATAACTGGAATCCTAATTTCAATCCTAATCCTATATGCTGATAAATTTGAAGTAATATAAGAAAGATTACACCTAATGATAAATAAATAAAGCTGTAAAAAAAACTACATGTATCAGAAACATAAAACTGGAAGGTAACTTTTGGGTCATCTGTGCAAGATAAAGAGGAAGGGACTTACTTACAAAAACTGTAGATGGATGATAATTTCTGTATAACTGTATGAATTATCATCCCTCTTGAGACACATAAGGACTGACAAATAAAAACAACACTCAGAAATCTCTGGCTTATTAATCCCCCTAACTTTTCATTTTAAATTCTTCAGTGTTTTGTATGCTAGAAATTAATGTCTTAATACTTTCAGGTGCCTGAAGAGGAGGAAGTATTCACCATCAGTTTATTCAATGCTACCGGTGGAGCCAGGCTGGGCAATGTAACCACTGCAATTTTACAAATAACAAAGAATGATGATCCCATTTATTTTGCAGGTTAGATATTATTGTTTATAAATGTGGAATACATACACTACCTAAAACGGATTTTTTTCACAAACCAGATCATTGCGAAATCGTAATCCCAAAAGAGCAAGTGGAAAAGCTCCCCAAACTTTTTTTTTTTTTTGTATTTAATTTATATTTGTTTCCTTCAGAACCTTCCCATTTTTTTGTGTGTGTCATTTTTCTCTTTGTTGATGTTGAGATCAGTTAGGAGGCAAGGTACAAAATATTCTCTCGTACCTGAATTATTTCCTACCTTTATCACATACATCTTATTGTTTCATTGAAGAGGAAGATCCTACTAGAGAGAATTAAGAAAACAGAGCAAATGCAAGCAACTCAGGCTTGAACTCAGACAGATTTGTTGCTTTTGTATTTTCAGAACCTGTGACAGTGAGTGTTCAAGAAGGAAGTGTTGCAAACTTTACAGTCCTAAGGAATGGATCTGCTGATGTCGCTGTTGTTGTCCAGTATATTACTGTTAATGGAGATGCAACAGCTGAAGAGGGAGACTTTGTTCCCAGTGGAAAGAACAGTGTCATTTTGTTTGATGTTGGAGAAAGGGAGCAGAATTTATCTGTGTATATCAACGATGATGATACCCCTGAAACTGATGAAACATTTTATATTATCCTTTTCAATTCTACAGGTAAGTCTTCCTTTTTTTTTTTTTTTTTTTTTGCTGGCAATTTCTTAGTATCTTGGTCTTATCATAAAGCAATATTTAAATGCCAAGAATTATACGAATAATGTTTGCTTCAAGATTTTTATACAATAAATGCATACTGTGTTTGAATTTTCATCCTTAATTATTTTATTGGAAACAAAAATCAAATGATAGAGTTGATACTTTGCCTGCAAAAACAACTGGAGTGAAAGTCCCTTTTCAAATATAAATGCTCCAAATTAGATGGACTTCAATACAAAAACACAAAGCAAAAAAAAAAAAAAACAAAATTTAGTACCCAACAGTCTTAGGAAAAGAGGTATTCTTTTAGTTATTTTTTTCATGCTCCAGAGTGTATTACAAAACTACATGATTTTTGTAAAAACAAACAGAACTGCCATATTTTGGAGGAAGGGTATGTAATTGCTCTATTTTATTAGTAGCGAAAAGTATGCATACATTTTTTTCACTCTGAGACTATAGTTTTAAAAGGCTTAATTTGCAGAAAAATATATGTCACAATTTACCCAGGGGACCACCTCTAAAGAAAGGATTTATTACCTTAGAAATAACGTATTTTTGTTTATTTATTTATTTTTCAAAGTTTACACTTAAAAAGGAATGACCAAAATTATTCAGCCCATTCCTCACGTTTTTGAAATACATATCTTTTAGAATAAATTATCACTGTTATGTAATATACATGAGAAAATAAAAGTGAAGTATAAGAAATTCATAATTTTTCCAGAGCCCTAAGTATTTAATAAAGACCCTCCCCACACCTAGCTCCAACAAAACTCATGGTGTTGTGGGAGAGTCATTTGCAATTGTGTTATCAAATTTTAATTTACTGCCCTTCATTTTTTACTGTTCTCTAGTTGAGAGGTAATAACAGGCTCTGAATCTGCTGCAAATCTTTGCAATGCAAAGCAAAGCTGTATTGAATCAGCCATTGAAACCTGAGGGGCTGTAATTTAATAAAGCAAAGAAAGATGATGGCAATTAACCATCAGACTATACCTTCAGATTGTGTGACACGTTCTCAAAGTAAAATACCTACCAGGTATTCAATTCAAGATTAGGAAACCTAAAATTAGATTTCTTCATCTGTAAGCACGCTAAGCATCTTAGTTCTCATTACAGTCTCTGATGGTCTTAGTCTTTAGCAGTCGATAAGACTGAAGTGATTGAGGTCATGCTACAGTGGACACCCTGCGGCTGGCCTGTGAGTTTCTCACAAGGCAGCATTGATCTTGAGTTGAATCCTTCCCTGAACATTGGTAGCAGGCAGCCAGAGGTTGACAGGGAAAGCAGTAATTTGAGTATAAGGCAGCTAAGCTATTTCCCAAGGTCGGCTGGTATTCACTGTAGTACCCAGGTCTCTTATAAAATATCAGACTAGGGAAAGGATTAGACAAAACCATTCTTCTTCCTTCATAAGTTTTCTCTTTTGTTGTCTCTTTCTACTTTAATAACTTTCTTCAGGATCTACTGGTAGCTCCCAATACTACCCCATTGGGAACATATCATGGCTTTTCTCCTAGCACATGGGGAATGGGTATCCATAGCCTCCTTTTTCCTCTAAAATGAGCATCATATAGTTTTACAGCCATTCTAGAATCACTAAGAATAAAGAATATTTCTATACATATTCCTGAAAGCAAAAGTTGGTTTTCTTTCTATGATTGGTTACATACAGTGGCCTTGACTGTTCTGAAATTTTTTTGGGGACTGTTGTTCCTGAGAGAAAATACAAATAGAGGTATATGAAGTTAGAGGAATAAGCACATTGTTTAACGTGGAACAAAATTTAGTCGGACACTTTCAAAGAAGACAAAAAATGGGGTGGGTGTGGACACATTATGTTCATCTATGGACAATGCAATGGAGTTAGAATTAACATCCCTTAATATTTACCTGTACTAATATGCACACTGAAAGCCTGCTAGCTTCCCATCTACATAATAAGAATCTTATGTTTCTTCCTTTTAGATATTCTTTGATATGGGAGTGAATAAACTCTTAGACATTGCTCATAGCTTGTATTTAGTTTAAATGCAATACTTTTCTTCTAGGTCTAAAGAAGGTCGGGGCTCTCTGAATACCTTACTCTTTTATTCTGTACCTCTGAATATCTTATTCTTTTGACTTGTCCAGATGATCAAACAGAAAATGTTACCTCACATAACAACTACATGCAAGGATACTGTGTAGTAAGAATCACATCTTCTCAGTTCATGTCATTTTTCCTGAAAATCTTACGTCTTGCTCTCTGGATGGTACACTACTTAAATACTTTTACTCTGATTTGCCTGCTGCTGAATACCTCAAATTCTGTTTTTCACTGACTTTTATAATTGTCCTTTTCTTTGTATAAAAGCAATTGTAGTGAGTAGAAAACATAATTGGATTTAGAGTTACCTACATTTCTGATTCCAATTTTAATAATAATAATTGTCCTCTTTTTTAGGAGATACAGTTATCTTTAAGGCTGGAATGGCAACAGTTATTATTGAAGCAAATGATGATCCTAATGGAATTTTCTCTTTGGAACCTTTAGAGAAGCCAGTTGAAGAAGGCAAAAGTAACATTTTTTGGTAAGTAACGTTTAAAGAATATCTTTGCACTCTTTTGGAACTGGTGTATGTGGTACTTTATAAATAGCACTTTGATTAAATCAAATGCACAAGTGTGCATTGATAGAAGTGCACTATAGAAAAACAGTTTTACAAAATTTTGGATTAAATGATTTGTAATGTGTTGAAGACATCACCTGTAATACTATGGAGTACACAGTAAATATTAAAAAGTGCACAGAAGCTCATGTTGAAATGTAACTAAATAAGACTTCAGCATTGATGTTCTGTTATAATCTCAGGAACCTGTAGATACAGAAAAATCTGAATGATTGAGCACAATATAACCTAGGCTGACAGAAAAAGAAAAAAAACCACTCAACAAATAGCTAAATAAAACTGTGTGGCACTAGGTGGCTTTTTGTACCCATCTTTGAAATTTTCAACTGCAAACTACTGTATTCTTTCTTTCTGTTTTTGTATTTTTTTTTTTCTTTTATCTGTTAATTACAGATTGAAATCTATACTTAAAGTCCGGATGTGACACTCTTCATTAGTCTGACCTTTGAAAGTATTTTCCTTTGTGCCACCATGATATATTGAAGAATTAGCAGGGTTAAAAATTGAATGCACTTGGCATCTCGCCTTGTTACATTCATTTCATAAATTTACTATGGGGTTTTAATTGGATGAAAAAATGATTTTTCGTTAAGAAATCTTGAGACAGGCTGTAAAGAGAAGTTAGGTCACAATAAATGCGATAGTGCAAATAGTTAGGGAAGAGGTTCTTCTTGCATTTAAAAAATCATCCTTTTTTTTTTGTCTGTTTGTTTTAAAGCCTTGAAGCAGATGCTTATGGCTGTGAATTGGTTCTTTATGCTTGTGTCAATACATCTGAAATATGAATAGTCTCAAGAAAAGAGGATATTAAGTTCATTGTGTGTTTGTTGTTGTGCTGTTCACTGTTTTGGGCTTTGTTGTTTTTTTGTCCTTTATAGTCTAATCTGCAGGATAATTTTTGTGGATTTGGTGGTGTTAAGAATATTGTTTTGATGTAAACATGCTTATATACAGGTGCTTTATGGAATTATAGGATACCAAGATCTCCAACATCTGAGGAACCTGCTCAGTCATCATTGATAAAATATATTTACTAGGGATCTGTCTCTTCCATACTGTCACTACTTTGACAGTTGTGTAGCATATAAAAAAGTGGTCAAAGTAGCATGTAACCAAACCACCGAAAACACAGAGGTTTTAATGAGGTAATTGGAGTTAGTGCAGCAGCGCTACACAGCTGGGATAGAGCACCCTGGTTAACGCCACAGAAGAAAAACCTTTGGAAGCAGAAACAACATAAATGTGTTGCTGTGGCTGGACTAGTTTAGCTGAACTAATTCTTCAACCTGATATAATCTATTTATAAGGCATTTTATGTCACCGTGCAAACCGACAGAAGCAAACTTCCTGTATGTAAGCGCACTCTTAATAAAGGCACTGTATGGGTCACTTTTTATTTGTAGTGCCTTTTTGAAATTAGTGTAATTGTGTTAGCAGATAGTTACCAAAAAAAAAAAAATCTTTTCATTTACTACGTTCTTAATCACAAATAACAGTAGATTTCTGAAAGCCGTAGAATGTAATTCTAATTTAATACAAGTGTAAGAAAAAGTTTAAGTAGACTTGATGACTGAAAGGAGAAACGTTTGTGGTTAAATGTAGATGATTCTCTTTCCTGTCTAAGAGTGTCCAAGTATATTAATTTTTAATGTTAACTTTCTGAACTATTATGCATTCATATTTATTATTATAAATTGGAATTACAAGACACAGTGATGTGTAGCTTCACAGTAGTATTCTGCATGGACCTGCGTATGCTACTTCTGTTTTCTAAAGTACGTATTCCGGGAGTAGAATTGTACTGCAAAAGTGGTTGCCTTTAAAAGGAAGGCTTCATGGAACAGTTGTAGTATATTAGTATTTTACTTTATATTACATAGTATATTACTTCTTACTGTAAGGAAGATTACAGTAAAAGGAGTCTCCACATTTTCCTTTTCTACTCAACGCTGATGCATGCCTGCCAGGACTCTCATTCTTTCTGTATCACTGAACAGGATTTTGAGACACAGAGGACACTTCGGCAATGTTTCTTTGACCTGGCAGTTGTTTGATAATAACTCTGCACTGAAGCCAGGAGAAGAATTCTATGAAACTTATGGGACTGTGTGCTTCATGGATGGTGAAAGGTCGAAGTCAATAACACTACGTGCCATTTCAGATAGAATTCCTGAATTCAATGAATTTTACATTCTAAAGTTGGTGAATGCTTCAGGTATTGTCTTCCATATCACCATTTCCTTCATATCTGGTAGAAAAGAGTTATGTTTAATCAATCAAAAAGAAACCAACACTAGAAAGAGCATTGCTCTGAATCATGTCTTGATATCCTATGCTTTTCTGGTAAGGTTTTAGGTCTTATTTTTCATTTAATCTTGATTTCCATATATAGAGAGTTACTCAGTTCCCGAATTACTGTTAAACACATTTTGGTGATCTGAACTTTAAAAGGGATGCCTCTTGGTTTTTGAAATTAAACTTCTTAAAGTTCAGAAGTTTCATTTCAAAAACCAAGAGTTCTGAATTTCAGATACATAGATCTCCATGCACAAAATATAAAACAAAGATACTAACAAAGAAATAACAAAGGTATTAAAGGTTATGTGTGTCTACCATAATAGAGGTTGCTTTTTTGTTTGTTTGTTTCCCTAGAGGAGGTAAAATACTTGTAGTTACCACTTCACATGACTTAAATTACAACTTTAAATTGCTACTGGACACATTTCCTAATCTGGATTAATTCCACTTTAGTACTATTCATGGTCTTCTGTGCTCTGATACAAGTGAAAATGTGTGTTGGCCTTTCCTGTAAGTGAAGTCCATACGGATGTACAAAAGATTTCCTGCTTATAACAGGTAGATCACTGTACACTTTGAACACGGAGATTCTCCATTCACAACATGATCTTCATATCATGAATTCTTACTGTGCAAAGATAGATGACTAACACCAGGACTGGGCAGCAGTTTTAACACACAACTGGTTACTGTTTCTGCAAGGTGTATGTACTTCTGTATCAGAGGCAACAGGCAAGATTTTGCCATTCTCTATTCCTGTAAGTCTTTGAGCAATACAAGAATTGAATTTGGCCCCCATGCTTATCAAACGAATCAAAGGTAACCTACCTTATTGGCTAATTAAGAAAAGATGGACCTTGTCATGTTTCACCTGAAAGACATCTGTGTGTTTTACAGCTGAAAAATAGCATGTGGGTTTGTTTTCTACTGAAATTACATCAGCACAGTGTTTTAAGAATAATACAATTAACCTATGTAATTTTCAAGTTAGATCATTTGCTATAAGTCCAGAGGATCTTAAAGGAGGGTTTGAGGTTTTTTTAGAAACTTGTTTTATTAAAAAAAAAAAAAAAGTACTTTGAAACTTTTTTCTGAGTGTGTTGTTTAATCATTAACTTTTACTCTAACTTCTATTACGCAGGTGGGTCTCCTGGTCCTGGTGGTCAGTTATCTGAAACCAGTCCTACTGTAACTGTCATGATCCCTTTCAATGATGACCCTTTTGGAGTGTTTGTTATAGATCCAGAGAGCCAGGACAGAGAGATAGTGGAAGATACTCTTTCTGAAGATGACCTTTCCTATATTACGGACTTCACCATCTGGAGACAGCAAGGCACCTTTGGTGTTGTCCGACTAGGTTGGGAAATACTGTCTAGTACCTTCCAAGCTGGACTGCCATCAATGGTAGATTTCTTGTTGCTTGGATCATTCCCAAGCTCAGTACAATCACAGCCCCACATGAGGCGCCATCACAGTGGAACAGACGCTCTGTATTTCAGTGGAAAAGAGGATGCATTTGGCATTATCGGTCCTGAATACCCATAACAATGGAAATAATGCAGTAACCAATTTTACATTTTCAGCTTGGTTAATTCCTAATGTCAGTACAGATGGCTATATAGTTGAAAAGGATAACGATAATGGGACTTTATATTATGGTGTGAAAATTCAGACAAATGATTCTCATGTTTCTGTAGTGCTTCATTATACAGCATTAGGGTCCAATATGACATACATGGCTAAAACATCAGTCATGAAATACCTGGATGAGAATACTTGGCTTCACGTTCTGATTACTCTGGATGAAAGTATAATTGAATTTTACGTTGATGGAATTCTAGTTCTGGGAGGAATGAAGAGTCTAAAAGGAGAAGCAATTCTTGATGGTGAGCCTTTGCTATTTTTCTCCATATATAAAGCTCTGAAATGCATAGTCTAGCCACTTCAAAGGTGGAAGAAATACACTGAAATGATTATATCTGTTAAGTTAATTGAAAGGAATGGATAAGAATTCTTTGAGGATTTTCAGAAAGCCTATGGAAATTGTGTGAATGTTCTAAAAAATTCAAACTGCTGCGATGTTGAGTGAGAGTAGAGGACTATTAATTGTATGGTGTACTATTTTATTTCTGCTTTTAAAATTCCAGGTTGAAGTTTAAGAAATCAAATTTTCCATTTGTAAAAAGAATAGTACTTCTGCAATTAGTAATTTCCATCACACTTGCAGTACTGTAGCTAAGCTGAGAGGCTGAGAGGTTTTTTTTTTTTTCCCTCCCTCGGTTTCTAGAACAAATATATGTGAAATGCAATTATGCTTTTATTGCTAGAAGGATATGTCTGTGCTGTAAATTTTCTTTATTAGTGGGGATGGCGTGTGTCTGGGGATAATGCAATAGTAAGGCAAGTATGTCATCTCTCTCCGTTGAATGTTGGGTAATACACAGTGGTGTGCATAGCAGCCCAGTTTTTCTCAGCATCCTCCACTTTGTGCCCTGGGACTTTTATCAGTTCCTGTGGTTGCTCATCTCTACAACTGCCACTCAGTGTCATATGTATGACAATACACTGAAGAGCACAGCTTTTTTTGTTTGTTTGTTTTCTTTCGTTTTCTGAAAGGCAACTGAAAACAGCTGATGTGTGTGTTTTAGCACAAGAGCATAGCATGGCACAGAATAGGATAGAGTAGGAATGAATATGAGGCAGCTGTGATCCTATAGTTTGGAGACAGAGAAATATAAATGCTGTTGTAAAAAGAGTTTGGAATTTGCATGGAATTACAGTGTGGTGGATGAAATGGATGTCCAGAAGGGTTAATGCAGTAATCATGAGTATCATCAGAATGGATCAGCTGCCCTAGCAGAGGGAAACAAAGTAGGATTTGTTCAGCAAAACAAGGGCTAAAAGGGGTTGCAGTTCTGCTCTGAAAATCTGTGGAGGAAAGAGGGAGCCTCAAGTCTCTAAGACTTATAAAAATGAGGGATGATGATAATGTGCTGCTAGAACTAATAGGATGAAAAACTTGGACAGCATAGGATGGAATTGTTTGGCCTGTGAGGACTTACCTGTAACATTGAGATGAGGCTCAAGGAACCTCCTGATTTTGGATCTCAAGATCAATATGATTCCTCATCCAGGGACAATGAACAGTTTACCATTGGTTTTTAAGAAAAACAGGTAGTCAGTTGCTGACTGTTTCATACAAATACAACATGAGAAAAAATTATAATTTCCTTCTCAGGTCCAGGAATAGTAAGAATTGGAGCAGGAATCAACGGCAGCAGTAGGTACACAGGGTTAATGCAGGATGTAAGGCTTTATGAGCGTAAGTTGACACGAGCAGAGATCTATGAACTTCATGCAACTCCTGCAAAAAGTGATGTCCACCCTGTCTCTGGGTATTTGGAGTATTGGCAAGGAGAGACCAATAAATCATTCATCGTGTCTGCAAAGGATGACAAAGAGGAAGAAGGAGAAGAATTATTCATACTAAAGCTCATTTCTGTGCGTGGTGGAGCTCGAATTTCACAAGAAAACACCACAGCAAGATTAAGAATACAGAAAAGTGATAATGCTAATGGTTTATTTGGCTTCACTGGAGCATGTATCCCTGAGGTAAGGTGGTCATAATGGAAATTGTAGGTGATATTTCAGGCACAGAAAGCTAAATGGCAGGACCAAGTGACCTGAACAAACCCTAGATTTTGCAGTGTTTGCTTTTGTGGTTAAGCAAAGTTTTCCTAGGATTTGGAGATGCATATGTTCTGTTAATACAACCTCAGTTCCACTGGGATTTACTATATAATTTTAAAAAACTAAAGAAAAAAATGGTTAAGAAAATTTAGTTTACTATATAAACTGAAGACTAAGGCTTAATTTTTTTTTTCTAGAAAAATATTTTACCTTCACTTCTGTTACATTTGAGTTACCAGTTAAAATGTAAGATTTATTTCTCTGGTTTTTTTTTGAGAATGGATTATTGCAAAGATTTTTATTTTAGTTTTCTGTGTCACATGATGTGTTTGAGATAATTTTACTAGAGATCATGCAATGACAAAGTGTTATGGATTTTTCCACCTTCATTTGCTGTCATAAACTAAGTTATAATTTGCATATGTTTGATGTCAGTTGGTTGATTTAGTAGTGGTTTTTTTTGTTGTTTTAGTTTTAACAGATGAAATCTTTTTTCAGTGGTATCCATTCTATATGCAGAGTGTAAACTTGCTACTTTTTGAGGAGGCTTGAAATAAACATAAATCATTCTTTACTTCTTTAATCAATTATAAGGGGGAATAACATGATAGCTATCTCTACTGGTATTGGATTATTTTGTGGAAAAAAAAATTTAATATAGTTTTCATTTGGGAACTCTTATGAGCTTTAATTACATTCTTTTTTAATCAAAGTGCTTATGATGTTTTTAAAATAACTGTCTTGCCTGAGTGATACTAGTTTTCAGTTTGGTTCAGTTTGCTTATTGTGTGCCTACCATATGCTATGATAATAGATTCCTTCAGGTTCAAGTACCTCTGATACGCTGTGATGCCACAGATCATCAGCCAACCATGAAGAAAAAAAATAATTATATGGCACGGTAATTGTTTTGCACCTATCATATGTCCATTTCACCAGGGAAGTATTAGAGCTCTTAGTGGTGATGCAGGAACACAGCATTTTTTTACCAGTAGTTTAACTGTGCATATCTGTCTACTAGGCAGCTGAAGTCACACACAGTATCTATGCTTTCTTACAAAGCAGCCCTGAAATTTATCTAATGCATAAGATAGCTTTAACCTTTCCAATAACTTTCAGATAAAATTATTTTCTATGTTAATTTTATGAACGTTATTTTCTAAAATAGAAGGTCAGTACCAATTAAAGCTTCATTCCAGAGACGTGAAGTTGTCGCTGCAGAAGTCATGTTATCTGTGAAGATACAGAATTGTAAGGAGGACAGTAGAAGAGAAAAATCTGTTTTTCTGAATGATGATGGTATAGTTTATTTCTATCCATAGTGTGTCTGGTTAGAGAAAGTGCTGATCCAAATCTTTCTTTAAATTATTGCTAAGGAAAATTACAATATTGACGTTATTATAAAGCAATAGTTTCATTTGCTTTCGACAGGTACATTTCAAGCATATTGATTCTGTCTCTGACGCATAGTTTTAGGAAAGGGGTTGTGTCCAGGACGAACTGCAGTGTATTGTTATTTGTTACCTTAATAGTCCTCAGGGAGGCATCAGACTTTTGCAGATTCCACTAGGATTGTTCTGATTGGCATCAAGGTCAGTTTCAGCTTCCTAACACTCCAAAAGAGCTGAAAGTAACATGACAGCAATTTTTTACTTGAACATTTGTCTGGCATTAAATATTTTCGTGTTATTTAATGAAATTGCCTTGATTTACTTTGACAGTAATAAACGTTCCAAATTTTTGCTTTCTTCCAGACTGCTGATGAAGGTTCCACTATATCCTGTGTTGTGGAGCGTACAAGGGGAGCCCTAGACTATGTGTATATAAAGTACATTATCTCACAGGTTGATTCCACTGGCATTAATTACTCTGTTACCGATTTTTCTAATAGCAGTGGCACTATCACATTCGTTCCTTGGCAGAGATCAGAGGTAAACCCTACCTTCCTATTAACAATTCATCCTGTCCTTTACAAACCTCCTGGAAAATACCTTCTGAGGGTGCTTGGCTGGTTTGCATACTAGAGAGTGTTTACTTCACATGGCTTTTCTTCTTATTATTTTTTATTTTGTTATTTTATGTTGTTATTTTTTTGTTATATATATATTTTCTTTCTTTCTTTTTTTCCATCCCTGACAACAAGAAAGTGTTATTTGTAGCTCTGTGTATATGTCAGTTCAAAAGTCACCATGTGTGCATGTACATATTAGATATATGTACATATACATAAAAAATATTAACTGTATTTATGTGTATGTGTACATATACTTTAAAAAGTGTAGATAGTCCATGTACTTTCGAAATTGGAAAATGATCAGGTTTGATCTGAGTGTTGTAACTCAAATTTATGTCCACAACAATTAAATAGGCAATAGTAAGATTCATTGCTGTTCTTGCACTCAAGGCTATCCAGGTTCTGTCTCCTTTTAAATTCAAAATCAGAAACAGGAGATTAAAGGTGTTCTTGTAACAATAGCTGTTTTTGAGTCTCCCTGAAATGATTACTGTCTGCTTTAATCTATTCCTCTGCATAAAGTGTGCGAGCAACTGGAACATAAGGAAATTATTCAATATTCTGGCCTTAGAGACACCTGAAATTGGTAATCAGAATTGCATCTCTGAGTTGGGGGAGAGAAAGAGAAATGATACATAAGGGAAGCTTTAGCTGCTTCTGAGAAAGCTTTCTAAAAGTCTTACGAAATTCCTTATCTGAATTAGTTTAAAAAAAAAAGAAAAAGAAAAAAGAAATACCAGGATACCAGGATACACTGAAGAGTAGGAATTCAAAGCTACAGAGGCCCACAATTAAAAAATTATGTGGGCAGACTGGAGGTCCAAAAGAGGGCCAGAAAGATGATCAAAGAGCTGGAGAACCTGTCCTCTAAGGAAAGACTCAAGGGGTTAGATCTTTTCACCCTTTAGAAGGGGACTTTGATCCCATTATTACAGTACCTAAAGGGCAGCTCCAGAGTTGACAGAGGCTCTCTCTTCTCAAGAAACCACAGGAGAAGACAGAGGGCAAAGAGTACAAAGATAGAGTGGGAGAGGTTTTGTCTTGAAATTTTTTACAACTACTGGAACGACTTCCTTAGGGACAGGGTCGGGTTGTCCCGACCTCAGCATCTGGGCCAGGGCAATCCCAAGCACAAACACAGGCTGGGCAGAGAAAGCACTGAGAGCACCCCTTGGGGGGGGAAGGACCTGGGCGTGGTGGTTGATGAGAAGCTCGACATGAGCCGGCAATGTGTGCTTGCAGCCCAGAAAGCCACCCGTACCCTGGGCTGCACCAACAGCAGCGTGGGCAGCAGGGCGAGGGAGGGGGCGAAGGAGGAAATTCTTCCCTCAGAGGGCGGTGAGGCCCAGGCCCAGGCTGCCCAGAGGAGCTGCGGCTGCCCCATCCCTGGCAGAGCCCAAGGCCAGGCTGGATGGGGCTGAGGGCAGCCTGGGCTGGGGGGAGGTGTCCCTGCCCATGGCAGGGGGTGGCGCTGGGTGGGCTTTAAGGTCCCTTCCAGCCCAAACCAATGTATGGTTCTATGGTAGAATTCCCATCACCAGGGGTGCTTAAGATGCAGTTGAACATGGTGCTGGATTATTTCATCTATTTTTTTTTTTTCCATGAAACATTGAACTTCATCTTTTGATGTCCCATCCAACGTGGGCTGTCCTATGATTAAAATTCTGTGGTAATAAACAGCGTGTGCTAGAAATAGAAATAAAAATAATCTGTTTCAATGAATTCAATCCTGATGTACAGCACAGAATTGTTAAATTTATTTGAAGAAGTGGTGCGGGACCACAGTACTGTAGAAACAACATACACTTTCTATTATTGTTTGTATAATAAGGATGAATTGTGAGTAGAAAATACCATCCTCAGTTTCACTTATATCAGGCTGCAGAAGTCAATGTGGACTCAAATTCGCTGAAGTCATTTGCAGGGATCCCAGTGACTTCACTAGAACTGTGAATCTGGATAATGTGATGACTGGCAAAAGCGTGTGGTATCTGAAAATAGTTCATTCATGTTATAATAGTTTGTTCATTCAGCTTTATTTCTCTGTGAAATGATATTACTGCATTTCATACAATCATATATAGCAGAAATTTCCAAAGCTTTTCTAGCATGGCAACATAGACGAGGCCCACATTACTCTATCTAGTGGCAGAAAATGGCTGATGTAGGCTCTTGCTACACAGCTTACTGGTCCAATTTACTGCATACATACAGAGGAGCTAATGTGCATGGCTCTAAGAAACGGGCTGGTAGCAAGCTGCTCTTCAGGTGGGATATCCTAAGGGACTTTCAACTGACATTTGTAATCTACTCATTACCATGCCTCTAAATATGATCAGCTACTTAAATGTTTTCTATATGTTTGTCCGACCATATCGAAACATAAAGAAAGATGGAATTTTCTGAAGTGAATGTGTTAGCGTGTTTAGAGCAAGGTTATGTTAGTAAATCGTATGATCTGCAGGTCAAAGTGTCAGGTGGTATAATAAGCTCAATTTATTTGCTCTCTAAATTGGATTAATCACTGTAATGTCTCTTCATAAGCATAATTTCAAAAAGATTTTAAAATTTATCAGATATTTCATGTTCAGTACATGGAAATTAAACTCTGCTTTTGTGAAGATATACAAAACCAACCAAACAAGTATTTATTATCACTTATTTATGTAGTTTGAAACAATTCAGAAAATATGCCTTCCATTTCCAGTAGCTTGGAAGCATTGTTTTTGGAAAGCATATTCTAGACATAAAATGTTATCTTAGAAATTAGTTGAATTTATGTGGAGAGCAAAAATAGTGTCCTTTGCTTTCAGAACTATACAGCAGATACAGCTGACTGACTAATCAAAGAATGTTGCATGGTTTGATTTCTCCATGATTTGGTCCTTCTCTAGGTGTTAAATTTGCATGTTATTGATGATGACATTCCGGAGTTAAATGAATATTTCCGTGTGACATTAGTCTCTGCAGTGTCTGGAGATGGGAAACTAGGTTCAACTCCTACCAGTGGAGCAAGTATAGATCCAGAAAAGGAAACTACTGATATCAGCATCAAAGCCAGTGACCACCCATACGGTAACAATGATGGGAATTATACAGCTTTGTTTCAGATTATTGTGTAGTTCTTTCCAGTCAGATGAAAACTTTGCTTGGTTGTAATAGTTGAGGAAGCAATCTCATATATTCCACTTTATCTAACTTGAATTAATTCATTGTTTATATACATGAATGAATACTGAATTAGTTTTCTTTTATAATTTTACAAAAAGGCCTCAAATCTTCCCTGACCAAACAAGCAATGATTCTCTTGTGAGGGCAAATAAAGGCTCTGCATGTAGTTGATCCTGTCCAGGTTTTTCATCAAATGAGAATTCCTGACAATGAGAGTCATTTCTCCATATGTCTTGTACCAGTAAATACGCAAAACCGTGGCCTGTGAGGCTCTTTTGGGAAGAGAAGGTTTTATTATTGTGCTGTGCCTTTTATCAAGACTGACAAGAATATCAGTGAGAGAGGGTAAGGCACACAGCACATCTCTGGAAATAGTGTGATTGAGGCTTAAGGGTATACTGGTATATGTGGTTTTTAATTTCAGAACCATCACAAGATATGTTATCAATCACTTTATTTAAATTGTTTATCATCTTTAAAATTTGTTATGAAAAGCCATGTAAGTAGTAATTCTTGTCTTCCAGGTCTGCTCCAGTTCTCTGTGGGGCCACCTCCTCAGCCAGGTGATAAAATGATTCTTCCAGCCTCTTCTGTGCCCCATATTACTATTAAAGAAGAAGCTGGACACGTCAGATTACTGGTAGTTCGTGCACAAGGCCTTCTTGGAACAGTTCTGGTGGAATACAGAACAGTGCCAGTCACAGCTTTCAGTCCCAAAGATTATCAGGTATGGCAACTGCCAAGGTGGTATAATTGTTTTGGAATTAATTAGAGTTATTTATCGTGGAGATAGCTTTCAGTTTGACTGCTCTAGCCCAGCTATGATTCTTTCACAGAAAGACTACTTTACAAGGTGATGTGGCAAATGGATATGTAATATTCACTTAAAAATATACATCATGTGACTTCTCCATTCTTTTCTCTGCAGTAAGTTGCATTGTCTAGGAAAAGCCTCTGGTTTTGAACTTTTTTTTTTTTCTTAACAGAGTTTTCAGTGTAGCAATTTGTGAGTTTTGCTGTTGTTACAGACCATATTATTCAAGTGCATGTACAGGTTAACATTATGCTTGTACATACTGGGATTTGTATATGCCTAGCAAAATAACCTGCGTGTATCTGCACTTGCTTGTCCAACTGATCATTTGTGCAGAAAAATAAGAAAAATGTACATGAATGCAGATGCTCACCAGTATGTCAACTTAGATGTCTTCTTCTTTTTTTTTTTCTTTTGTAAAACAGATTTTTCAGATTTTTTTTTAAAGCTTAAGTGAGGAAAAGTAGATGTTTTGAAAAAGACAAAATGAAGGTTCTGTTTCTTTTTTTTACATGGATGAAAACATTAGACTTGAACAAAAATATGAAGAGCTCTTATATTGCAGGCTGTTGTGGGTACACTGGAATTTCAGCCAGGAGAAAGATACAAGTACATTACTGTTAACATCACTGATAATACTATTCCTGAATTAGAAAAAACGTTTAAAGTGGAGCTGTTGAACCCAGAGGGAGGAGGTAAGGCACATATATCAGTCCCTTAGTTGTATTTTCATGACCTCTACTCGTTCATAAAAATCTTGTCTTTCTTGGCATTATTTTCTATGTTATTTCTGAAAACAAACAAAAAGCACCTCTACATCCCCACCCCCATACAGCTGTCTTTTTTCGTAGGGAAGAACTGTTCCTCAGTTCTTTTCTTAATCCTTGGTGGAAAGAACCAGATCCCATAGCAAGTATATTATTACCATGTATTAGGGAAAGTGTATCACTGCCATCTGTTAGGTCATCTAAAGGCAATTGCTGCTTTTCACTTTGTATAACTTCATGGTTGGTAATGAGAACTAAAATAATGCAAAAATATATTAGCAATATCTTGCATTTCAAAAATATGGAATATTTATAAAATATTTAAGGCTAAACAGTCAAAGTGTTGTGTTTTTGTTTGTTTGTTTTGGTTTTTTTTTGTTTTGTTTTGTTTTTTCTTCCACATGAGTGAAATCAGAAGAACTGCAATACATAGGTCAAATGGATTATAGCAGTAATAGGCTGTGGATGTTGAGGGCCATAGGGAGTTTGCTGAGCTGTAGCTGCAGAGGTAGCTCGTAGATAACTGTCTGTAAGAACAAGACAAACACTTGAAAGAATTATTGGTTTGAAGGGCTAGTCTGAAGGGACGGCAAAGCATAGTGGTGCTGCCACATAAACCCCTGAATACCTTACAGATTTTTTTTTCCATTTGAGAAAAATTTTAACGGAGATTGTAAAGCTTGTTGGAGGGAAAAGTAATTAGAAACACTGACAGCCATAAATTGATTTTTTTTTTTTAAACTGATGTTATTTTTTTAAACAATTCAGAAATTGCAAGTGTGGTCCCTTCTGGGAGGATGTATCAGATTTCCTTGAATTAATCCAGCTCTCTGCTATGATTGTATGTGTCTATGGTGCAACATGGTCTCAGTGATTCTTTTGGTAAAGTCTTGAGACTTTTCACGTATTTTGTCTTTTTGGTTGAATAGTTGTTTTGTTAAAAGGAGTCAAACTTTTCTCTTTCAAATTGTTGTGACAGAAAATTTACAACTAACTTTAGTAATCCAGTAACTATATAGCCTTTTTAAAATGAGCCTTCTTTTTGGCCTTTCCAACACAAACACAAAGCTTATGAAGTCCCCATTAGTTAAGTTTTCTGCAGATTTTCCCAACATTTTCACTTTGTGAGAAAATATTAGAATAAGGAGCTTGAGGGACTTTATCGTCTCCCCTACCTTTTTTTTTTTTTTTTTTTTTTCAATTTAGATTCCTCCATGACAAGCCTCAGTTAGGAGTGAGAAAGGGGAAATACAAAATGGGGACACAAAGAGGGAAAGAGAGGAAAGATAAACTATGTGTATGTGTTTTCTTTCATTCTGACTTCCCATTGCTATTTCCAATGTCATAAATTAAGTAAGAGGTGGCATATGTAAATATTTCAGTCTTTATTAGAACTCCTGTACACTTTCAGAAGCAAAGTTGATACCTTCCTAGAGTGCTTCCCTCTTTTTTTCCTGTTGTCCAGAATAGTTTAAATTTCTCTTTGCTTGCGCTCTGATTTATAAATGTATATATGTGTATATATCTGTATGTCTGTCATCTTAAAGTTGCTGAGCTCTTTAGAAATGATGGCAGTGGTAGTGGTGATGGGAACATGGATTTCTTCCTTCCAACTGTCCATCAGCATGGTAAGCATTTTGGATTAATCTTTATTTCTTTATGCTAACTGTAATATCCCTCATGAACTACACTACTGACACAGTTTATCATAGTGTTATTTTGCTTGTGGTTTGAGATATATCATAGAGTCCTGTCAAAACATTCTTTCCCATTTTAAAAAAGGCTTAATTTCAACAACAGTCAATACTAACCGTAATACAGAAAATAACAGCTTCTCTATCTTCAAAGCTGTATTTTTATAGAACACAATGTAGTTATTCCAGAAGTAGTTAGAAAAATTAGCTTTGTTTGTAAATTTTGTAAAATTTTCTGGAGAGCAAAGAGGAGAGAAACTTTTTAAATTTAAGGTAATTTAAAAATTACCTGACTGTGTGTTTTGATACTTTCTTTTGCCACTTGCTTTATGCTTTGATCTCTGCATCTCAAAAATACTCTTAATAAAAAGTGGTGTTAGCTCTTTTTTTTCTAAAAGAATGCTTTGATTATTTTTCATTTTTGAAGTCTATTTTTGTCACAACATACAGAAAACAAAGATAATTTAATCTTGAGAAAATTAAAAACATACAATATGCAGAAATAAGATGAAAACAAAAGCACCTACTATGAGGGAAACGCTAATGATGGCGGATTTTGAATTAAACCCTAGAGACCTGAAAATATTGTGTTAGCACCCATTATCGAAATCAAATAATTTATTCCACAGTGACAGCCTGATTTTCTGTTTTATTTGAAAATACAAAGGAGTTCAGTTTGAACCTGAGAGTAAGTCTGTGGTTTAACCACTTTTTGGAACTTCCTGGGAAGTGTTGTTTCCTCTTCTGTGTTTCCAGATTTTTTTTAAAATGCCAGGCTCTTTCTCTTTCTAAGCAGCAAGTTATCTCACACAAGATGATCATTATAGTAGTAGAATTTCCTGGACTAGCTTTTTCTTTGTTCCAGCTTCAGTTAAAATAGTACCTGCTTTTGTCCTGTCTGCACTGCTTACACTGTGTTTTACCACGTAACTCTCCCCTACCCTAA
This sequence comes from Anser cygnoides, assembly GCF_040182565.1. Taxonomy (NCBI): domain Eukaryota; kingdom Metazoa; phylum Chordata; class Aves; order Anseriformes; family Anatidae; genus Anser; species Anser cygnoides. The sequence continues at coordinate 2,178,981 of NC_089903.1, read as the reverse complement.
ATTCTAGTTCATTTTCCTTAATTAGACAAGTAATTTTAGTTTTGATCCTCTCTTAAAATATTTGCATTTTATATGTTGCTTTGGAGTGTTGTTCCATAGAAGGGCTGCCAGGACTGCATTATTGAAAGTGAGTTCCTTATCCATGTGGATAATTATTCCACATTTAAAACAAAAAAAAAAACACACCACAAAATGCAAAACAGCAGAAATATTCCAGTTATGCTTTTCTGTGTGCTTTTTGTAACAAACTTCCTTAGCTTTTAAGAAAAGATGGTATAAAAAAATAACTCATTTTGGCACTTGCACTTACAGCCAGCTTGGGAATTGCATCCCACATCGTTGTGACTATTGAGGCTTCTGATGATGCTCATGGCGTCTTTGAGTTCAGTACTGAGTCACTCTCGGTAAATGGAACTGAGCCTGAAGATGGAGATAGCAATATTATGTTGCAGGTTAGAAAGTTTTGGGTCTCATATTGCTATGCAATCCTCTTTTATGTCTATTTTACAGAGCATTCTGCAATATTTTTATAATAGGTCTACAGCATTTTAACTTAACTTTATCATGTACATTTGTCTTGACATTTTATACTTCACTTTCTAAAGTGTATCTTTCAGCTTAAAACTAAAATGTTTTATATAAGTTTAAATTTACTTCTACTTGTTTACATTTGAGGTATGAATATTTTAAAGTAAGTGCTGATGACACAACAAATACAGCAAAGCTAAGATGATAAAGATTACACTGTTTTTAAAATTAGTTTATTTTTAACTCATCATGTCAATGACTTTGCACTGTATATAATGGAGGGGCTGGATTGTGTGCAGCTTGCAGTTGGCAATGACATGCTTAAGATCCTCCGGGTAAGGATTAAGGGACATGGAAATAAGTTATAACAATAAGATGAAGTTGTTGTGGGAGTCTGCTATAGACCACCCAGCCAGGAGGACAACATTGCCAAATTATTCTATAATGAACTAAGGGATATCTCTAGGTCATCTGCCCTTGTCCCTGTGGGTGACTTCAACTTCCCAGATGTTAGCTGGGAATACCATACAGCCAATACAAACAGGTACTGGAAATTCCTGAGGCACGTTAACAATAACTTGTTGGTACAGTTACTCTGGAAGCTGACTAAGAAAGGTGCCCTCCAGATTTGTTGCTTGTAAACAGTGAGGGTCTTGTGGGTGAAGTGGTGATTGGAGGCTGTCCTGGCCATAGTGACCATGAGATGGCTGAGTTTAAAATCTTTGGTAATAGGAGGAAAACTGCCAGCAAAAGTTCAGCCCTAGCTATGGAGACAGCAGACTTCAGACTACTCAGTGAACTAGTTTGTGAGGTCCCCTTGGAACCTGCTTTTGAAGGTATTGGAGTCCATCAGTGCTGGTTAGTTAAGTAACACCTCTTAAGAGCACAGGAACAGGCAATTCCAAAGAGTCAGAAGTTGAGCAAGCTGGGCAGAAGGCCAGCTTGGCTGAGCAGGGATCTTATTCTAGAATTTAGGCGAAAAAGGAAAATCTGTGGGCATTGGAAGCAAGGTCAGTTGAACAAGGACTACAGAGGTGATGTTCACTCAGAGTTGAAGCTGGCCAGTACTGTGGGGACAACAAAAAGTGCTTTTTTTAAAGTATGCTAACAGCAAAAGGAGGAGCAGAGAAAACATTGATCCATTACTTGTTGAGGTTGGTAACCTCACAAATAAGTACGCCAATAAAGCAGAGGTTAATGCCTTCTTTGCCTCTGTCTTTAACACCAATGATGGGCTCGGGGACACCCAAAGCTCTGAATTTCAGGACTGTGATGATGATAAACTCCCAGCCAACTTTGAACTTGTGCAGGATTTGCTGCTCCAGCTGGATGCATATAAGTCTATGGGGTCCAGTGGGATTAATCCCAAAGTACAGAAAGAGCTGGCTGATGTCATTGCAAGACCTCTCTCAATAATTTTTCAATAGTCTTGGAGTCTGGAGAGGTCACAGTTGACTGGAATTAAGTTAAACGAGGAAGTGCTGGATTCTGCACCTGGCAAGGGGCAATGCTGGCTGTACGGACAGGCCTGGGGACAAGAGGCTGAAGAGCAGCCCCATGGAAAGGGATCTGGGGGTTTTGCTTGACAGCAAGAGAAATATGAACCAGCAGTGTGCCTTAGCAGCCAAAATGGTCAACTGTGTTCTGGAGCATAAGGCACAGCAATGCTGGATGGTCAAGGGAAGGGATTGTCCTGCTCTGCTCTGTGCTGGTGAAGCCTCACCTCTAGCACTGTGTGTGCTACAATATATGAAGGACATAAACTATTAGAGAGCATCCAAAGGAGGGCTACTATGGTGGTGAAGGGTCTAGAGGGCAAGAAGTATGAGGAGCGGCTGAGGTCCCTGGGTTTGTTCAGCCCAGAGCAGAGCAGGCCGAGGGGAGGTCTCATGGCGGCCTGCAGCTCCCTCACGAGGGGAGCGGAGGGGCAGGCGCTGAGCTCTGCTCTCTGGGGACAGCGACAGGACCCGAGGGAACGGCATGGGGCTGGGACAGGGGAGGGGGTGGGGGTTAGGGAAAGGTTCTGCACCCAGAGGTGGTCGGGCACTGGGACAGGCTCCCCAGGGACATGGTCACAGCACTGAGCTGCCAGAGTTCAAGAAGCATTTGGACTACTCTGTCAGACATGCGATTTGATTTTGGGTGGTCCTGTGTGGAGTCAGGTGTTGGACCTGATAATCCCTGTGGATCTTTTGTAACTCAGGATATTCTGTGATTCTGTGACTTTGCTGTATGCCATTTTACACTTTTATGTTCTTCTTTCTTATAGTACAAAGAAATACATAAATCTTTGTGTTTTCCACTTAGGTTGTGAGAACTCATGGGGCCCTGTCTGAGGTGACTCTGTATTGGGTCATAGTCTGTGATCTTACAGAAGACCTGGTCTCTGCATATGGGAATGTAACATTTGATGTTGGCCAAGTGAGAGCAAATATTACCATACAAGTTTCTCCTGACAACGTGCCTGAACTGGATCAGGTGTTTTCAGTTTTGATCATCAATGTGTCCAGTGGTCGTCTTGGAAATCACACTAATGCAACATTAACAGTTTTAGCTAATGATGATCCATATGGACTGTTCATCTTTTCTGAGAGAAACAGACCAATAAAAGTTGAGGAAGAAACAAAAAATATCTCCCTGACAATAGTAAGGCTTGGTGGTCTTCTTGGTACAGTAGTGGTTACATACAGAACTTTAGGTGATGATGAAAAGTCACCCTTTCTTCCACCTGATGTTGTTAGAGCAATACAAGGAGAAGATTATATACCCATTACTGGTTATGTGATCTTCGCAGCCAATGAAAGCGAAGCCACAATATCTTTGCCTATTTTGGATGATTATGATCCTGAGAGGTCAGAATCTGTTTTTGTGGAGCTAAACAATACTGTTTTGATCGACAAAGTACAGGATCGGCCAAGTAAGTGTCTTTCATATGTAAACCAAAAGCTTAAATATGTAGGCTAATATTTATATTTAATAGGATAAAATGCAGCAATTGAAATTACAGTAAAATTTTACCTCTGCCTAACTCTGTATAGTTAAGAATCCTGTAAGTTATATGTCAGAGTATCTCACATTAAGTATGAAGATTCTGTGTGTCAGCATATATTTCCTTTACCACAAAATTTTGTCAGGGGTGGACATTTCTTTCTCCCTTCTGCATCTGCTTTATCCCAGGTGTTTTAGGCCAACTGTATTACTGTATTGGTTTTGTGTGCTAATACCTGCTCACCTGTTGTTTCTGTAAAGCACAATGATAGGAAATAAGCTAGTTGCACTTACTGAAAGCGAAAAAAGCCTTTTAAACATTAAGTGGTGTAGAATTGCAGCTTCATGCTGGCTTTTTAGCGTAGAGGATGTTTGCCCGATCAGATAAATTCAGGTCATTACAGCCTTATTTATGCTTAAGAGCTTCTTGGCATGCCTAATTTCCCTTCCCTCTCCCCCATGACTCTCCCACATTAATCTTGATTTTTAAGGGAAACACTACAAAAAATTCTACTGGGAAACTGAAAGGTTACTTATAGTTCATCATTGCTAGTGTAAAATTCTATTGTCCTATGGACAAATAAGTAAGTAATTTTGCTAGTACCTCACCTCTTCAAAGAACTGGTGTTTTGTATGCTCCACAGCAGGGTAGAATAATAAGTTAGTAAGAATGTGGATTTTCTGACATAATATAATTCAAACATCAAAAATATGCTTGTGCAGTTTGTAGTTATATTTTGTCCAAATCTAAAATGAAAATTTTATTGAAAGCTAGTAGTGGCCATCCACTAAACTCAGGTGTATGTATATGAACAGTATAGCCATATATAGGAGGCATTTCAGGCTTGCTCTAAGAGGTTTTTTTTATATTTCAGTTGTAAATTCTCCTCGTCTTGGATCAGTGGGTGAGACTATAGCTCATGTAATTATCAATGCCAATGATGATGCTTTTGGAACACTTCAGCTTTCAGCTTCAGCTGTGCGAGTTGCTGAAAATTATGTTGGACCAATCATTAACGTGACCAGAACTGGGGGAATTTTTGCAGATGTTTCTGTGAAATTCAAAGCTATGCCAATAACTGCAACAGCTGGTAAGAAATCAAAATAGCAGAAATACACATTCTGTGTTAAACCAGAAAGAGCATACTGTATGCTTCGAGTAACCAAAGCAAGCAAGTGTGTATTGAATGCAGTCTAGTAAAACAAGTAGAAAAAATACCAAAGTGTGAGATACTTACTGAGTGTACTTAGGAGACAGGAATTCAGGTCCTATAGAAGAGACCTTACATCAAATTTAAAAAAAACTCAGAGATATCATCACTGAAGAATCTAGCAAGAAAACTAAGGAAAGGAATTGGCTGTTTGTTTCCCTGGTGGCCACTCACTTTCTCAAAAAAATAAAATAAAATAAAAAATCCTGTAGTAGTATATATAGCTAGTACTTAGTCCTTTGTACATATTTCAACCTACCATACATGGCTTATTTGAGTTTCTTGGAGGGAAATTGAGAGCTGGTGACTCCTCTGTGAAACAGACAAATGTTAAGCACAATTCAAGAAGACTTTTACTTTGCAAATGAAAGGTAAAGCTCTCAGGTGATCCCTGAAAAGCTCCACGAGGGAAGGAGTGACCTTATGTCCTTTAGTAAAATCTCCTTTGAAAAAGGTACTTCTGTTTCATTTTATCTCTTGGAAAGCCAGACAACTATCAGAAATCAAATATAGAAATGTCACAGTTGTGTGATCTTCTCAATGGAAGATAATAATGGACCTTTTGTAATTGCTTCTTGGACTGACAGTGTAAACTCTGTTTTGGCCAAGATGAGATTTATTTTCATCCATCCAGATATCTAAAAGGCACTAGGAAATAAACAATTGTATTTTCTGGGTATGAAGATAAAGAAAAAAAAAAAACACAAAAAAACACACCAACATATGAACACAAGGGAATGCAAAAAGAACAGATAAATATTAGTGCTGATAAACATTAGTGATGTTTCATAATGAACCAGAATGCCTTAATATTCTTCTGTGTTTTGATTGTTTTGTTATTTTTTCATGTACAAATCTAGGTGAGGACTACAGTGTAGCCTCATCAGATGTTGTCTTACTAGAAGGAGAAACAAGTAAAGCTGTGCCAATTTATATAATTAATGATATCAGTCCTGAAGTTGAGGAGTCCTTTTATGTTCAGCTGCTGAATCAAACGACAGGAGGAGCCTTGCTTGGATCTTTGACGAGGGCAGTCATAACCATTGAGGCTTCTGATGACCCGTTTGGATCCTTTGGTAAATGAGTCTTATTTGCATATTTTCTCTTGTCCAGTAGCAATCTGCTGATTTGTGGGTGAGTTATTACTGGGCAATGGAATAAAAATTTTCAGAATACAAAAAGGGAAGTCTGGATGAACACAGTAAAGGACAAAATAAGATAAACTAAATTAAAACGTGTAAGTAAGGGCAAATGGTGCCCTTATATAGCGAAATTGAAGCATTCAGTCAACTTATATATCAAGATTTTGTGAGACGAAGGTGGATTTTGGAGTCTCCTAATGGGGATGGATTTTAATTTAATTTGTATTTTTTTATCTATTCTAAATGTTGCATTTCTGCAATAGCTTGAAGCTTAAGTTTACATGCCAAAACCTGTTTAGATAGTGCAGTGTCATTGTTTTACAAAATAATCAGGCAAAGCAGGTTTAAATATCTGGGGAAATTGGAAAGTACAAATATGACTTAAATTGCATTCTTGTATGTTCTGGTTGTTAGTTATTGTAGTTTTTCTTCTTTCTATCATTATCAGTAAAATGGATTGTGGACACTTTCCAAAAATAGTTTCATTACACAGGTTTTGAGAAAAAAATGGTAATTTCAAAAATTTAATGACATTTTAGAAATTTATCTTTTCTATTTATTTTTTCTATTTCAGTATTTCTGGTGTATGTTTTCCAGCCATTTTATTTGACTTACTCTTTCTCCCTTTAGTACCCTACTTTATTTCAGTTATTCCATTTTATCAGCAAAATGTAAAGGAAATTGACAAAAGTAAATAATTCCACATGGATAATTCATTAACTTCATTCTTAACAACTAAAGATTTTATACAAGAAAGACTTATATTTGAAACAATTTAGATGGAATATGTTGACACATTTTTTCCATACGTGACATAAAAAATGATAAAAAATTTCCTCACTGGGAAAAATTACCTTCTGACCGTCTTCTAAAAACTTAGATCATGGCTAGCCTTGAACAATGGATACGTTGGAATAAACTCTTGGGTGGGGGCTGAATTTTCATGCCAATTTTATTTGCAGATAAAATGATACTGAAAGTTCAATTTGAAGTTTAAACCTGATTAACATTTTTTTAATTGTGCAAATGAATGCAATCAAGTGAAATAAAATATATAATTCAGTAACTAGGATGGTGTTTTTATTTTAAATATTACTGTTAATGAAATACACCTCTTTGTGCTGCACTTCAGTGTTCCAGATGACCGAATTTACTGTGGAGGAGCCTGAATCTGGATCAGTACCCATAAATCTGCCAGTAATCCGCAATGCTGGGACACTTGGTAACGTTACTGTTGAGTGGGTTGCTACCATTGGTGGACACCCTGCTGATGAGGACTTGCAGGTTGCCTCAGGCAATATTACTTTTGCCCCTGGGGAAGCCTTTCAGATGCTACTATTGGAAATCCTGGCTGATGATGTTCCAGAAATAGAAGAAGTAAGTCAAGCACTTACATCTTCCTTGAAGATGGTATTAATTTTGACTTGTTCTAGAAATATGTATGATGGAAAACAAGAAATGTTCCGGCAGGAAGGTGCTATAATTTCATGTTATACTTTGCTTGTAATTATTGTTAGAAAAACCACAAATTGTCTAGCTGCATTACTTCTTTTTCTTTTCTTCTCTTTGAGATTGTCCGTGTAGAATTAACTCAGGCCTCCAATGGTGGTGCTATTGGGTTAGATGGCGTGGCAAGTATTATAATACCTGCCAATGATAATCCTTATGGCACAGTTTTCTTTCATCAATCCTTATATCGAGTTCAGGAGCCACTAGAAAGAAATTTGCTGGCAAACATAACAGTCAGGCGAAGGTTTGTATAATGTTTGCTTTATTTGTAATTACTATTTATTCTTCACTTTTGTTTCCACTATAATGTCAAATTTCATGCTCCTCTCATAAAAATATGTGCATCAATTCTTTGATCTGCCATCTCAATGTATTTTCATTTCAAACACATTGTTTTTGAAGTAGATGTCTGTGTATTACATAAATTACTTAAACGTAGTATACATTGAATACTTTGCACTTTGTATACATTTGTAAACTGTAGTATACATTGTATACATTGTACAGTAGTATACATTGAATGTGAGTTTACATTCAATGTTCAGCGTACACAGTGTTATTCATTTTGTCATCATCAAATCATTTAAACCTGCATGGTAGCCTGTTCCTGTGATTTGAACAGGAGGACAAAATGGCCAGCCCTTACAGGATGAAAATAAGAGAAGGAAAACAGGTTTTATGCATGTGATCCTAGAGGAAGGATGATAAGTCTGGGTGTCACCGGCTTTTTCTTCCTTGCAAGTAAGGAGAGCTGCCAAGTCCTGAAGAAGACTAAGTTAACTCCTAGAACCAAATGTTTACAAATATGCATTCTTAACAGACTACTACCTAAGCTATAAATAATCAAACTTGCTATCCACAAAAAAATAAGATAACTCAGTTATTCTGGTACTAGTTTCAAAGGGAATGCATTTTGATGTGTTATTTGGAATTTTTCAGCAATTCAGAAAGGGTCAGTTGATTTTGTTCACTTCTATTATTAACCCAGAAACATGTAGAATATTAGACATCCTTTGTCAACTAACAGAACTTTATTTTATTATAATGTCTTTTAGTGAGGGAAGATTTGGTCAGCTGCAGATTTTCTACAGCACTTCTGAGACTGACGTTGTAGCTCTTGCTGTGGAGCAAGGTCAGGATATCCTGGCCTACTACGAGCCTCCTGTACAAGGAATTCCTGACAAACCATCCAAGACCAGAGTGAATGTGTCAGCAGCAAGTGACCCTGTGTATTCCTGTGCAGCTCAGTGCCTAAAAGAACAAGCATGTTCAGCCTTTACATTTTCCAGTGCCTCAGGGATTCCTCTCTGCCTTTGGCTGACGTCAGATATCAGCCCATTAACTAACAACACTTCAGGGTTCCGGACCTACAAGAAAAACGTTACCAGTGCATTCGCCCTCTTCAGCACACAAGCCATCGCTGGCAGTGATTATGAACCTGTTACAAGACAGTGGGCCATAATGCAGGAAGGGGAAGAGTCTGCAAATCTAACAGTTACCATACTGCCTGACAGCCTGCCAGAACTGGATGAGAGATTCACTATAACCCTTTTGAAAGCAGAACTGATGAACGTCTCAGCCAGCTCAAAAAACCAACCAACCATAGGACAGCCAAATACCTCCACAGTTATCATAATGATGAATGGAGACGCATTTGGAGTGTTTAAGATCTACAGTGTAAGTCCCAATGCAACAGAGAAAGGTCTGTATGTTGAAGTAGAGGAACGTCCTCAGACCAACGTGCAGCTAATGATACACAGAACAGAAGGCAGCCTGGGACAAGTGACAGTGGAATGGCGTGTCATTGGTGGGACTGCTACTCCAAACTTGGATTTTATAGGTGTCGGTGAGACTCTGGTGTTTGCTGAAGGTGAGACAAGCTCTCGTTTTGGCTTCTGTTTTGTAAAACTAAGAAAAAGAAAAAAGAACGTGACAAGTACACGATACTGTGGATGTTTTGACAACTGATATCTTCTTCTTAGGCTAAATTTTCCTGAATGCTAAGGATACACGTGCAAAAGAGTATGGTTGTTCATTAGCATGTAGCATTATCTTGCAGAACACACACAGTGGTAGCAAAGCACAATGAAATATCTAAGCACAATAAATACCTAAGGGTTTTTATTAAAGAAATATTGCAGTATAAATATTGCACTATAAAGATTTCCTTTACCACATAAGTAAGGATTAATAAAGTCGAAGATAGTTGTTACAGCAAGGATAATGGAAATGAGAATCAGGCCTAAGTGGTCTTTTGTTAGCCCTCGGTCACTACAGTACTAATTTTTCATGACATCTCTTTAAATTCTGAGATCATATTGTAACATAACAAAACATATTTAAACGTAACATAACAGAACATATTTAAAAGAATTGCAAACAGGACAAACAAGTCCCTCTCAGACATTACTTAAGTACCATGCAGCATGCTGTATTTTATGCTGTATTTTATTTTTTCAAAGTCTGAGTTAATCGAACTGATATTTTGAAAGCAATTTCCAGGTGCGTAGTAAAGATTCTAGTGTGCTAGCTTGATAAATCATCTGAATAGTAAGGCATGGCTGCTGGCAATGATTGTGAGGCTGACATGTAATTACATTACCAGTTATAAGTTTAGTAAAAACTGATTTTGAAGTATTTTGAAAGACAATCTAGCAGGAAATACATATGTATTCTGTAAATTGATATTCTAATGATCATAAAACACAGCTGGGTTATGCACACGCACTGAACAACAGGATTGTGTTGTAAATTTTAATGGATATATAGCGACTAGAGATTAACGGTGTTTGCTGCTTACATTATTATTCTTTGATAGTCCCAAAGGCAAGGAACTAACAAAATGTCATCCCATTTCAATGCATTCCCTGGCTCAGTAAATGTACTCATATTGAATGTACACCCTTGTGTAAATGGTTCATCGGAGAGCTTAGCACCTGGCAATTTATTTTTTTTTCAAGAATGATATTCCCCTTTTCTAAGTTAAATTTTAAAGTCATAGAATTTGTAATGAAAATAAAGAATTCTAGGCACTCCGAAATAATTCCTATATAATTAATTTCTACATAGTATATTTAATGATGTGATCGTTTTATTGGCTTAATGTGACTGATCAATAGTAATTAGATAAAATTTCATAATGACATTCACTGACTTCCAGAAAGGTAAATAAGTTTGTTTCATGCAATTTTAATATATTTTATGTATTTAATTATTTTCAAAATGAGATGATTGAGTCTTTTTACAAGGTGGTTTCCAAGTGGACACACGGTTGTATACGTTCTTCTCCTTGTAGGTGAAACAAAGAAGATGGTCACGCTGCCCATTATAGATGATCCAGAGCCAGAGGATGA